>NC_087549.1:98390657-98740479 GCF_036250125.1 Pseudopipra pipra
TGAGGGGAAGGCTGTGGATGTAGCCTACCTGGACTTCAGCAAAGCCTTTGACACTGTTTCCCATTGCATACTCCTGAAAAAGCTGGCAGCCCACTGCTTGGACAGGTGCACTCTGTGCTGGGTTAGGAACTGGCTGGAGGGCCAGACCCAGAGAGTGATGGTGCACCCAGTTGACATCCGGTCACTAGTGGTGTCCCCCCAGGATCAGTGTTGAGCCCAGTTCTGTTTAATATCTTTATCGATGATTTAGATGAGGGGATTGAGTCCATCATCAGCAAATTTGCAGATGATACTAAGTTGGGGGGGAGGGTCAATCAGCGGGAAGGCAGGAGGGCTCTGCAGAGGGACCTGGATAGGTTGGAGAGTTGGGCTGATTCCAACAGGATGAGGTTCAACAAGGCAAAGTGCCGGGTCCTGCACTTTGGGCACAACAACCCCATGTAGGGCTACAGACTGGGCACAGAGTGGCTGGAGAGCAGACAGACAGAGAGGGACCTGGGTGTTTGGATTGACAGGAAGCTGAACATGAGCCAGCAGTGTGCTCAGGTGGCCAAGAAGCCCAAAGGCATCCTGGCCTATATTAGGAACAGTGTGGCCAACAGGTCCAGGGCAGTGATTCTTTCCCTGTACTCAGCACTGGTGAGGCCACATCTCGAGTACTGTGTCCAGTTCGAGGTCCCTCAGTTCAGGAAGGATATTGAGGTGCTGGAGCAGGTCCAGAGAAGAGCAACAAGGTTGGTGAAAGGACTCAAACACAGGTCCTATGAGGAGAGGCTGAGGGAACTGGTGTTGTTTAGCCTGGAGAAGAGGAGGCTCAGGGGAGACCTCATCACCCTCTATTACTACCTGAAAGGAGGTTGTAGCCAGGTGGGGGTTGGTCTCTTCTCCCAGGCAGCTATCAGTAAGACAAGAGGGCACAGTCTTAAACTCTGCCAGGGGAGGTTTAGGTTAGATATTAGGAAGAAATTTTTTACAGAGAGAGAGTAATCAGACATTGGAATGGGCTGCCCAGGGAAGTGGTGGATTCTCCATCCCTGGAGGTTTTTAAGGTGAGACTGGATGTGGTACTTAGTGCCATGGTCTAGTACGGCAGTAGTGGATCAAGGGTTGGACTTGATGAACTCAGAGCTCTTTTCCAACTCAGCTGATTCTATGATTTCCACTGAAATTAAGTGAATTAGATTCCTAACCTTGTTTGGTACTTCCGAACCCCCTATATATGCACAGTGGTACATACCACTTCCGAAAATATGAGCATGGAGAATGGTTTGAATACCCCTTTGGCTCCTTAATTCAACACCTACTCCATTAATTAATCTTTTACTTAGCTTTTGTTTCAATAAAGTACAACAAAATCAAGTATCTTTGGCATTCTACATTTCCAGTTTGGAAAAATGCAGCCACAAAAAGAAAAGCTTACTTAACAAATTTCATATGTCTCTGTTCAGAGTGCATGCAATTTTTTTTTTCTCCAGGAGAAAACTGTTCAGAGTCAGTTATTTTCCCTTGAATGATAGGAAAAATGTTTTATATTGGTTTTCTCATTAGCTTTAACTTTCTTATTATGCAAAAGCAACACTCTCAAACAAGTTCTACTTTTAAATTCTTTTAATCAGTATATGGTTTGGAAAGACATGCAGTTAATACTAAGCATTTCTTTACTATTTTTTTTTTCAGTGCATTAAGCTAATTATGACCACATTACAAAAATAGAAATATTTCTGCATAAAGTGCTCAATTTTTTGTTCTCCTAGAGCAATCAGCATGTATGTAGAAGAAAAAGAAAACAATCACATTTACTTGTCATTTAGGTTGGTTTGAGTTAGATGTAACTACAACACAAGTGAGAGATAAGTTAAAGTTGAAGGCAGACATACAGAATGACTATTCTTGGAACTTTGGGAGTGCTGTAGCAATGTCTCAAGTTGTGTTAAATTTATTCAGAATTCTATTTCAGTTAGTATCAGAGTAATTATTCATAGACTGTTTATTGAACAGTGCATAGATATGAGAATATCTTATAAGAATGTCTTCCTTTCAGGTGATGATCTTAATGTTTTATTTGAAAGTGCTGTCACAGTCCATTTGTATCTCTACAATTTACAGCACAGCCTACTCTGTAATTTAAACTTTATTTCATGAGGTCATTCAGAAATGGAACAACAAAACACAATAAACAAATCCCCTCTTGCCCAGAGCAATCTATCAGGTGAATCCACTTATTCACCATCCAGGTCATAGGGTTTCATAACTTATAATCCATAACTCTCAATATCATGCACTTATGGGGAAAAAAAGTATTTTATCTAGCCAAGGGTGAAAATCTTCATCCTTCCATCTTTGTCACAATGTAGATGTCCCCTGGGTCACCAGGAAGCACAAAAGCCTCAAGAGTCTAGCTGCTGTTGGATCCACTTCAAAAGCTTTCTGGGCTAGCTGGCATTTTATACCTTGAAGGTATATTTAGAGTATTCGCATCTACCATTTCCATAAGTTAGTGGATTCTGATGACACTGCCAGGGAAAACATAATTTCCAGAGGAGACAGTAATTTTCCAGGAGACAATTGCTGCATAATGGCCCTGTAACTCTTTCTGGTCACCTGTCCTGCCTACATGATGCTCCTGCTTTGACCTAATGGCACTGCTCCCAGCATTCATCAGGCCTTAGCATGAGCTGGCTTAGCCAAAATCTACACAGCAGTTGAGCAAACAGTCAAAATGCTCAATAGGCCATTTAGGTGTTCAGGCCATTCAGTCATTGGAGAGGGAAGAATAAGTTACCTAAAAATAACTTACAGACAGACAGGAAACTTCTTACAAATAGGAACTGAATCAAGAAGACAGTAGAGTCGAACTTAAAAGTTCTGTATCCTAATTTGCCTTTTTATGAGGGCTAAAGGGTAAAAAGCAACCCATTCCTTTACTGGGCGGAGGAACAGATTGGTAGGGTATTTAATTCAGCTTTTGAGTACTTGACTTTGTGAAACATAGAAGCTATAATTCTTCACAGATTCCACAGAAGAACCTTAAATGAATGTACATTCAGAGTTTCAGTTTTAATTTAGCAGCTTTAAAGTATAGATCCATATGGTTTCCTTACAATTAAAAGTTGTAGTGTTCTATAAAAATAAAGTTTAACTTGTCTAAAAAGTTAGCCTCCTTGTCTTTCACTTCCTCTGTAAGAGTAGGAATATTTCAGTCAGGCCTAGCAATTAGAGGAGAGTCAGGATGTTAAAATAAGAATGCTGTAACATAGGAAATAAATGAAGCACTATCTACATATCTTGTGTAATATTTTTAAACAGGAACTCGAATCAGTTACTTCCATGACAGCTATGGTTACTACTATAATGGAATGTGATTTATTACAGCACTAAACAGAGAGTGAAATTTCTTTTTTGCTTTATTCAAATCTACAAAAAATGTTTGCACAACCATTAAGTCCATTAGTAGACATGTACATAGTAATTTGTCTAAGATGGATGTACTGCAACAAGTTACAATCCTAACATCCTTGTCAAACGTTGCACAGTAGCACATCTAAATTTGGAGCAATCCAGTTCAGCTATGGCAAATTCTTGGCCATTCTATAGAAACACTGATAATGCAGTGAACATGATTCTCTTAGGCTTCTCTGGAAGTCAGGGTCTCAATGTCCTAGTTAGAAGAGCTGAGACCGGATTATCACTGTATGGGTGTAACCCAAAACTGTCTATTCTATAGCCTTCCATGCCATTTCCCAGAAACTGTTATCAATAGACCATTTACACCCTCTGCCCAGAGCACGCCTGACTCCTCAGGTTATTAACTAGGTGTTAAGAGGCCTGTAAGACAGGAGGATGCTCCTGTCCTCACACCCATTGTGGAACTCCCCGCCTTGAGGGAGGTATTGGGCATTCCTGCCTGAACCGGAGGATATATATAATCTCGGAGTCTTGGGACTTTTTAACTACTTGTGGGATCCAGAGAAGGACTGTGACCACCACTCTCAACCAGACTGCAACCACCATTCTCGACCGGACTGCAATCACCACTCTTGACCAGACTGCAACAGCACTCTCACCAACAGGTTTTTCCCCTCTCCTTTTACTTCAGACTCAGGGGGCCCAATGAATACCACTCTGTTCATGCCCCAGGGTTTTGGGTTATATATTTGGGTTTTGTGGGTTAAAACCATTTGTTTGTCTGTATAATTGTATTTATTGTATTATTTTATTAAATTGTTATTCTGACTTATAATCTCTCCTTTGAGTTGGGTTCATTTCCCCTGCTGATTTACCTTTAAACCAGCACATTTTTGGCACCCAACGTGGGGCAGAGAGAGAGGTCAGAATCACAATTTCCTTTTAAGCATTTGTCTATTTGGATACAGAAACTCCCTGATCACCATGTTGTTTGATGTATTCGCATGGATGTTGTATCTGAGCCTGTTCACGTTTCCACAGATGGGGAACTATTTGCCTATTTTGATGCTGTCTTTAAGACCAGGGAGAGGGATCAAAATTGCTTTATTAACATACTATGTTTATGTCATCATAACATCAGAAGCAGCGAGTTTCATTGTGAATGTATATTCAGTCTTGTTTGCCTGTCCTGGTTTGGGTTGCTATCTCTGGGGCCTCATTAAAAATCGCACCCTGTTCTTTGGGGGAACAGGAGGGAATGGTCGTTTACAGCCTTTCACCTCCTTCTTCCCCTTCAGACCTGCTACAACAGTCTTTGAAAATACTGAGTTCCCTTTTGATGTTACAGACAGTGTAATGTTGTTGTTAGTGTTGCTTTGTTTGCTCTGTACTGTCTACATCACGTTTAGGGTCAGAACAGGGCCTTCTAGGGAGGTTGTCTGGACACCTGCTCTGGGAGTGGATAATGTTGAATGGCACTGGAAGTGGAAGAATATTGGCCAGTATTTGGAGAAGTTTTCTCCTCCAATGACCTGGAAATTCACCCCTGAACAACTGCAGGTCCTGTTAGCGTGATAAGACTGGTGAAGGAAAAATGCTCTGGCAGCTCCAGAGATGGCCAGCTCACAGCAACCTGCTGGGCCCTGGCCACTGCCTACCGGACACTACTTGACATGGTACAGCACTGTCAGGAGGAGGAGAGAAGAAGCAAATCCACAGGCACCACGTCCACCCAAACCGCAGCTGAGTCAGAGGGAAAAAGAAATAAATCAACCAGCACCATGTACCACACAAACCATCAAGGAGCCAGGAGAGCAACCGAAACCAATAGCAGTCGCCCCTGTCCAGAAAAGGAAATCAAAGACTAAATCAGTTCGCATAGCAAATGATGATGAAGAGGCAGGACCTTCACATCCACCAGAGGAGACAGAGCCAGAAATAATCACTCGGTCTCTATCCCTGGGTGAGCTACATGAGCTCCGGAGAGAGTTCACACGACAAGCCAATGAGTCCATTCTAACCTGGCTGCTCCGAATCTGGGATGCCGCAGCTAATGATACAATTCCAGATGGGAGTGAAGCAAGACAACTGGGATCCCTGTCTCGAGATGTAGTCATTGATCAGGGAGGAGGCAGGAAACTCTCAGCCTCTGGCGGCGACTGTTGTCCAGTGTGAGGGAGAGATACCTTTGTAAGGAGGACCTCCACATACAGCAAGGACAGTGGAACACGATGGAACAAGGTATCCGGTGCTTAAGAGAATTAGCTGTACTGGAGATAATCTTTTCAGAGGACGAAAGATTCCCTAAAAGTCCAGATGGCGTACAGTGCACATCCCAGATGTGGTTAAAGTTTGCATGACTCAGGCCAGAAATGTATTCCCGCTACTTAGCAACGCTGCAATGGAGGGAAGAAGAGGACAAGGTGGGTGCATTGGTTAGTAAACTCAGGATTTATGAAGACACTGTCACCTCCCCATTACGAGCCCACGTCTCGTCTGTGGAAACCAAACTGCTGAACATGTCCGAAGCCTGGAAGAGAAGACTGAAGAGGGACACCAGAAGCTAAGAGACGAAATTAAGGAAGGGATCTTCCATATCTCACCAGAGATATGGAAAAAGAGTCTCTGCTATCAGGAGCCGGTGTCCGCCAGCTAAGGAGAGAGGGTACACTCCACGTGGCAATCTATGGTTTTACCTCCATGAGTATGGAGAAGATATGAGGAAGTGGGACGGAAAAACCACCCCTTCCTTAGCAGCCCGGGTACATGAATTGAAAAGAGGAACAAGTACCACAAGGAACTCTTCAAGGCTAAATGCTGCTCCAGTCTCTCGTGGGCAGGACTCCAGATGGTACAGGAATGAGGATGTGTCTGATCCTCTTGAAGGGACCTCCAGGTCATACTTACAAAAAGAGCGCAGTGAGTACCATGACCAGGACTAGGGGTGCCCTACCTCTAGCCAAGCAGAGGAGAGGGATAATCAGGTCTATTGGACAGTGTGGATTCAGTGGCCTGGCACATCAGAGCCACAAAGATATAAGGCCTTAGTGGACACCAGCGCACAATGTACTTTAATGTCATCAAGATACGTAGGGGCAGAATCCATCTCCATTTCTGGGGTGACAGGGGGATCCCAACAGCTGACTGTACTGGAAGCTGAAGTGAGCCTGACTGGGAAGGAATGGCACAGACACCCCATTGTGACTGGCCCAGAGGCCCCGTGCATCCTTGGCATAGATTACCTGAGGACTGGGTATTTCAAAGACCCAAAAGGACTTCATTGGGCTTTTGGCATAGCTGCTGTGGAGACAGAGGAAATTAGACAGTTGAACACCTTGCCTGGTCTCTCCCCCCTCTGCTGTGGGACTGCTGAAGGTTGAAGAACAATTGGTACCGATAGCCACAGCAACAGTGTACCGTCAGCAATACCGCACCGACCGAGACTCTGTGACCCCTATACATAAGACGATCTGTGACCTGGAGACCCAGGAGGTGGTCAGCAAGACTCGCTCACCCTTTAATAGCCCTATATGGCCAGTGCATAAGTCCAGCGGAGTTGGACTGATGGTGGATTACCGTGGACTCAATGAAGTCACACCACCCCTGAGTGCTGCTGTGCCGGACATGCTGGAGCTCCAGTACAAGCTGGAGTCCAAGGCAGCCAAGTGGTATGCCACCACTGACATTGCCAATGCCTTTTTCTCCATTTCTTTGGCAGTGGAGTGCAGGCCACAATTTGCTTTCACTTGGAGGGGTGTGCATTACACCTGGAATCGACTGCCTCAGGGGTGGAAACACAGTCCCACCATTTGCCATGGACTGATCCAGACTGCACTGGAAAAGGGTGAGGCTCCAGAACATCTACAGTACATTGACGACATCATTGTATGGGGGAACACAGCGGGGGAAGTCTTCGAGAAAGGAGAGAAGATAATCCAGATTCTCCTAAGAGCTGGTTTTGCCATTAAACAAAGTAAGGTCAAGGGACCTGCTCAGGAAATTCAGTTCCTAGAATTGAAGTGGCAAGATGGACGCCGCTAGATTCCAATGGAGGTGATTAACAAAATAGCAGCCATGTCCCCACCAACCAGTAAGAAGGAAACACAGGCTTTCCTAGGCGCTGTGGGCTTTTGGAGGATGCATATCCCTGAGTACAGTCAGATTGTAAGCCCTCTCTACCTTGTGACATGGAAGAAAAATTATTTCCAGTGTGGCCCTGAACAACAACAAGCATTTGAACAAATTGAACAGGAGATTGCCCATGCAGTAGCCCTCGGGCCAGTAAGGACAGGACAGGACGTGAAGAACGTGCTCTACACCGCAGCCGGGAAGAATGGCCCTTCCTGGAGCCTCTGGCAGAAGGTGCCTGGGGAGACCCGAGGACGACCGCTGGGATTCTGGAGTCAGGGATACAAAGGATCTGAAGCCAGCTATACACCAACTGAGAAAGAGATCCTGGCTGCTTATGAAGGAGTTCGAGCTGCCTCAGAAGTGATAGGCACTGAAGCGCAGCTCCTCCTGGCACCCCAACTACCAGTGCTGGGCTGGATGTTCAAGGGAAGAGCTCCTTCTACACATCATGCCACTGATGCCACATGGAGTAAGTGGATCGCTCTGATCACACAGCGAACCCGGATAGGGAATCCTAATCACCCTGGGATTCTGGAAATTATCACCAATTGGCCCGAAGGTGAGAGTTTCGGACTATCCTCTGAAGAAGAAGAGGAGCAGGTGACACGGGCTGAGGAGGCCCCACCATATGACCAGCTACCAGAAGATGAAAAGCGATATGCGCTCTTCACAGATGGCTCCTGTCGCATGGTAGGGACAAACAGAAAATGGAAGGCAGCCGTATGGAGTCCCACACGACGAGTTGCAGAAGTGACCGAAGGACAAGGTGGGTCAAGTCAGTTTGCAGAGCTTAAAGCTATTCAGTTGGCTTTGGATATAGCTGAACAAGAGAAGTGGCCAAGACTCTATCTCTACACTGACTCATGGATGGTGGCCAATGCTCTGTGGGGATGGCTGGAGTGATGGAAAAAGGCCAACTGGCAGTGCCAAGGGAAACCCATCTGGGCGGCTGAGATGTAGCAGGACATCGCTGGCCAGGTAGAGAAGCTGGCCATCACATAGATGCTCATGTACCCAAGAGTCAGACTAATGAAGAGCATCATAACAACGAGCAGGTGGACCGAGCTGCCAGGATTAAAGTCTCTCAGGTAGATCTGGATTGGCAGCACAAAGGAGAATTATTTCTGGCTTGATGGGCCTATGATGCTTCCGGTCACCAGGGGAGAGATGCAACATACAGATGGGCTCGTGACCAAGGGGTGGACCTAACCATGGGCAGTGTCTCACAGGTCATCCATGACTGTGAGACATGTGCTGCCATCAAGCAGGCCAAGCGGATGAAGCCTCTATGGCATGGTGGACAGTGGTCGAAATACAGGTATGGGGAATCCTGGCAAGTTGACTACATCATGCTCCCCCAAACCCACCAAGGCAAGCACTACGTGCTGATCATGGTAGAAGGAAGTACTGGATGTCTGGAGACATACCCCCTGCCTCATGCCACTGCCCGGAATACCATCCTGGGCCTTGAAAAACAAGTCCTGTGGTGACACAGCACCCCGGAGAGAATTGAGTCTGATAATGGGACCCATTTCAAGAATGGCCACATAGACACCTGGGCCAAAGAGCACGGCATTGAGTGGGTGTATCATATCCCCTACCATGCACCAGTTGCTGGAAAAGTTGAGCGGTGCAACGGACTGCTGAAAACCACCCTGAAGGCACTGTGTGGGGAGACTCTCAAACACTGGGAGCTGCATTCAGCAAAGGCCACCTGGTTGGTCAACACCCGAGGCTCCATCAATCGAGCTGGCCCTGCCCAATCAGAACCCTTGCATACTGTAGATGGAGATAAAGTCCCCGTGGTGCATATGAGAGGTATGTTAGGAAAGACTGTTTGGATTAGTCCCACCTCAAGAAAAGGCAAACCCATCCAAGGGATTGTTTTTGCTGAAGGGCCTGGTTTCACCTGGTGGGTAATGTGAAAAGATGGGAAGACACATTGTGTACCAAAAGGGGACCTAATTTTGAGTGAGAATGGCCTGTAATGTTTCATTGAATATATATATGTATATAGTTTTTAAAGGGATATAGTTTTTAAAGGGTGTTAATTTGGGCATGACATGGATGGCATAGAATAAGGGGTGGATAATGTCCTAGTTAGAACAGCTGAGACCAGTTTATCACTGTATGGGTGTAACCCAAAACTGTCTATTCTATAGCCTTCCATGCCATTTCCCAGAAACTGTTATCAATAGACCATTTACACCCTCTGCCCAGAGCATGCCTGACTCCTCAGGCTATAAACTAGGTGTTAAGAGGCCTGTGAGATAGGAGGATGCTCCTGTCCTCACACCCATTGTGGAACTCCCTGCCCTGAGGGAGGTACTGGGCATTCCTGCCTGAACCGGAGGATATATATAATTTTGGAGTCTTGGGACTTTTTAACTACTTGTGGGATCCAGAGAAGGACTGTGACCACCACTCTCAACCGAACTGCAATCACCACTCTTGACCAGACTGCAACAGCACTCTTGACCAACAGGTTTTTCCCCTCTCCTTTTACTTCAGACTCAGGGGGCCCAATGAATACCACTCTGTTCATGCCCCAGGGTGCTGGATTATACATTTGGGTTTTGTGGGTTAAAACCATTTGTTTGTCTGTATAATTGTATATATTGTATTATTTTATTAAATTGTTATTCTGACTTATAATCTCTCTTTTGAGTTGGGTTCATTTCCCCTGCCAATTTATCTTTAAACCAGCACACTCAAACATGTTTTAATTATTTTTAAAAATAATAACAACAAATATGGTTTGAATTATTTCTTCACTAATGTCTAGGTTAAGTTAGAATCAACATCTTACTCATGTGTGGCAAAGTAATCAAGAAAATATTTTCAACTGGTTTCATCCGCTTGTTTAAATATGCTGTCCAAATAGCATAGTTCTGTCCCTTGGAATAATGCATTTGACTAAAACTACTTTTTTCATGAATTGCAACTGCTCTAAACACAAATCTGTCTTTTGGTCATAAAATCAATTTGCATAAAACCAAATACCTAAAAAATATATAAACTACGTGACTTTTATTTTCCCTGACCACTGCCTCACACACCCAGTATACAAATTGCTCCATGCTGTTGAGGCATTTGCCTTAACTACTCACACTTCATATAGCAATACAAGCAGTTATATGACACAACACTCTTAAGGGAAAGGCTCAATGCAGCAATTAAGCTGGAAATGTGCTCATTTAAATCTTTGGATGTTGTGTGTGCAGTGTTTTCATTCACAGTATGAGAGAAACACAGCACAGTAACTGAAGCCACAGAAAAACAACAATTACAAGACTAGTTCTACTTTGAAAAGTGGTTATTAAACAACAGTGCTTTCTTGGCAAGTAAATGGAGCTGATCACTGTATATGTGAAAGCATATTTGTTAATCTCTGCAGCAAAAAAAAAATAATACATGAACAGTTATCAATTCTGCATACAGTCAGAGTATGGCTTTGACCTCTTTGAAGATAGAAGAGAAAAAAAAATGAAGGTGGATCAAGTAATGTGCTTGGAATAATAAGTATTTAAGATAACACTGAAAATTATAGTAAATTCCTTGTTCTGCCCCAGCTACTCACTGTGACCTCCAAACAAGTTATCTAGATTATTTCTACTTGTGAAGTTAATAGCAGAACAAAGTACACTATACATTGCATAAAGAGTTCATCTTCTGTCCATTCTGCTTGCTGTACTTTGCAAAAGCTGAGCTGAACATATCTGTGTGCATACAGCACTATTGCTTCCACACATCCCTCTGTCCAACATTTAGAGTGTGAGCAGGCCTGCAAATATGGTCCCTAAATTCGCAAAAGTACTGCTGAACGTAGTACATGCCTGTGTGGGAATAATCCAACGGACAGGATAGTCTGTCAAAATTTAAATTCTTTACAACAGTCTCAGATTCGTTAGCCTAATCGACATGTACAAATACCTTTTGACTCAGCATTTCAGGCTAGCCTAAGTGAAACGTTCCCATATAGGCATGACAAATTTTTTTTCCTCCTCAGGATGTTCTTTTTACAGAAAAATAACAGAATTCCACAGTAGGCAGTATTCTTTATGGAGTCACCTTTCAGAATTCACTTGCTGTGGGAGAGAACATGAAAAATATAATCTATCATAATGCAAATATTGGCATGAGATATATGGGAAATAATTTTAGATGGGAAAATGCCTACAAACTTGATGTGAAATGAAAATAATAAAGAAAATACTCTGAAGCAGAAGAAGAGTGTTTGAGCCCTGATTTGTTCAGATTAAGGGTTGTACTGTGGTTAGTCCTGCATGGATGCACATGGAGGGAGGTGTACTAGAAGGACCAAACTTTCCCTGTTAAGGGGGTTTTGATTAGTGTTCTTTAATAATTTTTAGCAATATCAATTAGACTATTTATTATGTTTAATGCTGTTTAGCAATTAAAATATATCACAGAAATCATGATAGTCTAGCATCATGTCTCCAATACACTAGGAAGAGAGCTGAAGCCCCTACCTTTTCTATTTTATATAGGTCAGCATGGCCCACTGGGCAAACATGAGGCGTGACTCCTACAGAAGGTAGTACTCTAAATCCTTCAGAGGCATCCTGGATTACAAAATTAAGACTGTCCTTACTATCTGTACACATAGCATAACAACCTAGTTGGGTTTTTTCCTTGCTGATTAGTCATCAAAAAAAGACAAAGTTCTTTAAAGAAAATAAAGTTTAAATAAACTTTAAAAAGCACAGACTAGATATGCCTTCTCATTGGCTTCTGATGCTGGGAAGCAAACAAAAAGAACAAAACCAACTTGCAACATGAATCCAAGCACCCCACAAATCTTTAAAAATATTTGTGTGAAAATTTTTTATAAAATTTTGTGTAGATTTAATTTCTTTAAATTTGTGCCAGTTTGGTTGATTTGTAGTCCAAATGCATTCAAAACCAGAAAGCTATATTGTGGAGAGAGCAGGATTGTGTGAGCAACTTATCCTGCATTTCTGTAGGCCTTGCCTTGACATGGCTGGGCACAGACAGTGTAAAAGTGCACAGTCATCATGGCTACAGGTTCTGAGGCTGAAACAAAAAGAAATCTGTGCCAAAATTAAGGAGGAGTCCCAAGAGGTAAACAATGTCTTCACATTGCATGGACACCTGCAATAATCCAAGTAGAAGTGTGTCAATAGGGCATGTTTAGATTGTGAACACTATCATGTAATCAATAATGTAAAAGTGATCACACGTCGGGGTGTAGAAAAAGTATAAAAAGGGTAGCTTATGTTAATAAAGCGGACATTTTGTAAATCATATTGGTCGTGTACAATCTGTCTCTGACCCCTTCGTCAACACTATATTTTCAGTCAAAACAGATAAGTGTGACCTGACAAATCAGAAAAACACAAGCAAACAAGGGATACACCTTCTCCACTTGATTGTTTCAGAGTCTGGTCTGATTAGCTTGTAACTATGTTAGCTCAAGAATTTCCCAGTCAGACTAGCTGGATCAATCTGATTAGACTGTAAACTAAAAAGCTGAAGAATCATGGAATCAATTAGGTCAGAAAAGATCATCAAGTTCAACTTTTAATTGAACATCACCATGTCAATTAGACCATGGAACCAAGTGCCACATCCAGTCTCTTCTTACACACATCCAGGCACAGTGATTCCACCATCTACCATTGAAATGGGAAGCCCATTTCAGTGCTTGACAACCCTTTCTGTGAAGAAATTCTTCCTAATGTCCAGCCTGAACCTCCCCTGGTGCAGCCTGGGGCCCTTTCCTCTTGTCCTGTCACTGCTTACCTGGGAGAAGAGGCCAATCCCCATCTGGCTACAACCTCCTTTCAGATAGTTGTGGAGAGCCGTAAGGTCACCCCTGAAGCTCCTTTTCTCCAGGCTAAACAACCCTAAGCTCCCTCAGCTGTTCCTCATAGGACTTACCCTCTAGATCCTTCACCAGCTCTGTTATCCTTCTCTGGATTTGCTCCAGCACTTCAATGTCTTTCCTAAATTGAGGGACCTGGAACCGGACACAGTGCTCAAAGTGTGGCCTAACCAGTGCTGAGTACATGGGGGCAATCACTTCCCTGGTCCTGCTGGCCACACTATTCCTGATACAAGCCAGGATGCCATTGGCCTTCTTGGCCACCCCAGCACACTGCTGGCTTATGTTCAGCAGCTCTCAACCAGCACCCCCACCTCCATTACCTCAGGGCCAGTTTCCAACCACTCTTCCCTCAGCCTGTAGCATTACATGGGGTTGTTGTGGCCTAAAGACACTGAAAAGGACAAAGATATTGAACAGGACTGGAAGGTCACATACATTTCTTATTTCACAGTGATTAAGGGACAGGAAAATTCTCTGTGTCTAGAGAAATCACACACACAAATACCAGACAAAAAAATAGAAAGAGAATAAATGTAAGTCTTCAATAAGTGGCATTTCCTTGTGGACTGAAAAGTAGCACCAATGTAGTCTAAAACCCAGCAATGTGAAAAACAACCACTTCTTGTGGATCATTACTTACCTAAGTAAGGACAGTATATTCTGGCTTTGATGGATAAAAGAATCCTTTCATGTCCAGACTAGGATAGACTACAGTTCTTATTAGCCATTAAAATTTCCATAAGCTTGTCTATGCAGTAAGTTCTTGAGTGCGATATTCAGAATATTTCTAACATGAGGAAGGTACAGCATCAGTATTCAGGAGTACAGCTTGTATTTCCTGGAATTATTAAAGTACAGCACAGAACAGTTATGCTAGAACTCAGTGTGCTAGAAACTAAACTAGAGATAATACAACAAATGATTATACATCTGGGACAATATTTCAAACAGGTCGAAGGGTAAGAAAAGGTGCACATCCAGATACTAACATGATAAGCAAGCAAACAGAGAGTAAAGTGTGACATGGATAAAAATTACCCTGACAGAATGGTTGGCAGAATCCTGAATAAATTCCTTTTAGAATAATTCTGAGCATTAGAAGTCTCTTTCTATCACAAAAAAATATCTAAAACAGTGAATCAAACAAGTAAAGGAAGGTTCCTCAATATTTTAACACTGTAAAAAAGAAGTGTCCACATATTAATGTGATGCTGGTGAGATACTTTAGCTGAAGTTATTTGCCCAATTAAGTTTTACATGTACTGAAGAGATCTCTACATTTCTAGGATTCTTAGAATATTCAAATAATAATAATAATAATGTGAACTTTCTTATTTTGCAATGCAAAACTAAAGTACTTAAAACTGTCAGCTGTGGTGTAATAAGTTACTTTCAATTCTATGCTGTCTTAATAATGGCTTTCAAAGTATTCACAAATATTAAGCCCAGGGTTTAACTTCAATAAACCATCTTTGCTCTGCTAAATCAGGATTTCAATGAAGTAAGGTAGCATTTTAAAAAAATTCTTAAGGACACACAGATTTCATTGATTTTGACATTCAAAAGTTATTTACTGAAATCCCTTAGATGCTTTTGAAATCCGTAACTACAAATCAGCATACTCTTGTTTCTTCTGTCCTCCCTTCCCTTAGTACATACAACAAAGCTAAAGTTAACTTTTCCAAAAAAGCTAAAATGAAGTTGTATCTCATGTACTACAGTTAGTGGTAGGCATTCTGATATAAATGACAGCCAAAGCTTCTACTTTATTCCATATTTTTAATGAGGTTTCTTTAATATATAGGTAGAAACATTTATTTTAAAACATATTATTTTTCACCTTAGTGTGTACCTGAATCACATACACACAAGGAAAAGTTCTGGTAACTGTTCTTCAAAAAACAGTACTATGGGATGAGATGTCTATTACCTACAGAAGCTGCTATCGTAATTTTCAGGGCACTTGATGGGAGTTTTCAACAAGTTGAAAATTATGGATTTTTAAGGGGTGTCTGTGTTCGGCAGCAAATGTAAATGCAGACTAAATCAGCCAGCCTTTTCAAACTCCCCACTTGTAGCTAACAAATGCTATTTTTTTCCTTTCTTATTATCTTAACTTGATTACAGTTATTCCAAATATATGATAATGCGATTGCATGTAGAAGTTAAGGACCACAAAACCTGGCCATTTTTCTAATCAAGATATATTCAGCTGGTAATTTACATTACCATTTCTGCCTATACTCAGCTGAATGAGAGCAGACACTGCCCTAAGTTGAATTTGGCTAAAAATCACAGGTTTTTTACTTGAGGCAGCGACAGATAGGCATAAGATGAAAAAAATAGCCATATTCTTAAAGTATTGACTTAGATCTCAGGAATTCCAGGCTTTTGTCACAGATTTCATGTGAAGGATTGGGAAGTTCACATGATCTCTCTTAAATCTTTCTTTGAGATCAAATTAAATAGGTCTTAAAAACCCATGAATCCTCTGCTTTGTCCCATATCACTCCAAAAAAAATAAAATCAACAACAGACTGAGGACAATGAAACTGAAACTACTTCAACATTTTCCCTTATCTTCTAACAGTAGCACAAAACTTTTTAAGTTTAGAGGTTCAGCATGTCTTATTTTATTTTGAATAGCATATTTAAATTTTCCATTTCAGCCAAAAAGGAATGCCTGAATACCACAGGAAAGGCTATTGTGTAACTTTCCAATTCAGTCATATCTAGGGTATACTGAAAAGCTCATGTTAAATGTTGTTTCCATATCAAAGAAATTCTACTGAGTTTGCTTCAACTAAAAATTAATAATCCTACCTGTCTAAAGGCATCTGCAAACCTCCAGACAATTCAAAGTAAACTAGACTTTAGAGACTAAACTTCATATTCTCATTACCAGCTAATTCAAAACTTTGCACAGATTCTTGTTGAATGTTGCCCTCACAAGTAGATTTTTTTTCTTCTTTTTTTTTTTTTTACATAGAAAAATTTCAGAAGTTAGCATTCTGTCCTATTCTCAAGTACCACTTTTGGGGGGTTTTCAAAGCAATGTGCTATTTCCTCTTTCTTCAAATGTTTAACAAGGAATTCCCCAACTGTTCCAGTAGCCAAACTTTCCAACAGTGTAGTTTCAGTATTTTATATTCCCGCGAGTAGAGCATAGAGGTGGACAGGGTTAAAAATAAAAAAAATTGAAATAGCCAGATAAATCTGAAGTGGATTTAAAAAAGCCTGAAAAGCCCTGCTGAAAGAACTGATCAAATTACAGGAACAGTAGAAATTACCTATTCCAAGTGTGGAAAAAGTGTCCTTTAGACAATTCAAACTGATTCATTTAATAGGATTGATAGTGCTGGCACTTCATAGCATTTAGCATATATTTCCTTATATTATATATCACTCCTATAAGCTTTTCAATCACTAATAAACCTGTTCCTCAAAGGGCTAAGAAAGCAAAATGACAACAGATTGGAAAAGTAACCAGATATTTTACTGCCACTCAAAAAAAAAGAAAAGATCAGAAGCTTTTCAAAAGTTGTGTACCTACTTTATTCTTCTGCCATTCTAGTTTAGGAAAAAAAAAAAAGCTTGTTTCACAGATTTATCAGTTTTCTCTGTTCAGAATGTGATTCCTCTAATTTCTATATGTATTAGGGAGGGTTCGAAATATACCGAATCTTGAAACCATGCCACCATTAAAAGCTTAACAAAAACCAGTATTTATTACCAAGAGGTGGCCAACAAAACGAACAAACCCAAAAGGGAGGAAGGAGGAGAGAAATAAGCCCCCAGCACAACCTCCCCAGTTACTCAGCAGTTGCCCATAAAGTTATCTTACCAACCTAGCATGCCTATAATTACCCATAGCAGAAGCTGCATCCTTGGAAAGTCAGTAAGTTCACAAACTGGCAGGCGTCCCCACCAAAGGCAACGTTGTCCTTGAGGTAAAGCTAGGTCTCCTCCAAGAAAGCGCTATCTGCTTTTATACAATTAACTGAGTGACCTCAACCTGGGCAGGAGTGGTCATCACTGCCCAGCCATAGGCTCTGCGTCCCACCCCCTTCGTTATGTAAGTGCATCTCTTCTGCGCATGCGTGGCTTTCCCTGCGCCTGCATACTCACTCGGGGGGTCTTTTCCAAATGAGTCTGAGGGCGCTACTTCATCCTTCTCCTCCTCAATCTCTCCTTCAAGTGACCTTAGAGGACAATTAGCCAATCACAGAACACCAATTAAAACAGCTTATACAAGAAGCTCTCTTCAAGGAGAACTTTCCCGTTTATCAGTGCTTGTTTTCCCATAACTTGGCAGGGAAAGAGCAAAATTTTCACAGGTGGTGGGGCCAAACACAGACAAAAAGTATCAGCATAATTAACCCCTGATACACTATAGCATCTGGTTACATGAGGAATGTATTTATTTCCTTTGCTGCTATACTATATGCTGCTATACTATAAATTTGTTAATTGGTCAGATTTTATTTTGTTTAGTGACTTTCACACCTTCAAGCTCTAATTCTAAAACATCATATTGTCTAAACCCTCAGATTGCCCTTTCTTTTGTTCTTGGAACAAAGAAATTCTTTTAAAACTCTAACAAAACTCTAATTACAGAACCAAAAAGAAAAGCTATATAGAAGTAGTGCAATGCAAACAATAGGAAACAGTCATTCAATACAAAGAAATAAAAATAATATGACCAGCATAATGAGAACACGGGAAAATACTCATGGGAGGAAGTGAGTGAGCAGCTGCATGGTACTTAAATGCTAGCTGAGGTTGAACCATGACCCTAGGATAGAGTTAATTTTCTTCTTAGTAACTGGTACAGTTCTGTGCTTTTTGATTTAGTATGAGAATACTATTGATAATACAAGGACATTTTAGTTGTTGCTAAGTAACACTCACTCTAAATCAAGGACTTTTCGGTTTCCCATGCTCTGTGAGTGAGAAGATGCACAAGAAGCTGGGAGTGAGCATGGCCAGGACAGCTGACCTGAACTGGCCAAAGGTACACTCTAGCCCTTCATCCAGGCCATTAATAAACGGGTTGAATAAGGCTAGACCCAGTATTAAACCCTGGGAAACACCACTGACTACAGGCCTCCAACTGGATTCTACTACACTGATCATGACCATTCCGCTCTGCCATTCAGCCAGTCCTTGATTCACCTCACTGTCCATTCATCTAACCCACATTTCCTGAGCTTACATATGAAGATGTTATGGGAGACAGTGTCAAAAGCCTTGCTGAAGTTGAGGTACATAATAACATCTACTGCTCTCCCCACATTGACCCATCCTGACATGCCATCACAGAAGTCTATCAGATTGGTCAAGCATGATTTCCCCTGGCTACTCCTGATGACCTGCTGTTCTTCTACATGCTTGATGATGACCTCAAGAATTTCCTGTTCCATCACCTTTTCAGGGATGGAGGTGAGGCTGACTGGTCAGTCAGTAGTTTCCCAGATCCTCTTTCTTGCCCTTTTTGAAGGTGGGAGTAACATTGGCCTTCCTCCAAACATCAGACACTTCTTCCATTCTCCATGATTTTTCAAAGATGATGGAGAGAGGCAGAGCAACATCTGCCAGCTCCCTTAGCACCTGTGGGTACATCCCATCAGGGACCATGGATGTTGTCATGGGTGTTGAGTCTGTCTAGCTGATCTCAAACCCAACCCTCTATGACCAAGTCTTCCTTTCTCCAGCCTTCTTTAACCCCTGAGGTCTGGGACTCCAGAAGGCTGACCTCAGGAATAAAGACTGAGGCAAAAAAGGCATTCAGTAATTCCACCTTCTCTGTGTCTTCCGTTACCAGGTGTTACGCCTTAGTCCAAAAGCCTCAAGTTTTACTGGGTGTTTCATTATTTAGACCCTCAATAGTTCCCACACAAAACTTTTGCAGTCTTAGTCCTTTGATACCTTGATTTCACATCCAGAGAAGAAGCTACACACTTTTCTCTAAGAGAATTTCCTTTAATTTACTGAGAAAATAGGTGTTTAGGCAAAAAAGGTTTACAGGAGCAACATACAACCAAGGAAAATATTCCACAAAAGCATTACACTTAATAGCAGGTTACTAAGTACAAAAGGATTTCCCTTCTTCCCTCCAAACAGCACTCTGAGCTCTGCTTCTATACTCTTCCAAGGATTTTACCAGCCAGTAGACATTGCTGTGGAGTAGGAAAACTTCATTGCACTCAGCAAAACACCAACCCACAACTTAAATGAAATACTACTCAATCGGTTTTAAGTTACTCAGAAGAGGAAGAAAAGAGTAAAGGAAGAAAAGAGAGATTAAGAGAAAAATAAAGAGAGAAAGAGAGGAGAGAGAAATAGTTACCACCAAGAGGTCACATGGTGGCTGTTCCAGAGAAAGAAAGCCAAACTAAGATGAAGCTTATGTGTGCCTCTTTAACAGAGTTTGGTTACTGTGGCCACACCCTCTAGGCGGGACATTTGGTTCACTGACCACTCACTGCCCTTCTAGCCGAAGTGAAGGGTGCTGCAGCCAATCAGAGGCTCCACAGGGCATGGTGTGGGCAGGCTACCAGGCAAGCCTTCCTTGATTGACAGCCCAGACACATGGCTCCTGGCCATGTGCCTCCAGATTGTGGAGGCCATGTTGGCTGTAGGCCTTACCATGTGCTTTCTGTGGGCAGGCCTGGCCATGTGCCTGCAGGCCTAGGCCTAGGCCTAGCCCTTCCCTGTATCTGCCCCACACACAGACAAGATGGTTGATTCGACCCATCAATCAGTGAGATACAAATCTGATCTCTAACACCAGAACACCCATCTGATTCTTATTTCTCATCTTATTCTGATTGTTGATAAATTAAATTAATTTCCCCAAGTGGATTCTGTTTTGTCCATTATGGTAATTGTTAAGTGATCTTCCGGTCCTTATCTCAACCCATGGGATTTTAATTGTATTTTCTGCCCTTGTTCTGTTGAGGAACTGGAGTGATAGAATGGCTTAGTGGGCACCTGGCAGCTAGCCAAGATCAACCACCACAGAGCTTCCAGCCTGGTCTAACAAGCAGATTAAACACCAAACAAAAACTGCAATTACATGCTTTTTACTGAACCTCTTAAAGCTGAATTTCTTACTTAATTAGGTAAATTATATCCAGTGGCTAAATCTTCCACATCTCAGCCACACCTGAGGTGGACAAATCAGAGAAAACCAGCATGTTCTGCAAACCAAGGGCAGTGAAGCAGAAATAGCAAAATATCAATCAAGAATCTCCACTTGGTATGAAGAGAGGTCAAGAGCTCTTGCAACTGTGAATTTGGTAACAATGTGTGCGTAAGGATTGCTGAGCTTCTGCATCAGATAGGTGATACTACTAAACTGCAATCTCCTATTGATAAATAGTACCGAATATATTGTGATACTAGTTTTGAAGCACAAAATTAACCTCAGAGAAATGTATCATCGCTCTTGAATTCACGGGAGTCAAATAAGCAGGGGTATTACTGCACTGGTGCCAGGAGTAACTTATGTCATAAAAGTGAGTGGTAAAAGCTGGATGCTCCCAGTTTGGGTTCAGATGTGCAGTTACGAGAATTCACCCTTTAAGAGAAAATCATAATACCTTCCTAATTACCGGTCAGCATATTCAATGGAAAACATTTTAAATTAACTATTTATGCATAATTTGATACATTCCTAGCAGTAAAAACCATGTTATTTAAAGCATAATGAAAGTTCTCTCTACATATTTCAGGACACACAAACTGAAAGCAACATTTTTTCCTCCACCATTTCGGCCAGTTAAAGTATATTACTCTAAGAAGCAAGCCAAATTTTCTCAAACTTGTCTTTTTAAGCATAAAAACCTGAATATATTTTTTCCTTTTTTTTCTCCTCAAAGTTTAATCTTCAAAAGTCCTAATAACTAATAAAAAGTCTTTCTCCTCGGGACCACAATAAGTAAAGAGAATCTCTCAAAAAGCAATACTTACTTCAGAGTATAAAAAAGCGTCATTTTGAAACACTTTTGCAACCCTACTTGCTTAGCAGGAAACTGCTAAGGTATGAGAAAAAAATCTAGACAGTCATTTAAAATCTAGACCACTGACTTCTGTTCTTTTGACAGGTTCTTTTCAGTCTGTTTTCTATACATCTCTGTCTGTACCATGGCAACAACATAGTAGGTATTCTCTGGTGTATGAAAGTCACATATGACAACGCAGTATAAAATGTCCCAGATGCCCCAGCTCTGAACATCTGCACAGGTCAATAAGGGAAATTCAATCATTAAAGCTGGTTTACTGATTTTGTTTGTGATGGAGTTAATATTCTTCATAGTATCTCATATGATGCTATGTTTTGGATTTGAGACCAAAACAGTGTTGATAAAACACCCATATTTTATTGCCAAGCACTGGTTACAGAGAGCTAAGGATAGAAATCCTTAGATTTAAAAGGATATTTAAACTTAAAAGGATAGAAATAAAACTGCCCTATCAGCAAGAAGGCTGGAGATGCACAAGAGGCTGGGAAGGGACACAGCTGGGACAGCTGACCCAAACTGACCAAAGGGATATTCCATACCATATAGTGTCAAGCTCTGCATATAAACCTGGAGGGAAAATAGAACATGGGGGATATTTGGATTTATGAAGTCTGTCTTCCTAAGCAACTTCTATGTGTAATGAAGTCCTGCTTTCCTAGCAATGGCTGAATATCTGCCTGTTGATGGCAAGTACTGAATTAACTTCTTTTTTTTGTTCTGCTTGAGCACACAGCTTTTGCTTTACCTATTAAGATGTTTTATTTCAAGCCATGAGTTTTCTCTCTTTCTCATTCCCACTATGGGGGAGTGAGTGAATGACTACATGGGTCTTAACTGCATGTAAAGGTTAACCCGTAGCAGCTGGGCTAGCAATGTGGCACTCCTAAATTAATGTATGCTGTGTCTCAGTCATGTACTGTAATATGTATATTATATACAGTCCTGAAACAATTTACAGTGTCTCTAGTTTGGATGTTCTAGGACTACACTATCTTGCATAACTGTAAATGTGCTTAAAGAGATGAAACAAAACCATGAAGATGTAGATTTGCTCAGTCTCACATGCTTAACACATTTTAATGCTTAATTCTCATGCTTAACCCTCAGTGGGAGATCCAAAGATCTAGATCTGGGCCTAGAGGACCATGAGCTATAAATAACAACAAAACAGGCTCAACTGAGGTGTGTGGGGAAAAAAAGTATAAAATTTACACTATTTCTTTTACCATATGGTAGTAGAGACTACTATAAAGGCTATAAATCTGCTTTCATGGTCACTGACCTCCCTAAAAATAAGCATGCTAACATGTGCCTGTGAATAGACCACATTTCTTTGCTTCTATTCTTCTCAAATATTCAAAGCAGAAAAAAACTATGTGGAACCAGTATATAAACATTAATGACTAACTACCAAAGAGAATAACTGTAAATTAAAAAGACATGGATAAACTCTTTCTTCCCTTTCTGTTAGTTATTCCGCAGGAAGGCAAAGTACTATTTCCTACCAGATACCTCAAATTTAAATATTTTCACATTAAATTATTCTCCTCCCAAATATACATTATACATGATCTGACTGAAAGGTACCTTGGCAGCAATGACATTCTGTGAAATTTCAAGGCTTTCCATGTATTACTTAAGGCGTCATTTTTGTGCGTTCCATTTTTGTGTGTTTTATGCTGTACCATGAATCCTAATTTAATACATGTTTGTTTATATTAGTATTGTACTCTGCAATTTAGACTCTAATACTGGTTCAGGGTATTCTTGTTTGCTGTTCAAAATTTCTGCTCGTTTTCTAAGAAATCTCATATAGGGTAAGGCTCTTATAGTCACATACCATTAACTTAACTTTACTACTCACCTAACCCTAGTATAAGTGAAATGTTCAAAGGCAGGCAAAGTAAAATAGAGGTCAGTAAATATACTGTATAATTTTTATTTTATGTGTATCTTTTATAATTGTTAAAGAAACTTGTGTACAATAGTAAATCTCTCTTACTGCTGCCTTCATACTTGCTGGCTGATAGCTACCACACTCCTGTTCTGTGGGTCAGAATAAACAGATCAGTCAAGATTTATCCATTTTACCTTATCAGTCACTCTACAGGCTTTCAAATATACAAAACTCTATTTTGTATGGAAAGCAAGATGTTGGCAGCATGAGGGCTGCAGGGGTGGCTAGGTGCTGGCCCGGGCCAGTCACAGCAAGTTCCAGAGAGACCCATCATAGACCAGAACTGAGTCCACCAGAAAAGTTAGAGGTACATCTGTAAAACTGTATGTAAGAAAGGACAAAAAACACCACAGAGAGAGAGGAAGAGGGGACAGAAAAAAAAAAAGCGAGAAACAAGAGGGGGAATATCGGGCTCAGAGAAAGAGGAGAGGGAGGAGGAGGTGCTCCAGGTGCTAGAGAAGAGATTCCCTGCAGTCCATGGAGGACCTGCACCAGTGCAGATAGTCACTGCAGTCCATGGACAACCCCATGCTGGAGCAGATGGATATTCCTGAAGGAATTGCAGCCATTGTAGAACTCATACGACAGTATATTTTCTTTACAGGAACTGCAGCCTAAAAGGACCCGCACTCTCGCAGGCAGGAAGTATGAGCAGATAGGAGTAGCAGAGACTCACTACAGATTCCCATCTTCCTATGCCACTTGAGGTGGGGTACTAGCAGGACACTAGAGTGAGGGAGTGATGATGTCTGAGTAGGGGTAAAGAAATGTTATTTCAAAGTTTGTCTTTCTTTCCCACTACTCAAACTAGTGACTACATTTTTATTTTAATTGGCAATCAATTAACTTATTTTCCCCATAACAAGTATTTTTGCCCACAACAATGACTGGTAAGCAATATCCCTGTCTTCATCTCAACCCTCAAGCTTCCTCATTCCTGCTCTTCCTATTTTCTGCCCCATAACATGAAGCTGTAAAAATGTTTAACTTCCCTGCAATGTTTACAAAACATTTTCTTCTGGTCCTAGTAAAAGGAAGTCACACTGGGCTACTCTGTACATCAAGACTTCAATCTTTTTCATCATTACAGTAACTCCTCTGAAATATAAAAAAAAAAAATAACTAAACCGATACCACAACAAGAATGGTCTACCCAGCCTGAACATGAGGCTCCTTTGCATGCACTTGTGATGCTAACTAAAGTTGAAGAAACTTTCCTGTCTGACCATCCAGGAGCCACTCTGGCAGTCACCACCTGAGACTGTCACTGCTGGCACCGAAGCCCCTTCTCAGCAGGTGGTTCCAGTGCACCAACGGGTACCCTGCTTAACTCCCTACACACCCCATTCACATGATCAGACAGGTTTCCCTCACTGACTCTGCCCCAAGTTTCCTGTAGCAGAGTCACAGATGTCTAGTTCCCTGTAGCAGTCACAGGTGTCTGGTTCCCTTAAATCAAGATCATGCCTTTATTCCTGGTGCAGCAACACAACAACACTCGAGCTAGTGCCTCCGGGGAGAAACCCCAAACAAAGGAATCCCTTTGGGGATACAAAAGCCCATACAAAAATTGGGGTTTGTTCCTTACAGCCTGTGTGCCTGTTCCAATGGTGATTTTGGATCTAGAGTCTTCTCATCCTTCACTGGCTCCTGCAGAGTCTCTGAGTGACCAGCCACTAGGCACCACAGGTCCATGTGCCCTCAGCTGTGCACAGGGTTGGCGCCAGGCCATGGCTCGTGACTGGGGCCTCAAGATACTTCCCCCCACCCAGGGCACAACATGCAGCTTGCAATGCAGCTGGTCACTGAGCTGTCTGCACTGGGTATAGTTCTCAACACTATGCGGATACAACAGGTCACAATCTTAAAGCTAAAAATTGTTAGCTAAAACAACGGAAAGATGCTTTTCCCCCCTCTCAGTTTATCAGCTTAAAATCCAGTACCTTTCCCACTACAAAGCACAAAAGTTGTAAAACTATTTTAGCTTAAATATGCTGCAATTCAACCCTGACTTTAGCTCAGTTGGTTAGAGCATGGGGCTAGGAACACCAAGGTTACAGGTTCAATCCTGCATGGGCCATTCACTTAAGAGCTGGACCTGATGGCCTTTGTGGATCCATTCCAACTCAGAATATTCTGTGAAACTCTATATTTTTCTTAATTTTTTTTCATCACATCACAGTCTTTCTCTGCATTAGGAAGCAATACAGCCCAATTAAGGGCAGGTTAGTACAGCACAGCAGTTAGTGCTGAGGACTTCATGTCAACAACACATGGATTTGGAGGCTTTATTTTGGAGTAGCTTCAGTCTGACCACCTAGACCAAACACCTGTTAGTGGTTAAAGTGCATTAGGTGTACTTTTGGAGCACTTTTTCTGATATAGCTGGGGGGAGATGGGGAGGGATGGCAGAGAGAGAGGCAGGAAAGAGAGAGAAATAGTTCATATATTTCAAGACTGTCCCAGGATTTGAACCAAAATATTTTCAGTGGTAGCAATTGGGAGATAAAGTGCATTCTTGATGCAGCCTTAAACACCACTATGGTTGCTAGTTATTCAAAGAAAATGAAAAGGAATTTAAAGGAAAAAAATTGCAGCAAAATAGGAATGCTGTTCTATTTCTATTTCTTTATATGCAATTCCATCAAAGGTAACTTTATCAAATATGTCAGATAAGGTATATTAACCAATCCTTTCTCTTTTATTCTGTACCACATATGCTACATAATACTTGATGCTTAAAGTCAGGAAACCCAGTGTATTCTGTTGTTTGGATCCCTTCTATTTCCTGGCATATCCAAGCTCCTTATTAAAATAGTTATGTAGTTCTGAGTGACATGATGTCCAAAATTAACTATTTTTCTACAATAGGAAATTAAAGAAATTACTGCAACATAATGTCTTTTATTTAAATATTTATTATATATCCTAATAGATATATAAGTTTCTGGATGGCTTATTGCTCCCATAACCTGCTATAACTGATTTCATCAAATAACTTTCCAACCATAGTCATTCAGGCAAAGAAAACATAAATACCTATATTATTCAGCAATCTGAAATAATGGACATTCTGCACTGAAAGTAAAGGGGACACTTAGGAGCATGGCTGTTTCTTCTTTCTTAAAAAATAACCACTTCATTGCTCACAGAAGATTAGTATAGTTGTTGTGCACCAAAATATACTATAGTATCCATAATTTGTATGTGTCAACAGATGTGTTACACAAAAGCCTGCTAAGATAATAATTCCATTTTCAAAAACGTCTTACCTTGGAGTCACTGGCAGGCCTGGGAACCATAGTTTTAAACAAATGTGAACTACATTTGTGGAGTTTAAAAAACAAATTGATTTATTTTTGGCTTTTGCAACATATCCACTAAGCAAAATTTAGCATCTGTAAATGGCCTCTGTGTCCAAGTGAATTGACTCAATATTAACTTGAGCAGAGCTTTATGGTTGGCCCCTCTCCAGAGCCTGAGGCTTCAGGCTACATTCCTAGGATTCGGAGTGCACGGACTCTTTTTTGCTATGATTAGGTAGTTCTCTGTTAGAACTCATGGCAGCAAATCAATGTCCTTTTCATACTACCTGCTGTGCTTTCTTAATCTCTTGGAGTTCAAAACCCAGAGAGGCTGTATTTCATTCCAGCTATATAGCATACTGGCAATTTCCCGTTGATTAACAAATAAGCTTCTAATGCTTACTAGTGGTCCTACCCTAATCTTTATATGCATTTACCACTTCCTGACTGGCAGAGATAGCAGTGTGATCTGTCCAGGGAGTAGACAACACATATGTTCCTCGATCAGCTAACTTGGCAACTGTAAGACATAAATACAAGCGGATAAAAATAGCATCATGTTGGGAAAACTCTAAGAAAAATGGTCTAACACACCTTCTTTAGGAATTGGTAGTAGAAAAGATGAGGGCAGGGGAACCAGGATCCTTTCTTCTTTTTCCTCCTCTGGTCTTTGAGCAGAAAATGAGATGTCAGCCACAAAATCAGTAAGAGGGTGGTGCCTCTTCTTGCTATAAGGTTTTCCACTGTTTTTGTTCAGACTGAACTAAAGTCAAAATGGGAGCTACTTCTTATGAAGTTTCCTTAATTTCAAAGTCCAGTAATATATGGTATAGCAATTTGTATTTGCTTTTAAATGGGCAGATGTCAGTCACAAGGCACGTCATTGTTTTTGAAGGATTTGTCTTCACTTATCTACAAATTGGCAGTGGAAAAACCCTTGTAAGATTCTTTATGAATGAGTGACACCTGCTGGATAAAATAGGCTTTAAAAGAAACATTTCCCCAGAGTTCCATAATCATATCATTCCAGAAACCAGAACTTAAAACCAATCACAGCTTCCTTTTTTTTTTTTTAAAGGAAAAAACATGCAAGCAACACATTGTTTCTGCTTTCAAAGTCCTCAGTCAAATCAAAGTGAAGTTTGTGCTGAAAACAAATGAGCTATCACAAAATTAATTTCATTTTTCTGTCTGGAGAAGTATTCAACAACAAACTAAGCAAAGACACTGATTACTTTTCATGCAGGAGTCCAAAGTCTTCAAATATAGTTTTATTTCAATTTTAGACTTACTGTACTCAAAGTTCTCTTAGAAAGAGAAAGGAGCCACATCTCCAGTGCATGTCGGTGTGGGGTGCTGTAGAAAAGAGGCAGTAGCAGCTTTCAGCCAAGGTCGTTTATTTTAGGAGAGTACATATATCCAGCTGCGGAGGGGAGAGTGGAGTCGGGGGAAGAGAAAAAGCAAACAAATGAAGAAAGGATAAAGAGAGGAAGATAGTAGTCCAGTTCTGCAAAGAAACTGCTAGATGTCTAAGTGCCTGAGGTGGTGGGAATTCAGGAAATTCTTTCTGAACTCTTCCTGGTTGCATTAGGATCCCCCTTAAATAAGTCTGAACTGCTTTCTGGAAATAACTTACAGAATTAGGATGTTCCCACGGCAACAACACATATCAAGAGAGGGCTTTGTTAACATAACATTCATATATATATAGCCCAAAATAGTAAATGTACCCTTTGCAGAGCTCTCATTGGTAGGCTCTCATAGTGACAATATATCTGCTGTTTAACAAAGCTGCTTTCTAGAAATTGTAGATAAAGTTTAGAGTTTTTGTTGCCAAAAGAATACATATTAGAACTATATTGAGAAATCAATGTCAAGGAGCAGCTAGATCACCAAACATAGAATATATGGATGAAGTCTTTAGCTGGTATACTACTTCTATAAACAGGACTTCTATTCCTGTCTTTCTTCCTTTCCCACTAGAACAAGTTGAAGAGTCTTGTAATAATACTTAAACTCCCAGAAAGATATATAGCATATTCATACCATGTCTCAAGACATTTCATGGAAACACAAAGGACCTAGAAACTATCTGTACAATAATTTTCTAGGCAAGGAATATTTTCTTTAAGTCTTTCTCTATAAGGATCCTCCAAGACCTGTAATAGGAATAACCTCCCAGAAAAACTAATGGTTACTTTATACACAGACTCCTAACCTTTGTTTCAATGCATCAGGACTTTTGTACTGCTTATACAGACCTTCACAGTAATGTCACAAGTAAATCACATTTCAAGTAAAACATGTATTCCCACCAAAACATGACAATCCTTGCAAGTAGAATTGTATTGGCCTAGGCATATCAGTAATAAAACAAATCTGTCCAACCATTGTTGTTCATTGTTTGAAACTGAATGATGCTCACAAAAAACCAAAACAAAACAATCCATGTATATAATATACAATATGTTTACTCTACATAAAGCACAATTTAGACTAGTGCTCTTGTGTACCAAAACAAGTCTAACAATCTACTCTGACTGAATTCTGTTTTGCACATTAGATATTTCTTAATCAATATTGGTTTTTATTAATATTAACTTGCACTTTTTTAGCTACTACTTGGTCCTAATTTCTTGAGGAAATGAAGATCCCACAGTTCCACTTCTTGTGGAGTAGATTGCTCATCAGACTTAAGAGAAAGCCAAATCACATGGAATTGGATCTTTTTTTTAAAGCTGCTTTGGTATCTAGGTTCAGGAAGATGGTAAGCGTTCACCAATTTTTTAGAAACATCATGAGACATCATGCCAGTAACCCTAGTAAGCACTGTAAAAAGCAAAGGAAAGAAATATGAATAACAAATAGATGTGGAAATATACATGTATACACATAACATACTTTTTGAAAAGGGAGATTTTGTCTCATGAACCCTCTGAAGGGGTCAACAGGCTTGTTAGTCTACTTGGTACATGGGTAGGAATTGCCAAAAAGCTTTCAGGAAGATTCTCCTCTCTTCCAGTCAGTAGATAAGGATAGCAAGGGAAGTAATTACATTTCCACATACAGAACAAAAGGAAAGTGCATTTTTTACAGTGAAGCATCATGACCTCTTCAAAAATCCTTTTGTCTAACTGATTTCTTCCTCTACCAGGGAAGCTATTTAGTAAAGGAGAAGGAGTACTAGCCAGTTTCCTCACAAATGTTCCAATATACTGATCTTAAAGGCATTCAAAAAGATATGAATTATACAGCAAGTCTTTCACCCATAAAAAGGCTGTAAGACAAGAGGAAGCTGAAGCTTCCAGCAAGGTGAAGGGAAGTCAGATTAACCAAATAAAAGCAACAAACAAAATTTTGCTGAGATAAAATTCAAAATTAAATTTCCCCAGTGGTGTCTACGGCAAAATCTGGAGTTATACAAACAAGCTAGTAAGAAAATTTCTTTTTCTCGGGAAGTTACAAAACCAAAGATTTTCTTTGCCTTCTTCTCTTTTTCAAGACATTATAGATTTTATTTTTCCCAGGTCAGGATTCTCACATTGCCTTTTATCCTATCCTGACTTTAAAGTTATAGATATAGTACTATGAGCACCATGAATTACAATTCACACCCTAGACCACTCCTTTGGTTTTACTAATGCACACCATTCCTGTGACTGCAACAGCTCAAACTGAAAAATATTTAACACATGTATTGTCCAAATGCAATTGTACAAAAAGATCTGATCCACCATAACCTTTCTGCCACAGTTTCTCAAACAAAGAGTGGTGCTTTGCAAAGAACAATTTGAGAATATCTGCTCTGCACTTGATAGTTTCAAAAATGATACTATGGAGAAAATAGTTATTGCACATGACAAGGCAGGGAAGGGGAGCTGTTTGTTCTTTCAGATAATTAACTTCCATTATGAGGGAGATTCTTCTAGCCACTCAGGCTCACTTGTCCACCTGCACGTTCTGTTAAAGGACCAGGATTTCACTCCTAGATCAAGCAATTCAAGATTAAAATAATACCCACAAAAATATCTTCACAAACTTATAATAAAGTGAGATAGGGTTCCAGACAGGGAAGTACTTCAGTCATATTTAGTTCTTCTTGAAAATTAAAGAGAAAAATGCCATATCTGTTCGTAGCAGACAATCCTGACTAACTCTGTGAAGGCAGACCTGAAAAGGAGAAAAGCAAACACTGTTTCTGAGGAAAAACAGACCTGACCCAGATGGGCAGAGCTACAAGGAGGTAATGGGCTCCATCAATGGCCCTGTCATTGCAGGGGATTAACGAGGTCCAGGGCCCAGCCAGGTGAAGCAGGAGATGTGGCCATTTATAGAGGTGGTCTGCGCCAAGTTGACCAACAGCCCCCGTTCAGGGAGCTGCAGTGAGATCTAAAGCAGGCAGATGGTGGAGGTCCCAGGTCAGGCTAGGCAGGGCAGGGCTGTTAGGGCCTATTAGTGCCCTCCAGGCCCTGATGTAAAGCAAGCAACTACTTCAATAATTACATTTTCTCTGACAGCCCAGGATTAAAAAAAGAAAAATCTCTTTTGGATTTGACTTCTGAAAACTATACTAAGGCACCAGCACATCCCCAAGAAGACTGTTGGCCAGATATTCAAGCCTGAAATAACAAGAAGTTTCCAAGTCAGACAGCATGTGCCAAAACATCTGGACTTGCATACCAGATCACAAATTACATATTTTTGTCATTCATAATATAATTTTGGCAGGTTATCCTTGCCCAGAATTTCCAAAGGAAAGGGACTGGGTAGTGTGGCAAATTGCCCCAGGTACACTGGCTGTTCCTCATTTCTAACTGAAGAATAATTATTTACTGTCCTACCTCTAGTTACTCAACATTTTCCTCTTAAATCGATATGTAACAAAGTTAGTTATATTTGTCTATTACCTAATACTGCAATTCTTAGCACTTTTAAAAGACAAGAAATCCTCTGAAATACCTGTAATATAACCTGTCATCCTAGATTTTGACAACCTAAATAATTATCTTTATATAAAGCTGCATTTTTCAATAATTGTTTGTAAAATTTAGCATTATAGTTAATGTTTTAGTTAAATAATTTTCAATTTGGTATAGATTCCTGTAGTGTTAAAATTAGGAGATTGAACATAGACTTGATTGGGTAAAAACTTAAATGAATGAATGAATTTTTTTATAGGAAAAAAAAGTTGTGGAAAATAAACATGAAATTTTTCATCCCTAGGAAAGTTTAGTTTTTCTGCAAGAATACTCTCAGGGCTCCAAGGTGATCAATAGGCTTTGACGGCCCTGAACAGTCTCCTGTTTTATGCTCCCTCACTCCCTGCCCCTAGGCCCAGAAGACACACATCAGCTCAGGCTTGGGAACCCTTCCCCCTTCCCTGCTCTGTGCCACAGTAGGCCTGGGGCCAGTCTCCTGGATGGATTCCTCAGACCTTCAAAGCAGCATTACCTCCAGCCCTGCCTTTGACTCTGTCTGCTTTTGCTCACACTTGAAGCCCATATCCAGATCCTAGAGCTGGTTTATTCCCTGATTGTGTCAAGGCTTGTCAATGAATTCAGTTACAAGTCCTCGGCTCTGCCCACTGGCTCAAGCCCAGGGGTACAGCAGCCCATCAGTGAGGGCACAGCCTGCACTAATGCCTACCAAACCTCCTGACCTCGCATAGCCCCACTCCTACTAGTTGGTAATGACAGTAAGATACCCAGAATGCAGTACTTCTTTACCAAAATCACCCAGTAAGGATCTAGCAAACAATATGTTTGAATATATATCACCCAAAAGACTTCCTTCAGGTATTTTTTTTAGAATCACAGAATTATCAAGTTTGGAATGGATATCTGGAGGCTATCTAGTCAAACTCATGTCCTGCTCAAAACAGGTTGCTCAGGGCCCTGTTCTATTGAGTTTTGATTACCTCCAAAGATGAAGATACTCCAGCCTCACTGGGCAACCTGATACACTGTTTGACCATCATCATGGTGAATTTTTTTCCTCTCTACTTGGAATTCTTCACGTTGCAGCTTGCATCTACTGCTTCTTGTACTATCAACACTCACCTTTGAGAATCATCTGGCTTCGTATCTTCTCTATAGGTAGGTATAGACACCAATAAAAGCTGTCTTTAGCCCTTCCTAAGGCTGAAGGGACTCTGATCTCTTGATCTCTCCTCTTAGACCCCTTCACCATATGCTGATAGCTATCCACTTGGACGTGCTCCAGTATGTCACTGCCTCACTTCTGGCCCAAATTTGGGCACAGCACTCCACATACAATCTCACAGGTATCACAGAGAGGGGTAAAACCACTTTCCTCAACCAAAAGCACATTGCTGGCTTATCTTCAATTAGTGTTCCAACAGTATCCCTGATTCTATAAAGCCTCTTTTCATCTGTCTGGTCTGTACTAGTGGATAGGGTTATTCCATGCCAGACAAAGGAATTTCCACTCTCCTTTATTGAACAAGCTGAAATCTGTTAGTTGCCTCTGCTGCACAGAACAAATAATCATTCTGGATCTCTATAGTAACAAAATTACTGTCTGTATAAGACATGATTTGCCGTGTTATCTTCATTAGTGAACATAGAGCTTCTTAAATGAGAAGAAAAATATCTTTCTATCACTTCTTCAGAAAGTCTTTAATTACTAGTATTTTGTTAAAGATTCTGGGAATAGAGTATTTCACTGTCCAACTCCATATAAGCAGTCATCATCATCATGGCTAGGTTTCGCAAACGAAGATTTGGGAAGGGCTCTACCCACATTTGCTACAAGTGCGTTGGTGGCTAAAAAGGCCAATACGAGATAGACAAGACTGGTTGCAAAAGGCACAGTAGAAGGACTCCTTAGGTGATATTAGCAAGACACGATTCTTTCTGCGTTGTCTTTTCTCCTCAAGAGTGATCCTGCGTGCGTTCTCAAAAGAAGCAGCAGCGTTATAGGTAGTGTGTCTCCAGACCTCCCGATTGGAGGCCAGAGAAGACCAGTGATGAAGATCAATATGGCCAAGGCTGAGATGTTGTTTCAGGGAGTCGTTGTATCTCCTCTTCGGGGCTCCTCTCTTGTGGCAGCCAGTGGCAAGTTCACCATAGAGCAAGATCTTAGGGAGGCAGTGGTCCTTCATCCTTGAGATGTGTCCTGCCCAACACAGCTGTGTTCTCAGCAACACGGCCTTAATACTCGTAACTGCTGCCTGTTCTAGAACAGACATATTAGTCACATAATCTGACCAGTGGATGTTTAGGATTGCACAGAGACAGCGTTGATGGAAGCATTCTAGGAGTCGCAGGTGGTGACGGTAGATGATCCATATAAAAGAGTAGACAGCACAATGGCTCTGTAAACACTGATCTTTGTATTTTTCTTCGGGTGTTTATTTCGCCAAACTCTTTTATGGAGTTTTCCGAAAGCACTATATGCCTTTGCTAAGCTGTTGTCTATCTCTTTGTCAGACTTACCGTCTGAGGAGATGAGACTACATAGGTAATTAAACTGCTGGACTGATTTGAGCTCTGATTGGCCAATGGTGACGTGGGGATGATGGAAGACTTCCTGAGGTGCTGGTTGATAGAAAACTTCTGTCTTTAAGCTGACTTCCAGCCCAAAAAGCTCAGCAGCCTCTGCAAAGCAGGATGTTAAATGCTACAGAGTTACTTCTGTGTGGGCGACGAGGGTGTCGTCGTCAGCATAAAGCAGTTCACAGACAAGATGACTTAAGGTCTTAGTGTGGGCCTTCAGTCGCCTGAGGTTGAATAGGCTTCCATCAGTACAATATCGAATGTAGATACCATCTTCATCATCGAGGTCTGCCGTGGCCCTTTGGAGCATCATGCTGAAAAAGACTGTGAATAGGGTTGGTGCAAGTTTCACACCATTAGTTATTAGAAAGGGCTCAGAAAGTGCGTCGCCATATCTGACTTGGCCGTGCTGATCCTCATGGAGTGAGATGATCATTTTAAGGAACTTGGGGGAACATCCTAAACGTTCCAAAATCTGCCATAGACCTTTTCTGCTCACAGCATTGAAAGCCTTGGTGAGATCAACAAAGAGAGAGACCCTACACTTCTCTTGCAGTTGTCTGAGAACAAATTCAGCTTGAATTTCAGTTTCAGAACTCAAAGAAAATCTTGCTCTCCACAAAACTCTTAGCCATCTTGACAGTCATATAGCAGCACTCCATATCACAATATTTAATGAATTTATACTCATAATTTCCCTGTGAGACCACACAGGAGCTCTCCTTTCCATCCTCCCATATGGGAGGCTATGTGCCAGGCTAACATGCAATATAAAATTTTTCAGATCTGATCTTCCCTTTACTGACAACAGCAGAAAGAGCAGAGATACAGGGTTCATCTATGCAATGATCAGCTCATTAATGTCATTGATGACACATGATAGAGCCCCAAATCAGCTAGAGCTTCAGGGCAGATCTGCCCAGGCCTCTCATCTCCAGCAAGTTGTTTGTAAAAATAGACCAGAGACTTTTAAATCTCAAGAAAGTCATGCTTCATTTGAATATCAAATATGTTATTTTGGTTTAAATGAGGAAGTAGAAAAACACAGTGGTTATGATAATAAGATATATAAAAAGGTTTAAACAGAACTCATAATTCCCTTCCTAACCCCCAGAAAGGTATTTCTAGGTACAAGTTCTGACTTTTCATTCTCTTATCTTCACAGCAAACTGCCCATTTTTCCACATATGTAGGGGGTTGGACGTTGCTCCTGTAAACCTTGAGCACTCTATATCATGAGGCTTGTGAACCTCTTCTCCCACAGAATAGCTTCCCCAAACAGAATAATGATCTCCCTTTCCCTCTAGGACAGTGTGCCTAACCTTTCTTCCACAGAGATACAGTGCAAAAGGAGAACCAAGCAAAGAGAACATACAGCACACTGAACTATAATTTACTATGGTTGGTGGGCCAAGTGGCTACATAACTGAGATGTCAGAATGTCATTGCAGGCTTTCTGGGCATTATTCCATAGGAAAGAACATTTTATAGTCAATGCATTGTAGGAAACAGTTTCATAGACTTCATTTAGGAAAAAGGAAAAAGGAAAAAAGAAAAAAGAAAAATCCATGTCAGAGATTCCCAAATCATGTTTGTTTCACAATAAAATATTTAAAGCAATAATTGTGTTTCCCACCTTTCTCTTATACCACTTGTGCTGCAACCAATTGTATACAATCGTATTTCTGTATTTAACATAATCATATTAAAGATATCCTACTCTTCACACCAGCTGCTCTTAAAAACCCAAAACATTTGTTTCCTCAGATTCAAAGACAACTTAAATTTTCCTGTGTTTGTCAGATGATAACACCTATATTTGAAATTCAGATAAATAGATTTATTTGTGAAATGCAAATATGCATACAGAAAATATTTTAAGGAAAACAGTAACCATTCCAGAACTAAGCAAACCAAAAGAGTCTATCTTGACTCTTCATGAGATGTGTGCACAGCCTAAGAGTTAATTAAAAATGTAGAAAACTATGGACCTATTATACCTGTACTAAGGAAAATTAAAAGTAGTCCAAAAAAGTTTAGATAACAGAAGAAAAGACAGCGGGGAAAAACCTGTAGTTCTCTATACAGCATACATGAGAACACAACTAGCAATAGCAGAATTATTATTATTGACTCAGTGCTGCTGTCTGTGCAGGGGCTTTTCAACTAGATGAAGACTTTCAACAAAGTCAGCAGATGGCAAATGAAATGCTAAGAGGCAATCTGAACGTTATTTACAAAGAAAAACGTTTATTTTAGAAGACATTACTTGATGCTGGGAAAAAGAAATGGCCAGAGTTTAAATGTGGTATCTGCTTAGGCACGGGTTCTGGCCAAATCACTTGAATCTCCCTAGGAGTAAAAAATAAACTATTAAGATATATGTTGCAAGAATTCAGGGCCTGACCTTGCGTATTGAGTTTTTGTGGCCAGGTTTTAGTAGCAGGGTTGGGGCTACAGGGGTGGCTTCTGTGAGAAGCTGCCAGAAGCTTCCCCCATGTCTGGCAAAGCCAATGTCAGCTGACTCCAAGATGGACCAGACTCTGGCCAAGGCCAAGCCCACCAGAGAAGATAGTAACACCCCTATGATAACATATTTAAGAAGGAAAAAAGTTATTGTGCAGAGTGAAAATACTTGAAAAATATGCATGTGTGGAGGATGGGATTTGACTACGTGACAGAAATTAGTTTCATGAGTTTATAAAATCTGCAGGTGTTTTCACATAGGAAGAGACATAGAAGGTTGAGAAGATATAGCACAGAGGAAAGTAGAGATGTCTTATTCTGAAGGCACCTTTTCCTTTATTTCTTGAGAAATAAATACAAAACTAAAAAAAGAAAGGAAACAGTAAGGCAATAAAGACTCTTGGTTATCCCTACTTAGAAGACAGAGGAAAGTAGCTAGCAGTAGCACCTCAGCAGCAGTGGAAAGGCATATATTAAGAGTAAATTTTTGACTCTGAACTTTTTGCAGACATTTGGAGAAAAGTAACATGGAATTTTATGTTAGATTATAAATTCCTTAGTCCAGTTTACTGGTCATTGTTATTTCCATTTTCAAGTTTTCCCAGATACCTAATGTGAATCTTCCGTGCTCTAATTTCATTCTTTTAGAGGTAATCCAACTCACCAGGGTCTTAAAATTCTTTTCTCTTTGCACAGGTCTTTGCATACATTAAGAGTAATATTCACTCCTTCTGTGAATGCCTTGGTAAATTTTCGGTCTTGCTCTTCTCAGAAATGTTACCATCCAGGTAAGGGCTTCATCTTTCTTGAACCATGGGAGGTCAAAGGAAAAACAAACTGAAACCAAGAGACAAAATGATGTCCTAATTATAATAGGATTTTTGGGGGTGAGGGCAGGTGAATACTTTTTGTGGTTACTTGTAGTAGCTCTGAGGGTTAGATTTTTGTTACAGGTCTTTAATTACAAATTTAACCAGACTAGTCCTCCTTTCACCAACAGTGCCCTCAGCAAAATTGTAAAGACTTCCATGATTTTAGCTCTATCACCAGAGAAGAAAAAAAATTGTTCACTGACAGAAAAAACATTTTCCTTTGATTTACTTTTTACATGGCTCCCTATGTAACATCTATGCACAGTTTGCTAAACTGGCACCATCTTTAATACTTATAGACTACAAAAACATTCCAATTCTAGAATTCAAACTTTAACATGTAGGAAGTTAGCTATCCTAAGTCAACTCCAGTATTAATTCTTGCAGTACAGCCCACAAACAGAACAAGCCAGTGGCATTATATAAACATGCTTAAACCAGGAAGATTGGAAACCTATAAAATAATCAACAATCATGACTAAATTGCTCCCAACATACAGTGATTTTTGAGTTGCTTCATCTCAGCAGGAGCACAGGTGGTGTTCCCCTCAGTTCCTGCAGTAGCAGGGATGAATGAGGAGAGGAGTAGGAAAACCCATCTGTCATAGGTTTACTTGTTCTAGAAAAAAACAAGGGGGAATTTTTTTCTTTCCCCTGAGTCGCTGTAAAAGAAAGATGTTGAACAAGGGGGGGTGGGGGTGTGGTTGGCCTAGGGTGATCGATACACACAAAGGAACTAGCTAGCAGACCCACATTCCAGGCTGATAGCCCTCAGAAGACCTGGGGTAGGGGGAGGTGATGAGGTACTTTTTCTCTCCTTGGGAAATGGCAGGCATTTCACTTTTGCCCTGACTCAGGGAGAGTATGTGTATGGAAAGGCTCTGAGTTCACTTTGTTTTGGGCCGGGTCATCTGGCTGCTTCTGGCCCTGATTCGCCTCTGTTCTCCTGCACCCTGTTCTGTTCCCAGCCCAGACTTGTTCAGATTTGGGTACAGCATTATTATTTAGTTGTTTTTGTGTTCTTTTGTTGTTCTGCCAATACACATATATACTTTAATAAAGGGCTGTTATTTTTTTCTTTCTTTCTCCGTACTTCCTCAGTTGGAGCCTCTAATTTGGAATTTACAATTGCTTAGAGGGAGGAGCTCGGTCTCCCTCATAACTCATCCTCCTTAGCAAAACACTTTAGTCTCATTAAACTGAGACACCATCTTATCAATAGGTGGCTAAAGGATTCATGCCACTGGCAGAATTTTGCTTTTTTCAACCATGGGGAAAAAATTCTATGGTATCTAGCCTGCTAGAGTCAGATGGGCTTCATCTATCTAGCAAGGGCAAAAGGACTCAAGCCCACAAGTTTTTGGGGCTGATCAGGAGGGCTTTAAACTAGGTTTGAAGGGGGAAGGGATTGAAATCAGGCTCTCCAGAGCTGAGCCTAAGGATGGAAAGCCAAAGTTAGAAGTGAAATCAGCAGCCCAGCTGAAGTGCATGTACACCAATGCACGCAGTATGGGTAACAAACAAGAGGAGCTGGAAGCCATCGTGCAGCAGGAAAGCTGTGATGTAGTCACCATCACAGAAACGTGGTGGGATGACTCGCATGACTGGAGTGCTGCCTTGGATGGCTACAAGCTCTTCAGAAGGGGTAGGCAAGGTAGGAGAGGTGGAGGGGTGGCTCTATATGTTAGAGTCTCTTGACTTTAGAACTTGAAGTCAGTAATGATAAGGTTGAGTGCCTGTGGATCAGAATCAAGGGGAAGGCCAACAGGCTGACATCCTGGTGGGAGTCTGTTACAGACCACCCAATCAGGATGATGAGGGTGATGAATTATTCTACAAGCAGCTGGCAGATGTCTCAAAATCACCAGCCCTTGTTCTTGTGGGCAATTTTAACCTGCCGGATGCCTGCTGGGAACTCCACACAGCAGAGAAGAGGCAGTCTAGGAGATTCCTAGAGTGTATAGAGGATAATTTCCTGCTCCAGCTGGTAAATGAGCCTACCAGGGATGGGGCCCTGCTAGGCCTGCTGTTCACAGAGAGGGGCTGGTGGGAGATGTGGTGGTGAGAGGCCGTCTGGGGCACAGTGACCATGAAATAATAGAGTTTTCAATATTCAGGGACACAAAGAGGACCATTAATAAAACTTCTACCCAGAACTTCCAGAGGGCAGATTTCAGCCTACTCAGAAGACTGGTTCAGAAGGTACCTTGGGAAACAGCCCTTGAAAACAAAGGGATGGACATGCTTCAAGAAGGAAGTCGGTCAGCCTGACTGAACATGGAGATTTTTGAAGGAAATTAGGGGGAAAAAGAGAGCTTACCAACTATGGAAAAAAGGGCTGGCTACTCACAAAGAGTTTAGGCATATAGTTAGGTAATGTAGAAAGAAAATTAGAGAGACAAAGGCACAATTTGAATTCAATCCAGCCATTTCTGTTAGGGATAACAAGAAGTGCTTCTACAAATACAAATAACAATACAAATCAATAACAAAAAGAGGGGCAAGGAAAATCTCCATTCTTTGTTGGACATGGGGGGGAATATAGTCACCAAAGATGAGGAAAAGGCTGAGGTACTTAAAACCTTTGCCTCAGTTTTCAACAGGAAGACAGGACAACAGGCCTCTGGAGCTGGTAGACAGAGACAGGAAGCCGAACAGCCCCCCTGTAATCCAGGAGGAAACAGTTAGCAAACTGATGAACCACTTGGATACTCAGAAGTCTATGGAACCAGATGGGACCCATCCTAGGGTGTGAAGGATCTGGGGGCAGAGCTCGCCAAGCTGCTCTCCATCATTTACCAACAGTCTTGGCTCACTGAGGAGGTCCCAGATGATTGGAAGTTGGCAAATGTCACACCCATCCACAAAAAGGGCCAGAAGGAGCACCCGGGAAACTACAGGCCCGTCAACCTGACCTCAGTGCCTGGCAAGGTTATGGAGCAGATCATCCTAAGTGCAATCACACAACACCTACAGGATGGACAAGGGATCAGATCCAGCCAGCAACAGGTTTAGGAAGGGCAGGTCCTGTTTGACCACCCTGATCTCCTTTTATGATCAGGTAACCTGCTTGATGGATGAGGGGAAGGCTGTACATGAAGTCTATCTGGACTTCAGCAAGGCCTTTGACACCATCTCCCATTGCATACTCCTGAAAAAGCTGGCAGCTCGCATTTTGGACAGGTGCACTCTGTGCTGGGTTAGAAACTGGCTGGAGGGCCAGACCCAGAGAGTGGTGATGAACAGTGCTGCATCCAGTTGGAGGCCGGTCATTAGTGGTGTCCCCCAGGGATCAGTGTTGGACCCAGTTCTATTTAATATCTTTATTGATGATTTAGATGAGGGGATTGAGTCCACCATCAGCAAATTTGCAGATGACACCAAGTTGGGGGAGCGTGTCAATCAGCTGGAAGGCAGGAGGGCTCTGCAGAGGGACTTGGACAAACTAGAGAGTTGGGCTGATTCCAACTTCAACAAGGCCAAGTGCTGGGTCCTGCACTTTGGCCACAACAACCCCATGCAGCGCTACAGGCTGGGCACAGAATGGCTGGAGAGCAACCAGGCAGAAAGGGACCTGGGAGTTTGGATTGACAGGAAGCTGAACATGAGCCAGCAGTGTGCTCAGGTGGCCAAGAAGGCCAATGGCATCCTGGCCTTTATCAGGAACAGTGTGGCCAGCAGGACCAGAGCAGTGATTCTTCCCCTATACTTGGCACTGGTTAGGCCATACTTCAAGTACTGTGTCCAGTTCGGGGCTCCTCAGTTTAGGAAGGTGCTGGAGCAGGTCCAGAGAAAAGCAACAAGGCTGGTGAAGGGACTCAAGTACAAGTCCTGTGAGGAGAGGATGAGGGAGCTGGTGTTGTTTAGCCTGGAGAAGAGGAGGCTCAGGGGAGACCTCATCACCCTCTATTACTACCTGAAAGGAGGTTCTAGCCAGGTGGGCGTTGGTCTCTTCTCCCAGGCAACCAGCAACAGGACAAGAGGGCACGGTCTTAAGCTTTGCCAGGGGAGGTTTAGGTTAGATATTAGGAAGAAATTTTTTACAGAGAGAGAGTAATCAGACATTGGAATGGGCTGCCCAGGGGGATGGTGGATTCATCATCCCTGGAGGTTTTTAAGGTGAGACTGGATGTGGCACTTAGTGCCATGGTCTAGTAACCACAGTGGTGTTGGATCAAGGGTTAGACTTGATGATCTTGGAGGTCTTTTTCAACCTGGATCATTCTATGATTTTAACTATCATGTTGCCAGGTAGAGATTGCAACACAAGGGCTTTGGCATAGCTTTCTCACAGTTATTGTTAGTAAACAATAAGCATCTTTTAAAGTCTCTCTTTCCGTCCCTTTTTTCCACTACTCTGACACCAAGAAAATCATCCTATTTCCTGCACTTACTGTGCACTAATATTCTCATTTCTTACCAAATGCTTAGTTTTATGCCCACTTTTTAAGATTCATGCAGTGTGTGAAATCTCATAGCTACCAAGTGTTTGTAATAACTATTGAATATAAAATGCAGCTCTTAATTTCTTCAACACATTTGAATTGTTCAATCATGTTGAAACCTAATGTCTGAGTCTGACTGTGTGAGTGCAATAAACTGCCAGTACCCAGCTCTGTCTTTATCTCAGCTAATAGTGTCACTTATACCTTCATGAATCTCTTTTCCTAAACAGGCTTACAGAATATTCAGCTGCAGAAGTAACTAAAATAAAAGACTTCATTTAAACTGGAAACACAAGTTCTAAATGTTATTCTTGTAGAAATGCTATAACTAGGTATATGAATACCCAGAAGCCTTCAATCCATTAGAAAAGAACACAGTAGAAAATTGTAGATGATTCAGTGGGTTATTATTTTAATATATAAGGCCAACAGAGTGAGAAGTCAAATGACTGAGGTTGTAGAAAAGATCAGCAATGTTGCCAGAAATAAAAAACAAAACTCCAATCTACACTGTAACCTGTACTGAGTCCTTCAAAAACTATATGAATTGCCATATGATGTGGGATTTGATAAAAGATTCATCTAGTATCTCATAATAAAAAAATATTATCATATTATGTTTCAGAGGGAAGGTTTGCTAAAAAAGTTTGAATAAAGTTTTCTAATGAAGCAACTCACACTAAATTGTCATTATCTTTCTCATCATTACAATCTACAGAGAACATTTATACTATCAAACTTATGTGGTTAAATTAAAATCTTCAAAAAAGGCTGCACTGTATTTGTTCAGATCAGAGATGTATTCTCCCCAGGGTCAATTTAAAATACTGAAGTGGAGATATTTCTTTCCTCTCTAAGACTTTTCCTTCTCCTCATCTACATAAAAGGTTTTCTGGACTTTAACAAGTTATCATAAGGCAGTGCTTGAATTACAGTTTCTCTCTTAGTGGAAATGTGTCATAGTTTGAGATTGGCCCCCCTGAGAGTTTGGGGGCTCAGGGGTGATTGGGTGCCAGGGCAGTGTTCCCTGGAGAGCCAATCACCACTTGTCTTGTTTGCTTCTGCTAAAAATCATATATACACAGCCACCTGAAGCTGTTGGCATTCTGTTCTTCTGTTGGTGTTCACTGTGTGTAGGTGGAGAAGGCCAGGGGGTGGCTGGGCTCCTTCTGTCCCCCCTCCAGGGGGAAGGGGGCCCTGCAGCCCCCCCCAGCTTTGTCTAGGCCAGAGTTAGAGACAGCATTTGGAGTGTGTGCTGTGAAGGAAGAGATTCACAGCACCCGAGGTAAGAGGGAGGAGGTCAGGCCCTCTTCCCATCCCCCCCCCCCTCCCCCTCCCCGCAGCTGCGGGACGCTTGGGACAGTGTATAACTGGACCAAGCTGCCTGTGGCCAAGGCTAGGGGGCTTTTTCCCCTCCACTGCATTGAGGCTGGTGGGGGGTGGATTTTAAGGCTCAGCACTGAAGCAGAGCCAAGTGGACGGGCTGCTGACGAAACAGCTCGGAGCCAGGGAAAGGAATCCCAGGCAAAATGGAGACGGACCGAAGAGAGAGGCCCAGAGGATGTCTCTGCCGTGATTTAAACGCAGGACAGCCGAAAACCCAGAGGAGGAATCAACATTCCAGGATGCGTACATTGATAAGCTACACTACAGCAGCCTATGAACCAAGGTATGAGACTGAGAAAGAGAGGTCACACAGCAGACCGAGGAGAAAGGACTCAAAGATACTTTCTTGGACTTCGTGAGGAGAAAGACTACAGTAAACAGCTGAAGGTTGGTTAGGGAGTGTTCAGGGGCCCAGAACACTCCCACGAGAAAGAGACTGCGTTACCCAGCAGCCTTGAAAGGCTCTTCCCAAACTGAAGTTAAAGGGAGGGGCTTAAAAGGACTGATAGAAGTGTAATACTATATATATATGTAGTTGCCTTTAGTTTGTATAATATTTATTTGTGTAAATAAATGTATATACTTCCCCTTCCCCCTACAGAAGCCTCTGGCCTGAAAGTTTCTCTCCGGTGCTGGGATAAATTGTGGGAAGGGGTGGGGGGAAGCCTGGAAATTGGATTTTGGATTTCTAATGTGGCTCAAACTGCCACAAAATGATAAATAAATAAATAAGTAAACAGTTAGTTATCCTTTTTTTTTTTTTCATTTACAAAACAAATGGTATATCTTTTGGAAACTCCTCTGAGTCTTCTACCACCGACTGAACATCAGGCAGTAAAGACTCATTTCTCCAAGGTCAACTGCCCCAAAAAATCATCTCTGAAAGTTAAACTGAAAGAAAGTGACATCTTTTGGCATTTACTTTAGATTTTATACTCCTATAAAATACAACTGTGTATAGAATTAGTACAGTACTCTTTACAACCACAATACTTTGGACAAAGGAGAAGTTAAGATTTTATGAGGATACCTGGGATGTCTTCCCACAGCATATTTTTAAATGTTTGCCATTTTGTACAAAGTCATTCCAAAAGGAATTCCTATTTATTTTTATGAACCTTAAGAGATGAGCCATATCTGGCAGAGAAAGTTTAGCTCAATTCAGAGAAGAGAATTCCAAAAGATAGAGTAATCATTTCTACTCCCTCACTGCATTTGGATGAAGATGTGAGAGCCCAAGAATTTTGTTCACCATATCTCCACACTCTGCCTCAGAGGAACATGTTACAACTAACTGCTAGAGCAACTTATGCTCCCTCCTTTCTCAAGCAAGACACTGACACCAGAATCAAAAATCTCCTTACATTTACATTTATTCAGTGAAATTTGTCTAAATGTAAATTAAATAAAGCCATATTAAAATAAGTCTAGTTTGAGGTCAGAGCTAATACAAATGGTAAGAGTTACAAACAAAACAGAAAAAATAGATTCCAACTTAATAGGATTTTACAACATGTCTGTAAGTCACAAAATATTTCCTGTGACTTATCATTCAGATTCTCTGCTTCAATAGTACTCTAAAGACAAGGACTGATGTTTTGGTTAGGTGATAAGGACTGAGAAGATGACTATTTTCAACCCCTCAGTAAAGTCTGGGCAAGTTATGTAACTTTGAAAAACTCCTTGTCATGGTTTGAGATAGTCCCAAAAATCCAATTCCCTAGCTCCATCCCCCCTCCCACATCTCAACCTAATGTGAGATGGGTTTTTCCAGACAAAACACACCAGACTCAAAGTGGGGGAAAGGGAATATATTACAATGACTGTACAAATAAATACCATATCACATTATACACACGATCACAACTATCTCTACCATGACATATAGTATTTACAATGGATCAGATCTCTTCTCCCCTCCAAATAAAAGTCCAGGAGGGAAAGAAGGACAGATCCCTTCCAGTCTCTGAGCAGCAGCATCTTCTGAGGCAGCAGTCTGTCTGTCTTCTCCACATGCAGCAGCTGATAGCTGGCTTTCTGCCAGCACTCAACGAGGGAGATATCCAACCTCCCTCGGCCCCCTTGACACAGGCAAAGGGGTCTTCCGTGGGCTTCGTAACCCCAGACAAGGTCGTATCACTACATCATATCACGAAGACACAGGGGGGTCTTCGTGACGGTCTGGTATCCCAGGAGACTCAGCTCCTTCTTGCAGGGCCTCTGTACCCTGTCTCTCAGGCTGCCACCGTGGCAGCAGTGCGAGGGGGGGGAGCCAAGGTCAACTCCCCCCGCATTCCATCTGGCTGTCCCGGTCCAGCTCCGGGACGTCTTTTGAGCTTCTTAGCTCCTCTCTCTCCGGTACTGCTGTACTCCAAGGCTCCTCTAAAATAGGAGTCCATCTACTCCTCCTTTCTCAGAGGTCTCAAAGGAGTTTGAGGGGCTGGTACAGTCTTACCCCAAACTCTGTCTCTCAGCTGCTGGCTCTCTTTCTCCCGGCTCTGTCTTCCAGGAGTCTTCTCTGCAGTGCTGCATGTTGCTTCTGCTGCTCCTTCAGTTCAGGTCCTTATCTCTGGCTCTCTGCCACCGTTTCTCTGGTCAGTCCTGGCTGCTGTTCTGTGCCCATGGAGAAAAAACATCTCCCGGCATAACTACAGGCACCTAGCCCAGCTTTATGCTGTTCCAGGTCCCTGCAGCCCCCCAGCCGGGGGCTGGGAGGCCCCAGAGGGCCCAAGGGGCTTAGAGCCCCTTCCTCGTGGCTCACAACATGGCCACCTCTCCTCAACAACAACCAAACTACAACTCATCTCTTCCGGTCTGGTTGTGATATGTTTACATTTCTGCAGGAGCGCCCACTGGGCAAAACTTCAAAACTTCTAAGGGTTTCCACCCCTTGGGGTCTCCCACTTTTCTTAGCCTCTGGGGGAAAATCAAAGTCCAAACCACTACACTCCTACAATAACAATTTTACATCAAGATATACTCACTGGAAAACAAAAATATTTTGTTCAGTGTTCTAATAAATCACTCATTTCAGTTGAATATTTCTTGATTGTGTACTTCTCAGAAACTCAGTCCTGTCTACGAATTTCAACCACATCAGAGGTCAGAATCGTGGACCTTGTGATCCCTCATATTAACTATAAAAATACTTGTATCAAACAACATGTGCCAATGTCAAAAAAATAACTATGTGAAAATTGTTGGAAGTCCACTAATGGCTATGTAAAAGTAAACAACTTGTGAAGAAGAGCAAAGGAAAAGCAATGGAGGCACAGAGACTTTTCTTTGGCCAGAAAGTCAAACAAGGCCTGTATAGAAATGATGGGTGAATTTCCATCTGCTTTCAGTATGATTAAGGTTCCACTATCTGCCTCATGACTAGCAATTCTACTGAATGATGCTGTTTCTTTGAAGAAAGCAAAAAGGAACATGCATAGAAGAGAGCCAGAGGTCCAAAGCTTATTTTTCTGAATACCTCACTCTAGTGCAATTATTTAGCCTCCAAGATACTCTTAGATTAACTGATCATAACCACTACAGTAGTTGCTTTGGAATATAGCATCTGTTGAAGTTAGCACAAACAAAATTACCATGCAGTTTTAGAAATCTTTTTTCTCTTTTCCAACTAACGCTGATGGCTTTCTAGGTTTATTCTGCATATTTCAAAATATGTTTCAACTGAGATTTGAAATGCAACAGGAAAAAGACATTTACTGATTCTGATAGCTTGAATGAGATTCTCATGTACTATCTCAATGCTACATGCCATCTCTCTCCTGATGTGAGCAAAATGGTTATTTTTTCAGCCATAATTACCTCACTTTGCAAACTCCCCACTCCCTGTTGCTCATCAGATTACCACCAAAAGATGGAAGCATCTCCAGGTTTCATAATTAACTCTGGTGCTTGGTATTTCCATGCTTATTGTTGCACTTCATACTTCCATGCTTAATGTTGCACTTGAAATCCAATAGCAGTGGACAGACACTTCTGGACAAAGGCTCTTATTACTGACACCCTAAAATAATTGCAGACTCAATCCAATGAACTGAGACATTCTGGGAATTAAAAAAAAAAAAAAAAAAACCAAAAAAAAACCCCACCAAAACCCAGACCAAACAAAAAACCCCAACCCAAACAAAACAAAACAAAAAACCAACCAAACAGAAAAAAAACCAAAAAAGCAAAAAGCAAAAAACAAACAAACAAAACCAACAAAAAACAAACAAAAAACCAAACAAAAACAAAGCCCCAAACAAAAAACCAAAACAAACAAACAAACAAAAAAACCCCACTTGTAATAGCATTTTTGCATCTAACAATGACATTAATCTGCAATTAGGCATTTTCTCTGACCTTCAAAGCCTGTTAGTGACTATGTTGCTGTCTTCTGTCAGGTAGAGTTGGGCTTTTAAAACCTTGCAATGGAGAGTGTGCCACTAAAGAACAAGTTTTAAATATGTGGCATTGTTTTGTCTACAAAACTGCAATCATGAGGAAATATTCTTTTCTCCCCAGGCATACATAGTTTTTGGCAGTCAGTCATCAGTATGCCCTGGGGAAACAGTAGATATCAATCTGATATAAGCAGGAACTTCAGCACTGCTCTGGCATTACTGAAGACATGTGTTAGTGAGTCTGTTCATTATAAAACAGATACTTACCCATGGGTAAAAGGAAATTAAAAATAATGTTGAAAATCTCAGTGGCAAGCAAGAAATATGTCCTTCATTACTGTGTAGCTTCAGGAAGAAATACATACTTCAAGCTACTTAACCCAGCCTTCAAATACAGCTTGATGTCTAGCTCCTCTTCAAATCAAGACAGAGATTTAAGGCTCAGCTTTCTTTAACCTTTTTGTCTACACTAACTTCACATGTCTCTTCTTTCAGCACCCTGCCAAGATTTCATAGTAAAAAAGAAAGTGATCCAACACAACACAGTTATTCTGTTTCAGTGAGTCAAAAATAGGTCTATATTGAAGACGATATGAATCAACTGATGTAACTTTGAAGACATCAGCATGGGTACCAATACTAATTCACACTCATATACAAGTTCATTTGCCACAGTCGGGCTTTTTTAATATTTAGAGTTAGCTTTAATTGAGCTGAGCCAAATATATCAATGCTGAGCTGCCACATTAGAAATATTCACTCAGTTCTGCTTTGTACTGTTTAAGAGGAAATAAACACACAAATCTGCTGGCAATATTTTATCAGCAAGTGCCCAGGTGTGATCTCTGGAAGAGGCTACCCCAGACCAGGTACGGCTGGTTCCAGATAGCTCCAGCAGTCCTAGTGCAGCCCCTCAACCTGCCAGCCTCTCAGCCATGGGTGCCATAGGGGAAGCACAACTGAGAAAGGGCAGAGCACTGGCCAGTGGGGGGTTTCTGAGGGGAAAAGGAGAAGAAACAGCTCTTAAATTTACTTTCCCCAAGTCATGTCTGTTTTGCCTGTAATGGTAATCAGTATGTGACCTTCTTATCTTTGCCTTGACCCACAAGCTTTTTCATCATTTTGCCCCCTTGTCCAATTGAGGAGGGTACACAACAAAGAGCAGCTGGATCGGGGTTTGGCAGCCAGCCAATGTCAACAAATATCTATTGGAAGAATTGAGCATCTAATAAAATGATTCTTTATTAAAAAGCCAGTGCTACAACGAATGTACAAATAGAAACAGAACAACTATAAATAACACAATGCCAGGGTTGCTAAAAGAACTATTTGATTTTTAAATGATGGGTCTTAAAAAATTTCAGTACTCAAAGAGTATCAAAAGGAAGAACCTATTGAAGCAAAAGGAAAGGGTAACACTATTGGACTTCAGAATAAGAAGAGGACTGACACCAACTATTACAAAACCATAAGCCTACCTGAAGAATCAGTATTAGAGAGGAAAGCCATTCTATTGTACTCATGCTCTGCAGTGCACACGTGCAATTATATTCACACTTAGAATAAAAGAAGAATGCCTCATGTGACAATAATGTCTTCTGGGTTTCTGAGAACACAGTTATTAGGTCCATACTTCAAGAACTATGATCAGCAAGAATATACATATAAGACTAGAGAAAAAAGATCATGTAACAAAGAATACCTGATTTTCTTCTAAAATTAAATATCTGAGGCAAGTTTACATTGTGTAACTTGTATCACTAATTCAGATTGGCTTGGTTATAAATACTAACTACCAAATACACTGCGAATTAACTGAAGCAAAACAAGAAAGCTCTCAATTTGTAGAATGAAGTACAGTATACGGTTAGCTACCAACCAGCCCTATTGCACTTGTTCTCTAATAAACAGGAGGAAGAATTAACTCTTATATTCTTAAATGAAGCTGCTTTGAAGATAGGCAAACACTGAAAAACTGGAATAAAGAAAATATCTGTGGTAAAAATGGACAAAATAATTCAAATATATAGAACCAACAATTATTTCTTCTCAGAAGGGAAAATTAAACAGTGTGAATGGGGAAGAAACATGGAAAAGGAAGTGATGGGGGGGAAAACACAATAAAAACAAAACAGAAAAACACAGACCTCAATTATGTGAAGAGCATTTCCTAAATGTCTGGTCAAAAGTGACAAATGGAATGTCCTAGGCATCATGTAGATGAGCAGAGACACACAAATCCCAGCCTCAGGAGGTTTGCAATTGCCTTGTCAGGTAGGCAGATGGGCTTAAAGAAATGTGAGTTGGAAAAACAAGGTTAACAATAAAACAAGTGTTTAGCATAAAAGAAGTTGTATTAGATGTGTTTCATACAGATGTGAAGCACTAGCAATAAACAAACTATCCATTTTGGGGATACCCACTCTACTTCAGGTCATAGAGCAAGACGGCAGAGTCTCACTATATCTCAGCTGAAAATGTAATTCATGGAACAATTGGAAAGGAATAGCTAAAATGCTTTAATTTCCTAGCGTTGGAGAAGGAAAAAATAAACATCCTCTTGTTTGAGATTCATTCAAAGACACTTCATACACTGTTAAAAAAGAAATGTTATTCATTCTTCACTGGCAACAGGGTAGGTGGGAAGTCATATAGCAATTTATATTAATTTTATTGCAGATTTTCACTTTTTAAGAGTGGAAACCGTGTCCACTACTTACTTATATATTATTCCCTTTGACTAGTGGTTTTTGGTTTACTAATTTACTGCAAGTAATTGTACGACAAATTAAAGATGGAAAACACATTACTGTCTGCATAGTCTAAGTTTTCTGCATCCTTTGAAAAACTGAAGAAATTTCTTCACAGTTCTTCTGATCACTCTCAAAGATTTGGTCATGACTTCAGTAGGACCTGTTGGCACTTGCTGTTTTAATCACTATAAATGAGGTTGCAAGGGTTCTATACCAGAGAACATTTGCCTTTATATGCTACTCACCCTTTGAAGTGAGGTCAAGTCTCAGACTCATATATCAAAAACAAGCCAGTGTTGGCCTAGTCTCACCCGTACTTTTGCAACAGGAGATCACTGACTTCTGACTCATTTATCAGCTGATGATGATTTGATTGTTTGTTTTTCCTTTTATTGTACCAATTTCTTGGATGACTGTAAACTTTGTTTTCATTTTGTTTATGTTTTTCTGGAAATGTGTTTTCCTACAGAGATTTCTGAAGCAGTCATTATCCCTTTTTTCCCAGATCTTTGTGTTTTGAGACACAGAATTCAAGTAGCGACCTGTCTACTGCCAGATGTGGGATATCACATTAAGCATAGCACAAGGGAAAAATATGCCCAGAACCACAGATTTCTAAGAATTTAAGTCACTTATTCCAGGAATAATATTCCTGGTGTACACCATACTGAAGCCATGACCGCCGGGTGCTGTGTTTGTTCACATACGTTCACAGCATGGACTGAAGTTCCTCAAGTTGTGCATTATTAGATCCAGCCAGTTTGCCCACCTACTAAGTCATATTTTATGGTTTGTGTGTGGCATAACTAGTCCTTGAGAAGCCATTGTCCTACATTTGTTTCATGTCTGAAGTCAATCAGACCTGTAGGCTATTCTCTTTCAGTGACATCCATTACACCAACCAGTACTTGCTAACAAAAGCTTAAGGCATTTCACTAGACTTCTACAGGAGAAAAACAATGGTGGTTCAGTGACAACAAAAAAGACCTAAGTAGATAAAAAATAAAACAGATGCTCACCTGCTTAGTGTTACTAAAACAGTGTCTGAAAAACAATTCATTAACTCACAACTCAACAGTATCAGCATGCAAGACAAACTTGCTTGATGGATTAATTCAAAATTAATCTGATCCCAGAGATAAGGACAGCTAGAATCTCTTCTTTCTAGTTAGTGAACACTGTTCCTCCCAACTATACCTTATACTCTGGGAACATCTGTATGATATAGCTATGTTTTTTTAAGTGCTAAATAATATGCTATCAATTTTACCTCCCTTAGGTTGAGTCCTGAAGTTAACCATTTCAAAATTACATAGTCTCTGAAGCTACTGTATCTAATAACCAAAATCCTTTGAATAAAGCAGTGATTTTCTTTCTATAATACTCTTTTAAAATAAACAAAATCTATTTATTTCTTACATACATGATGAGGGAAAAGAAACCCAAAAAGAGCACTGTTTTACACAGGAAGTTTATGGTAGAGTTTAAAGCTTAAGCCAGGCTTTCTGCCAAGGCACTGTTGTGAGCCTAAACCTCATAGGCATTCTTTCAGCTTCCCATTTATAGTCAAAAGAATAGTCTATTTACATACTTAGCATTTATAATAGTTGAGCTTCAACCCCCTCCATGCTGCCATAACCATGCAAAGAGGGACAAAATGTGTCTTTTAGATTAAATCAAATTAAGGAACACTTATGCTTAAGTGACTGTGTTCTGACTTGCTCCAGTGGCCTGTCTCTATGTGGAAATAGGAAACAACATCTACTCTAATTTGTTTTGGCAAACAAATCCCTCCCTATACCTGTTCTGCGGGAGCAAAAGGTGACATGTGCCCATCAGATATACTTTTGCTCTGATGCCTTATTTTGCAATTAGAGATTTCTAAAAAAGTTGCCATGATTATTTTCCTGTCCTACTCATTTATTCACACAGGATTGTAGATAATTCCTGTGGTAGAGCATTCTTCAAACACTAATTTAAAGTAGCAGCATCCAGTTCTGTTCAGCTATCTGAGGTTTGAGTAAGGAAAAAAAAAAGCATAGAGTAGGATTTACTGAAGAAAACAAGGCTAAAAAGACAAGTCATTCAGGACTGGAATTCACACAACTAAAGAACAGCACTTCAGTAATCACAGCCTGCTGTGTAGCAATCTGCCACCAAGAACACAGAACAATAAGACCACATGGGATTTAAAACTGTGCATTGCCATATGGTAGATTGGGACTACCTAACCCTGACAAATACCTGAGGATTTCTACGCTTTTGAACTTTCAGAATATGCCTATAAATGAAGACAAACGTAACCCATGTCTCAAGGAATAAAAATTGTCACTTCTCTGAAACTAAAAGCCTGTTCCCAAATTGTATGAATAAATTTGAAAAGAAAAAGCAAACTACGAGAAAGTTTTCTGATAACAAGGGCAAAATCCCTCATTTCAAAATTGCCTTTCCCTTGTAATCAAATTCCACACAAAGGCTGTCACAGAAATAACATGACAGCCAATTGCTCACATTAGAAAAGTCTTTGTAGGAGTTTTACCTGGACTCAAAAGCCCTCATGTATCTCACCTACTGCCATTGCTTGAATTAAATGTTTCTTTTAATCTCAAATTCTGATATTATCAAACTCATGGAAGCAGATATTAAGAAAGGTATAGGGCTTGTAAGAAGAGGGTTGCTTGTATAGGTTAATTTAAAATATTCTTTGTTTCTTTCATAATATTTTTATAATTGTAACTTGTTAGGGAATTGTCCATAAAAAAACCACTTCTGCTCTTCCAAGTACTTCAGACTGCTGACTGCCAAAACAAGTAGGGGTGGGATGGGAGGAGTTCAGCTGGCAAAAATATGTCCATGGAAAAAAATAATTTCAGTAAAACATTAATTTTTTATTTTTTTTCAGTTCAGTTCACTTTTTACCTTTTGGAAACGTAGTCAGTGCTACTTTTCATTTTCTGGCTAATTTGTAATGTCCTAGAAAGATCTCTTCTGTGTGTCAAACTAGACTTTTGGCAAAATGAAGAAGTTGATCCCTCAAATATCTATCCCCAGTTGAGATTATTTATATTCTAATATTACTTATATTCTAATAAAATACTTTGGATGTTTTCAACCTATATATAGGTAGCAGCCATATGCACATAACAGGAGGGGTAGTCTAGAGCACAGTCCTGCACATACATTCAAGAGATGGGAAGTTTGTTTATACTAAAGCACTACATAAAATCGGGAAAACTTAGGGTTCAGTAGCTGCTTGACCATAGTGTCGTGTGTGGATAATCACAGGTTTCTGACAGATGCTAAAACAGTGAATTAAAATGAGCTGGCTAAATCTCTTGCTGATAGCAGGTACCTGTCAGACTTGTTTGACTGTTGTCAAATCATGGGGAAAAAAAATAAATCAGCATAGATCATGAAGCTCAACACATTAATCTGACATGCTAGACTTCTCCAGTTCAGGAACTAGGCTGTGAAGGGCTTGGGTATCTGTGATTTTGAGGCAGCAAAGTATAGTGGAAGGTAGGATGTGGGAGGTCATGAGCAGTAGCAATCTTCAGGGGAATAGCTAATTCATGCTGTTAGCTAATTAATTGATACTCTGACTTATTCCAGTAACTTTTCAGTGTAGACAACAAAGAAATTTAATTTCAGGTCCCACTTATGACAGACCTGAATCTGCTTCATGCCTCAGCTACCCCTCTATTAAACAGATATAATGTTACTCTAACATTACTCTAAGGATAATTCCAGGAATGTTTCTCAAAACTATGATAAATGATCAAGAATCAGTGCATAAATCTGGAAGGGACCTCAGGAAGTCATGCAGTTAACTTAGGTGATGATAAGATAATTTTAGTGCATAGTTAATGAATTACCTGACTTCAAGAGCAACTATGACCCTGAGCTGCCAATACGACAGGTAATATCCCTAAATACTGAAACAGTCATTAAAAACTTCTCAAAACCTAGTAATATTTATTGCCTTCTAATTTCACACTTAGTTGCAGCACCTGAAAAATGACAGAGCGAAACGTGCTAAGCTCACAAAAAAATCAGGAAACTCTTCTAACCACTTCATAGTAAGCATCAGGAAAGCATGTGCAGATACTATGTTCTGAATAGAAAACTGTATTCAAGACATACAGTTTTTTAGACCTGTGAGAATACTCTAAATCTCTGAAAGACCAAATGCCCAAAGAAAGATTCAGTGGAACTTGCTGGAGCAAGGTCATGATGTAACAATAGGATTTCAGTGACCTCAGTCACTCTTCTTTCTAAGGTTTCCCATTCAAGAACTATAATACAGTAATAACATACAGTCAAAAGTTAAGCTCCAGTACTGCAAAATGACAGTTTCATGACATATATGCAAAAACTTATGGACCCACTATATGGACTCAGAAAGATACTTGATTTGTATATAAGAATATGAATTACTAGGATTTACAGGGTCTTCTACATGTACTTTTGCATGCTGCACTAAAAGAGAAAGCAATGAGCTGAAAAACAATTTAAAAAATAGATGGAAGAAACAAAAAGGAAGATAGGTTCAACAGAGCACAGTGCATGAGAAAAAAACATCAGAGGGGAGAAAGACAACTAAGCGACTATAGTCCAAACTCATTGAAATAACATTAAAAGATGCATTTTAAAGTTTTTGCATCATTGAAGCAGTTTCAGCCCTACTTAATAAAGGCAGATTGAGTTTATATATGAAAGTACTGCTTGCTTTTATTGTTCGTCAGTATGTGCAAAATCTGCAAACTTTTAGATACCATTTGCAATTTTTACTATATTAATATCAACCAGCTGATGAAGCTTAACCAGACACATCAAGATTTAAAATCTGTGTTCTTCCAAATGCTCATCTGAATTATACAAAGCATAAACACATAAACCAGCTGAAACATCTGAAGGGAGTTCAAGGTTCTCTAAAGCACCTCTATCGCCTCCCTTCAGTCTCAGAAGCCCGCTGTATAGAAATATTAAATGTTTCCTCCCATTCTAATGTTTTGTTGTAAAGATTTTATCTGTTTGACTCACTGACAGTATCTAGTTGGTGCTGTCATCTCCAGCCACAAGGGACTTAAGCTAAAGAATAACTTTAGCTTAACTAGAATATCTTACAACAGTCGTCTTGGATTTTTCGACATTTTACAGATTTTTGTCTCTAGTCCTACAGTTTCAACTCTGTTATTTGGACAACTTGAAAAGCTTGTCTAGTCAGCTCAGTTTTGCATCACTTTCTTGCTGTTCTCCATCTTGCACGTAACAGCAGCCAAACAGTGAAATGTGCCATTTCACCTCTACCATATTTTGCTGAACATCACAAGTCATGAATTCAAGTGAAAGAAAAACATTGCTGACAGAAACACAAAAGCTCAGTTTTCTCACACTTCATGAAGGGATAGGTGGGGGGGGAGTTTATTTTAGCCTTTTACAGCGTCAGCATACACAGGGTGCCAGTAATGAAATATTTCTTTGGTTTGGCTTTGATGGGGTTCTTTTGCCCAGCTGGTATAAGCAAGCAGATGCACAAAATTTTGGTTATTGATCTGGGAAAAAAACCCAGATACTTGCTGTGCCAAAGTCACCTGAGCCAAGGGAAGGGTAGGCTGGTGGGACTGGCTGAAGGCATCTTCATTAAGGATGGAGGCAGCATTCTCCATCACAAAAGAGAAATAATACCATTCTGGTCATGGAGTAAGGAGACTGAACAGGAAGGAGACTCGCTGTTGATATGACATCATTAGAAAAACTGCAGAAGGACGTTAATGCCATTTTGTTTGAGCTAGACTACCTACCTTAAGAAACATAAGGGGATCTTGTTTAGTATTTGTATGTAAAGCTAAAAGCATAGAAATGCTAACAAGGATGAGATTTAAAAAAGCCTATGACTACAGGAAAGCCGATATTTCTATTGAAGTTGTAGGGCACTATCACTAAGACTTGATTCTCACCCAGCAGCAGTTAATTGTGCAACTGGAAATCTCCCCCATTATACAATAGCAAAGGGTGGTAAATAATGATGGTGAAAGCTAGAGGCATGGATGGAGGATGAAGGCACATATTTAAAAACTGGTGCATAAAAACTATATGCAATTGGCTCAATAATTTGAAGCTTTGCTTCAAATTGCTTCAAATAATTTGAATTTATTGAATTTAAATAATTCAATTCAATAAATTGAATTTATTGAAATAATTTCAAATTATTGCTTCAAATAATTTGAAGCTTTGCTTCAAATTAAGGCTTTTCTGAAAATCTAAAGCACAGCTACAACCACATATCAATTTACCACCTGGAAAGCTCTTGTTCAGCCTTTGATGTAAATGTAAACCCACCAGTTCCACTACGACTGTAGCCAACCCTGAGAAATTGGTGACTGTTTTTCACCCTAAATCATTACGTTTTGGAAGTGATCCATGTCACAGACTTGTGCATGACACACACTGAATCAGCAGGAGAATTTGTATCTCAGATGAACGTTATTTGGGTCCTAGTGTCTTTACGGCCTTTCAAGTCAACTCTCTCTCCATGAGTTCACCTCCTTCTTGATATTTACTCTGCAGCTTGAATGCAGCTTTCAGAAACCTGTTGACTTTATTGTTGTCTTGCTTTAATATATATCCCTAAAACTGACATTCATACAGGCCCTGCCAAAACCAAATATTTTTAAACATACAACTAAGAACAAATTTTATCTTTCTTGGGCCATTGAGGAAGAAACAACAGAAGTGACACTTTTGCCCCTAGGAATTCTAATTAATTTATTACAATGACATGCACATTCTTCTTAAATTACAGCATCCCATGATGCCACATCTGTGCTGATGTATACTGTTAAATTTTTTTCGTGAAAGTAAGAAGATGGAGAAGGAATTAATCACTGTGATCATCATCATCATGGCTGGGCTTCGCGAACGAAGATTTGGGAAGGCTCTATCCACATTTGCTACAGGCGCGCTGGTGACTTATGAGGCCAATCCGTGACAGACATATCCGATTGCAAAAGGCACAGCAGAAAGACTCCTTAGATGGTGTATTCTGCAATACACGGTTCTTTCTGCGTTGCCTTTTTTCCTCGAGGGTGATCCTGCGTGCTTTCTCAAAGGCATCAGCTGCGTTATAGATGGTGTGTCTCCAGGCCTCCCGATTTGAGGCCAGAGTAGACCAGTTATGGTGATCAATATGGCCAAGACTGAGATGTTGTTTCAGGGAGTCCTTGTAGCTGGGATTGATGGAATTCCACCTGAAATCTGGAAACATGGGGGCCCTGCACTCCACACCAAATTCCATGAGTTCGTGGTGCGCTGTTGGGAACTCGGCGAACTACCATCTGACCTTCGTGATGCAGTCATCATCACCTTGTATAAGAAGAAAGGAATTAAATCTGACTGCTCAAACTATCGTGGTATTACTCTGCTCTCCATTGCTGGCAAAATCCTGGCAAGAATACTCTTGAACAGACTAATTCCCACTATAGCAGAAGGTATCCTTCCTGAAAGTCAGTGTGGTTTCAGAGCCAACAGGAGCACCACAGACATGGTATTTGTCCTCAGACAACTGCAAGAGAAGTGTAGGGAACAGAACAAAGGTCTTTATGTAACCTTTGTCGACCTCACTAAGGCTTTTGACACTGTGAGCAGAAAAGGTCTGTGGCAGATTTTGGAACGTTTAGGTTGTCCCCCTAAATTCCTCAAAATGATCATCTCACTCCATGAGGATCAGCATGGCCAAGTCAGATATGGCAACACACTTTCTGAGCCCTTTTTAATTAAGAATGGTGTGAAACAAGGCTGCGTTCTCGCTCCTACCCTATTCACCGTCTTCTTTAGCATGATGCTCCAAAGGGCCACAGCAGACCTCAATCACTGTGATAAATTGTGAGAATAGTACTTTAGAAAAGTGGTTACTTTGCAAACAGGAAAAGAAAGGTGGGGGCGGGGAATCCATTTTAAAAGTTTGTCAAGCAAAGGCAAAGCTGAGCAGCTTTAATTTGTATACAAGGGGATATTCAAGCATAAAAGCAAAAAATTGTAAAGAATCACTTGGGCAATATTTTATAAAATAAAATCACTCATTATCAAAATATCATTTTGAGTGACAATAACCTTCCTATTGTTTAGTGCTGTTCTTCTCTCACACCTCTTAGTCATCTCTTTGGGAAAAAGAATGAGTCAAATTTTAATGTCCATTGTCATCTCACTGCCTTTTTATTGAAATTCCTTAGCTTCTGCTACACTCCTATGAAAATTAAATGTCTAACTCTGTATTCAGGATAGAATAGCCAACTCTCTAATTCCATAAGGGGTCTATAATTCCTTTTTTGCACTACTTCGCAAACTGTCATTTCTGATTGCTGTTTTACATTGACCAGCTCCTTCCTGACCTACCACAACTGTGAGCAGTCAGCCAATAGTTATAGCCTATCCAAAACTGATCAGCTGAAACCTTCCTCTGGAGCTTGTAACAACTTCATTTCTGCACTGAATTTAACATACCACTGAAGAAAACACTTTAGTCTAATGGCTATAACATCATTCTTCCATTAGGCACATACAGGTGACAACTCAATATGAAAAGTAAGTGTGATCATTTTCTGTGATTTTCTTTGCTGGTGGATTGTAACTAATTTAACCAAATGAAGAGTATTTATCTAAACCCTTAACACTTTCAAAAATTTTTGTACAAATAAAGTAATTAATTTTCATGTGACTTACATTCCCAATATGTTTGCTTTCCATTCCCTTTTAAAAGAAAGGGTTTAATAAAAATTATACTCTCATGTTGATATTGCTTCTAAACTCAAATGGACATCTGGTTTTGTGATTATTAAATCTTAGCTTTTAGGCAGAACAGGGAGAGACTCATACTTTACTACCTATAAGAACCAGTTCAGGCTGCTTGATGCAGCCTATAAATTAACTTTTATGTCAAATCTTCACAAAAAAAATGTCCATATTGCTGCAAAAACAATTATTTCACAACTTGGAAGACGTATTTTTTAAAAAACTTAGGTCTCAACAAAAAGAACTATTAAGTTCAATTCAGTTCAATTAGTTTTCTTCATCTTCGAAACAGACTATAAACAAACAACTCCTAAAAAATAGTGCATTGGCTGTCACACCACTGCCTTTTAGAGGAGTGAGCTAGAATTTACTTAATGCACCTGAAAGGAGAGAAGAGTGAAGCTCAGTAACAGTTAGAAATTAGGAAACTTTTACATTGAGACTTTCCTGCAAATGCATGTATCTATTGCTGTAGCCTTTTCATTATTCATTGCAGTCTGATCCATTGTTCCATGAAGTGAATGGAAATACTTCCACCACAGTCCTAACTGGAAAACAGATTGGGAAAAGCACCTGCAGCCACACTCAAGGGGAAAAGCTTCAACAGTCCCAGGAGCAGTAGCTGTGCAGCCTGATTGTCAAAGAAACATCCACTAATTCTATTGCTACCAGGCAAGTTTTCTGCGCCAGAAACAACAGGGCTATTTAATTAGGTGTACTTCTGCAGATATATCTAGATGAGAAGAGCTTGCCAAATTTCCTTTTGGCTCCTAACACTTGTTCCTGTGTTTCTTCTGGAGGAAAAAGCAAGGCATTTAGGGATGGGTCTAGGCAGAATACAAGGATCTTTCTTTTGACTAGAGCAAGAATTAGAATTGTGCATTTGATCCTCAAAAGCACAAACATCAGCAAAGTTGGCTATTAGTAGGTTAATGTCCTTTCCTGGCCTGTAAGGTTGAACTGCATATAGTGCAAGTAGGGATGGATGTAGTCTCCCAGGGGGAGAAATATTTCAAGCAAAAGGTTGCACCAAGCATCAGCAGACCTGTATCGATCAGCAGAGCTCCTGCAGGACAGAGGACTGCACAGGTTGTACACTCTACTAATCTCCATTCTAGAACAAATCCAAGTCAGCCAAAGTTTCCTGTTAGGAACATCAGCTCTAACATGTCATCTAAACACACAAATAGCTATCTATGGCTTTATGTGGTCTTTTGATCAAGTTTTGTTGTAAAAACTTCTAGTAATGGTGCCTGTCCAGTTTTGCAAGTTATTTATTAAACTATTCTAAAAGTTTTACAAAATACTATTTCTAACTCCTTGTAGCTAATGACATGATGTCACGACTCAGCTTCTACGCATCCTTGAGTGAGTAAGTATAGTAGAAAGTGAACTGGCTTTATGGAACTTTCTGACAGATGAGTAACTCATCAAGCAAACAACAGCAATTCTCCTCCCACTGGGAGCTCAGTACAGTACAAAGAAAACAAACCTAAAATCAAGGAGAAGATTAGCAAAATATCCTCTAAAGACATTGCCATGGATTTAATAGAAAAGAAGAACAAGATGAGGCAGCCTTGAAGTGGATTTCTAAGATTATTACAAAGGGTCTATTACAAAGATTAATAGATGCTGAGTTATTTTAACCTATGATTTGTTTATGGCAGTGTAAATGTATAACAGTGAATCCAGTTTATGAGGCACTGTTGGACAGCTGCAGCCAAGGTTAGTTTTTTGATGTGCACTGTGCAGCTATATTTTCACTAAACAGAGTAAATTCTCTCCTCTACTACTGCTCTTGGGGTGAAATGGAATCATGACTATGCACCAAACACATTCTGGTCTGCAGCATATGAGTACAAGCAAAACTCAGGATGTATAAGTACTTCGTTGGAACCAGGACTTTTGATAGTTTTTCAGTGCGACTGATCATTCTGACTATCAAATCTGATTATCTTCTGGGCTCGATCATGGACTTGCAGTATCTGCAAAAGCACTCTCCTGAAGCTCAGTAAAAAGCCTTATGCAGTAACTGCACTGTTTTACTCCTTCATTTAACCACTGACATCTTCTATGAGAGAACCATAAAAAGTGTAGGGACGTGGCACAGACTACATTGCTCTGCTAGAGTTTCTTAGATGTGACAAAGATGGAAAAGCTCCACTTGTGCATCTACTTTTACACTCTGAATCCATCTTCACAGATGAGAGGAGTCAGTGACAGTAATTACATTGTTGTGAGCTCACTGTTGAGAGGAAGAAAAATGTCTATGCTAGCCACAAGCTATTTTTTATATTTGTCACTTCATACTTAATAAAAAGAAACTCAAAATATTTACAAAATCAAAGTATTTACTCTGACCCATGTAGGTAGCAAACACAAACATTAGAAGGGAGCACTGCAACCTAAAAAGCCTTTGACTGAATACTAGCTTTTCAAGTTTCCCACAGATCTCTATAATTGCCATATTTGAATACCAGTATTTTAAATTCACTAGAACTAATTACTGATAAAACAAAGAAGCTGTATTCAGGCATATTCAAAGTTTCCAGTTTGAAGTGTAAGCAGAGACAGCTCTAATACATGAGAGTTCAAAGATGTAGTTAGAAAGGTCTGCTTGTACGATTGGGAGCATGTGTTGCAGTTTCTTCATTTTGGCATCAATCTACTAAGAAGGTCTTCTATTTCTCTTCATAATCCAAATGCCTTATCACTTCTGGATGTTCTCATGGCAAAAAAAAAAAAAAAATTAAAAAAAAATAAAACTAACAAACCAAACCAAACAAATAAGCAAAAGAAAATACCCCCAAAACACAAAATAACCCCAATAAACCATGCCACAAAATCCCTACCAGACAAAGCAAAAAAGCTTGTCTAGGGAACACCCATTAGCAGCAGATTTGACTTAATTTCATCCAAGCCTTAGGACACATTAGTTCCAATTCTCTGAACAGCACTGAAAACCACATCATGCTTTTTCAGTGTTAACTACATATAGAATATATAAGTTCATAATAGGCTTCTAATTACACAATAGTATACAAGCATTATAAGGCGTTTCAGAACAGTATCATACATAAATTTTGCTAGAAATTTACTTTAAAAGTGTTATTTTTAAATACCTGTAAAATCCATTCAGAAATTACGCATACTAATGACTTAAAGGAAAGAAATGCCTGTGTGTCAGGCTGTGCTGATGCAGCTCAGGGTAGAAGTTAGAAACACAGCAGGGAAGAGTGATATCCTCTCTCTCTCACAATTCTTCATATTTCACTCTGGGAACTTCTAAGTTTAACTCTGAGCAGTTGGAAGGAGGTATAGTGAGCTAGCAGAGTGGGGATGTGGGGATACAACTCCCAGGAGAGGGGGCACAAGAGCTCAGGGTTCTCCTTGGTAGGTTTCTAGACCCCATTCAGATACTATTCATTGCCCACATTCACCAAAACCACCTCCATCATTTCCTGCATTTTAGAAACCGAGTGGCACCATTCAGTTTAAGCAGAATGGCTTCAACTTTAGAATAAAACAAAGCTGAACAACTTATGCTGTTCAAAAGAACTATCTCCTCCAAGGATACTGACAGATACAACATGCCCCCTGTTTTCTGTGGAACAAAAAGTGTACGTGCAATCACTCTGTGTAATCTTAACTAGCTGAACAGTACCTCGGAAAGTTCAACAACAGAGAATTAGTTTTACATGCCCAAGCAGGTCTCAGGCACTGTACAATCGCGCCATCTGCTGGGCAGACATTTTCAGTGATCAGCAAAAACTTCCGAGGAATCTAGAGATGAAAGGGTGACAGCGCTGGGAGATAAGGGAACCCCAGTTAACCACCCTGTCTCCACCGTAGAGACTTTCTTCATGGCTGCTTAATTCCAAAGGCTAAGAGAAGGCCTTTAAACAAGAATTGGTGTCTTTAAAACTCTTAAGTACAATTCCCAGTATGGCCAAGCATAAATAGTAAATTAAATGAAAAAAAAAAGAATTCCCAACTGTGTTCTCTCAAGAATAATAAAAGCAGATGCTCCCAAGGAAATAAGACAAAATAAACTTGGGCACAGCAGTAATTCGATGGCAATTAGGACTGTCAAGGGCTCTGAAAGTAAGGTTTTCTTTTGGTTCTGTCATTACCTTGCACGGCCAGACTTCTTAAATTTTCCAGGCTTTCACTTTCCTCCATTTCAGCATATACAAAAATATAATACAGTGCCCATATATGAGTATATAAAAAATAGAACACACCAAGCCCATGCATGACAACTCTGATTCTGGAAGTCTTTGCTTAGCACTTTGGTTACATAAGGAAAATTCAATTCTGTATACAAGTTAAGCAAAATGACTTCCACTCTCCTCACAGATCTGCTTCACATGACATGGACTGGTAATGCTGTGAAGCTTCTGATTTAGTGCTTTGCCATATGGAGAGAGAATCATAGATAATAAGCAAACTTAATTGCGTTGCTGAGTCAGTTTTTGTATCTGTATTAGATAAGACTGAAAGAATCATCTAAATTTTACAATCAGTAAGACTTGCCAGTGGCAAATGCACTTCTCATGGAACATGTTTAGAAGTACGCAGATAATTAATACCAGATAGATCAATGTGCTACATTATAGTTCTGATAACATAACATAATGTGACATTCTTGTCTGGCTGTATGCAAATGTATTTGTGGGATGCCAGCATGTTTTTTTGCAATGCAGTTTTGGATAGTTTGGATAAATATGGTATCTGAGTCAGTCTAGGATCTGTGTGTGACACTGTGTTACTGATAGTGTGGGGGCTGTGGGCTCTGTCCTTGGAGGTTTACTAGCATTTGCTTTTGCATCCTAGCAGTCATGCTTGCCTTTCAGGCAAGGACCCCACAAGCAGTAGTGCTGGCACCAAAGGGGAGGGGAGAGCTGGACATTCCTTCAGCAGCAGGAATCATGCAAGCACTTGACCAAATGACAGTGGTGGTGGTGAGTCTCACTGCATGCTGGGCAACTGCCAAACTGGAAGCAGTCCCCAGAGTGTAACCTGGCATCATAAACACTTCAATGCTTGTTTGAAGGCAAAGCTTACCCAGGAAGATAGGCCATTTTAGGAGAGGCATATGATGGTGTCCAACAGTCAGTTATCATTCATGTGTGCCAGATGTTGCCGCAGGCTCAGGCACTGTAAAGTACAGGCAGTGTACCCAGGAGCCACTGTGCAGAATGTGAAAGGACCTTCTCTGTCTTTCCACACCCGTTAAGTCAGCATGTGAGCCCATATGAAGAAGCAGTAAGGATAGTGGATCTTGCCATTGCCTGGCAAGTGAAAGGCAATGGCTATTGCCAAGTTGTGTGTGCAGCAAACAGACCTTGGTAATGTGGGCACACAGCGCAGCAGCCACAAGGTCTCAGGCATCAGTCGTGAGGGAAACCTTTCTGACTGTGTGAGCGTGCTGTGTGTAGGGAGTCAAACAGGGCACCCATCATCTCACTGGAGCCACCTGCTGCAAAGGGATGAGGGATGCAAATAATCCTAAAGGAGCATTTGTGCAGTAAGGTCTAATTGTTGGCTTAACTGATGCCTTGCTTTAATATATAATGGAAAGTCATTTGAACACCTTTAATACATGTGCATATACATTAACATGTCTTATTTATATGTACATGTGTATATATAAATGTGTATATATCTTTTACATATGATATATATGATTTATATATATCATATATGATTTATATATTATATATATCATATATATCACATGTATGATTTATATATGATATATATACATATAAATGTGTATATAGCCTTTATATGGTATATAATCTTTTATATATGATATATGATTTATATAAATATTAAATTTATTAAAAAGATTATATATGTGAATATATCTTTTATATAAATTTCACAATGCCAAAGAACTAATTTTAATATATTATTTTGCTGCATATCAGCAATCTTATATGCACATATTAGTATTAAGTATTAAGTCCATATGTGTATGTCTGTTTACCTGTTAAGCTTACTAGACTTCGCATATGGTACTTATTTCTGCTGTGGGCAGAATGTCTCTTTCTAAACTACACTTAAAACTGAAGGTCTTCCTTGCCATAATTAGCAACTGTTTGTACTTTAGATACTCCATCAGTGGCATGTTCCTCAGTACTTAACGGAGTGACACGGACAACGCCACTATTGCATGACAGCTATAAGTCATCCAGAGGAATGGAAAAATTTTCATTACAACTTGGTTGTAGAAAAGGGATGAGAACAGAGAGGGGCTACTGTTTCAGGGACATGTGACACAAACATTAAACTTTCTTTTTATAAAGAAGAGGTCTTGGAGGACCTCTTTTCTCCTGCATTCTCACAGACAAGAAGAAAACACATCTGTATCTGATATTCAGTTTGTGAATTTTTATGTACTTTCTTCTTCCTTTTCATTAGAATTTATCCTATCTGAGAAGGATTTCTGTTCTTATAGAAATATACTAATTCACAGGAACTTGAGTTTCAGAAGAAGTGCATTTTAAAGCAAGCAAAATGGAGATTCAAGAGTTAAATGCTGAGTGCTGGTCTGTTCAGTGGAGAGTCTGGGTAGGGGAGAGAATGGCCAGGTGGTTCAGGAGAATGGAAAGACAATGGGTGCTGTTACCTCCCACTAGTTTCTTGCTGACTGATGTGATGATTTCTAAAGATGGGTAAAATCTTGGCATTATTTAATTAGATCTGTGAGGAGAGTGGAAGTAATTTTGCTTAACTTGTATACAGAATTGAATTTTCTTTATGTAACCAAAGTGCTAAGTAAAGACTTAACAGGCATGTGTCTTAACATGGAGTAAGTGCTAGAATAGTTAGTATTTTAATTGAAAATCCAAGTGCTGAAGTCATGCATTTATGAAGAACTTCACTGGTTTAATTTTTTCCCACCTAAGCATATTTTCAGACTTCATAATTCTAATATTCAGAAGGCAATTGATTTTTTTTCCAAGTATGAATACGTCATCTTTTAAAAAGAATTTGTGTTTTTAAACATTAAGACATACAGCTATGCATGACACATATCACAGTAGATATCCAGATATTTATATAGTCTCTAATCCTAATAAAGAGCTGCTTTTCAGTGTAACAATTAGATTTGGAAAGAAGATGTATCAGCAGGCATTGTTTTTCCCCAAATAGTTTTTTGTAGTATGCAATTTCACTGTGTCCACCATTTATAAATTGTTATCAAGACTCAAGCACTGATTAGCCTTAAAAAAATTCTATACAGAATACATTTAGATCTGTGTTATGTACATGCTATTGCTGGACCATGTAGTGTTTATACTGAGAGGTTTTTCACTGAAAATTAGTGAAAACTTCTTTTGAACAAGAAAGAAGTCACTAACTTGATGCTGGGTCTTGAAGCCTTAAAAAAGCCCACAACCAGAAAATGATGGCCAGCTCTTCAGAAAAGTCCAAAGAGCTCAGCAGTACTGATGCTTCACTGTGAAGAAACTTGAGTTTTCAGTGATGAAACAGCATCTGTATTATTTACCTGTGATAAACAGGGTCTAGCACATTCTGACAATACAGACATGGCAAAGTACTTAACAAGATAGATTAGATGTAACTAGCACTTAGGGTTTTGAAGGCTTGGCATGGGGGGGAGGGTTGAGTCCTTTTTTGCTGGTGAGTTATACTATGAAAAATAAAAGAGTTTAATGGATAGTGAGCATGATACCTTTTGCATTCAAACTACACTAAATCCTTAAGTGTACAACTCAGTAACCAGCTACATGCTCAGGCTCACCAACAGATGAAGTTCATCTTTTGCATCTTTGAATAGAGAATTGAAACGTCTTTTATGCTGCTCTAGCAAAGTGAAGCAAAAAAAGAGATTCTTCCAATCATGATGGGAAATGCTCTGAATGAAGAAGTAAAATTTTCTCAGCGGAAATGTGTACAAATCTGAACTGTGAGGTCATCAAAACACTGCAAGCTCTAGTCACAGTTGTTATGAGGAACACTAAGGCAATATTTAAACCTGATAAGGCAAAATCTGATCATGTTCCAGTTTCTTATCTGCACATATGGGAATAGAATAGAATATTTCAACTGGAAGGGGCCGACAATGTTCATCCACTCCAACTGCCTGATTACTTCACAGCTGACCAAAAGTTAAAGCACGTTATGAAGGGCGGTGCCCAAATGACTTTTAATGCTGACAGACAAGTCAGGCATGACCACCTGTAAAGCCCTGGTCCCAAAGCCTCAAGCTTTACCAGGAGTTTTATTTTTATTTAGACTCCAAGAGTTTGCCCACCAAACTTTTCCAGAGCCTTTGAATACCCTGAATTCACATAAAGACAAAAAGTCACAGACCTTTTCCCAAGAGATTTCTTTTAATTTAGTGAGAAAATAAGCATTTTGGCAAAAGATTTTACAGGAGTAAAATACAAGCAAGGAGAAGTATTTAACTAAAGCACCCAGCACACAACCACCACAATTTTTAATGAAATACAACCCATCAGTTTTAAGTTACCCACAAGAGATTAAGAAAGAAAAGAGTAAAGAAAGAAAGAGAGATTAAAAGAAGAAAAAAGTAAAGAAAGAGGTTAGAAGAAGAAACTTGTGCTACCATCAGAGGTCACTTGACAGCCGGTCCCACGAGAAGGCAGGCCAACACAGAAGCCCTCTGCACCTCTATTTATGTGCCCTAGGCAATGCAGCCACCCCCACCAGGCAGACATCCAGCTCACTGACTACTCAATGCCATCCAGGCCAGAAAGAGAGGTGGTGCAGCCAATCAGAGGCTCCAGGGGGTGTGGTGTGGGTGGGCTACCAGACAGGCCTTTTTTGATTGACATGCCACCCACAGCCACATGGCTCCCAGGCACTCAGCCATGTTGGCTGCAGGCCTTACCTAGTGGACATTGATACTGGACACCTGGCCCCCTCCCCCCCTCCACCACACACACACAGACAAGATGGTTGATTCGACCCAACAATCAAATAACCCAGTGAGATACAAATCTGGGCTCTCACACTCTTCCAGGGTCTGACGGCCCTCTTGGTAAAGAAATATATCCTCCTGTCAAATCTGAACCTTCACTGACAGATGCAGGTTTCAGCCATTGCCAGAGTCCTGGCACTGGGTAGCAGGGAGAACAGATCAGCACCTGCCTCTCCACTTCCCCTCCTCAGGAAGCTGTAGAGAGCAGTGTAGTCACCCCTGAGTCTCCTTCCCCCCAGACTACACAAACCCAGTGTCCTTAGCTGCTCCTCAAGAGGACATGCCTGCCAGTCCTTTTGCCAACTTTGTTGCCTTCCTCTGGATGCATTCAAGAACCTTCACATAATTTTTAAACGGTGGGTCTCACTCAAGGTGAGGCCGTGCCAACACTGAATACAGAAGGATAATCAACTCTTTGGACCGATTGGTGAAGGTGTGTTTAATGCATCTCAGGACATGTTTCACCCTCTGGGCTGCCCAGGCACGCACTGCTGACTGATACTCAGCCAGCTGTCAACCAGCACCCCCAGACCCCTTTCTGCAGGGCTGCCTTCCAGCCACTCCTCACCTAATTTAGACTTGTGCCTCGTGCTACTCTGTTCCAGATGCATTTGGACTCATTAAATTTAGTCCCATTAATCACTGCCCAATGCTCCAAGATATCCAGATCCCTCTGCAAGGCATCTTGTCTCTCTTGAGAGTCAGCAGCATCTCCCAGTTTGGTACCATCAACAAATCTGGTAATGGTGCATTCAAATCCTGCATCCAGTCACTGAGAAGCATACTGAATAGAACTGGCCCTAGAATTGAGCCCTGAGGAATGCCACTGGTGACCAGACAGATGTAGCCCCATTTACTGCAACACTTGAGCTATGCCCTTCAGCCAGTTCGTCACCCAGCGCACCATGAATCTGCTCATTCTGCAACCGGACAACTTGTCTTGAAGGATGCTGGACAGTATCAAAAGCCTTACTAAAATCCAGAAAAATTACATCCATCACCTTCCCTTCATCCACTAAGCAGGTGACCTCATCATAAAAAGACAGCAAAACAGTTAAACAGGACTTCGTGAAACCATGTTGACTGTACCTGATGATTGCACTATTTTTAAAATGCCTTTCAATAGTTACGAAAGTTTTTGACTGGGGTAGAGTTAATTCTCTTCACAGTAGCTCCTATGGGGGTGTATTTGGATTTGTGCTGAAAACAGTGTGGATAACACAGAGATGTTTCCATTATTGCTGAGCTGTGCTGGCACAGCATCAAGGCATTGTCCCTCTCTATAAGGAAAGAGTTAATAACATGTGCAGCATAAGCCTTAGACATGCCTTTGGTGGTGAAACTTGTTGCAGAAAATGTCAGGCTTGGTGGTGAAAGGTTGCAGAAAACAGCACAGGTGCCTATGCACAAGCTGCAAAAAGAAACAAAGTTTTAGTTCTGGCTTGTGGAGGCAGGACTGAACCCTGCAACTGTCCATTGCAGTGTGTTATATAACAAGTGTGTAACTGCTCAAGTGCAAGAAGTGGGGTCACAAATAGGACACTTGATTTTGGGAGTACTTGACTTGTAAGACCCCCAGCGTAGACCCCCGAGGACCACTGAATTAAGACCCAAGCATGTGCAATGACCACTCCTACTCTTGCCTCATGCTAATGAGGAACTGAAAACCAGTACTACCCTCACCTCCCATGCCAAGTATAAAAGTGACTCAGGGAGTGAACCGAGTGGGACCCTACCACCACAAAGCCAGTGGTGTGGCCAAATACCTCCAAAATTGTTATGAATAACAGAACCCTCTAATACTGTCTTTTTAGTGTCAGAAAGCAAGGCATTGCTTTATTTGCAGCACTGGGTGTGTACGTGAGCAACAAAAATCCTGCCTCCATACAGACAACAATACATCACTTTTTCACCTAATTATACATTTTTAACAAACAAAGAAATTAATGTTCATCATTAATTAGTATTCTATCCACTACTGTTTTTTAATCTCTCGTTGCTTATGCTAATTAATTCATACTTTTAGTCTTTTAGTCTCAGTAAGGATTTTCTGACACAAATATTGAGCCATTTTTAGTCTTCTTCGTTATCTGCTGCTTTATGCAAAAGATATTTATTTCCAAATGTCCAGCTTCAACAACACATCTTTCTCTCACGGCCTTTGTTCACTGAAGCATATCAAGGTTAACTTTAACAAAACTTACAGTTTTAGTACTCTTCCAGAGCTATGTTCTCACATACTATATGGTGTCAAACGCAGCATATATAGCTGGGGCAGAAGGAGGAAGGGGTGTACATTCAGAGTGATGGTGCTTGTCTTCCCAACTCATCATTACGCGAGATGGAGCCCTGCTGTCCTGGAGATGTCTGAACACCTGCCTGCCTATGTGAAGTGATCAGTGAATTCCTTGTTTTGCTTTGCTTGTGCATGCAGCTTACTGCTTTACCTATTAAGCTGTCTTTATCTCCACCCATGAGTTTTCCCACTTTTACTCTTCCAAATCTCTCCCCACCTCACTGTGCGGAAGTGAGAGAGTGGCTGCATGTGGTTGTCACTGCTTGCCTTGCCGACACCTATCAGCAAGCCCAAAGTCAGCTGTGGGAGAACAACCTCCATTCAGACAAACTCTGTCTTCTCCATGTGTGTCCTTTCTCCTGTGTCTGCTGCTGTCCTGCTGGTGCTCCTCGCACTGCTCTGGTGTCCATCGCAAATAAGTACTGAGTAGCAGAACAGAGTAACAATTCCCAAAGAGCTGCTCAGGCAACCTCCTCCATGGGGCTGTGCTACCATGAGCTGCATCACTAGAGCTTTGTGGCTGTATCATTCCACCAGCTGGCAACAAGTCAGATCAGGAGACAAAAAGGCAAAAAACCCAACACTTCTATTGAGTTTTTGTCATTGTAAATATCTAACACAAAAGCATGTAGAAAGGGAATGCCTTGTTCACGTGAGCAGAAATCCTAGGGATAACTTGGAAGTCAGAGCCATCCCCTTGTCAGAGACTGAAATGGTTAATGGCTTAAAAACCAAAAGACTTTTATTTACTGTAGAAAATTGCAAAGAAACAGATGCTCATCTACAGAAGTCCACCTCTCCTTGAATATGCCTACTAATTTGTACTGTGAAAGGACCTTGAGATAAGGTGGTACCACTGCCCAAGTATCCCAAGCGCAGAAGGGCATGCATACCTGAAGACACAAACTGGATTTCCAGATAAGGGAAGAGGCTGATAAGATGAAAATCCTACAAGGTGGGATACTCCTTCTTATCATGCCCATGTCCTCCCTTACATGATGACTCAGCTGTGAAAACCATTCCAGGGAGCACCAAAGACATTCACACCTAGCCTGACCCTGGTTCATCTCGGATGATGAACCATAAAGGGCCATGATTAATTCAACTACACTGACAGCTGCAACATCTTAGAAGGTGTCAAAGACTTGTGGAATGTCTGATGATCCAGTATTACATCATCCAGGGGAAGTACAGGGGGCGTTTCCACCTAGCACGTTATAAACCCCGTGAAATGGGAGTTAGGTGGACTCTTTCTCCCCACCACTCAACAGATACAGTCTGCAACCATTGAGAAAACCCTAAGAAGAGCACCAATGGGACACTGTCAGAACCTATGGAGTGGTGATATCTTTTTCTACTTAATCTGTTTCTCAGTCACTTGTAGGGAACCAAATTTATATGACCCTGGGATAAACTTAGAAGGGGAACTTGGCAAGATAAATGCGGACATGGTGAGATCATAGAATCACAGAATCATAGAATTAGCCAGTTGGAAAGTACCCCCGAGATCATCAAGTCCAACCTTGATCCACTACCACCCGTAGTTACTAAACCATGGCACATCCAATCTCATCTTAAAAACCTCCAGGGACTGAGAATCCACCACTTCCCTGGGCAGTGCCCATTCCAATGCCTGATTACCCTCTCTGTCATCCTTGATCAACCCAATAACCTTCTCTGATGAAATGACTGGTTTGGATGAAGGTAAGGCAGTGGATATTGTCTTCATGGACTTCAGTATGGCCTTTGACACTGTCTTGGGTAACACCCTCCTAGACAAGGTGTTGATAGAGGGGCTAGAAAAGCAGACAGTAAAGTGGATTGAAAAGCACCTGAACAGCTGGGTACTGAGAGTGCTAATGAGCAGTGCAAGGTCTAGTTGGAGGTCAGTAAGCAGTGGTCTACCCCAAGGGTCCATACTGGGTCCAGTCCTGTTTAACATGTTAATCAATTACCTGGATGGATGATGGGGCAGAGTATACCCTCAGCAAGTTTGTCAGTGACACAAAACTGATGCTGAGAGAGTTGGGACCGTACAGCCTTGGAGAAGAAAAGGCTCAGGGGGGAGTTTATCAGTATGTATAAATAATGGGAGGGTGCAAAGAGGACAGAGCCAGGCTCTTCCAGTGGTGCCCCGTGACAGGACAAGAGGTGATTTGCACCAACTGAAACACAGGCAGTTACCTCCAAACATCAGAAAACATTTTGTTACTGTGAGGGTGACTTAGAACTACCACAGGTTGACCAGGGATATTGCGGAGACCCATTCCTGGAGATATTCAAGCTGTCTGAGCATGGTCCTGGGCAAATGGCTCTTGATGGCCCTCTTTGAACAAGGGAGGTGGACTAGAGGACCTCCTTAAGTCCCTTCCAACCTCAACCACTCTATGATTCTGCAAATACTAAAACGTTAAAATGGGTCCAAACATTTCTGCTTTATGAGACATTAAATGTCTTCAAAGAAAGGGAATAGTTCTGGTTTGATATCCCTTACAGTGACATACAATGCAAATTCCTTCTCAGTTATTCAGCAAGATCCTTAAATTCTCTAAAAAGCGCCCCTTTGCCCTCTTAGTACTCTGCCAGATTTGCTAGGACACCTGCAAGCTTCCTGTTTCTGACTTAAGCTACTAAGAATTTCTTTACCTACTTGTTCTTTGTGCACACTGCCTGATGTAGTTTACACTATCGTAATCTTTGTGCTAGGTGTAAACAGCAAAAGCAGATGAGGGATTTACTCTGCCTATCTTGGTGGGCCAAGTTTTCTTGTTTCAATAGTTTTCTAATAAAAACATTTAAAAAATCACAAGGCAACAGGTTATGCCCCTTTTTAAGGAGTATCACTGTTCACTTAAAAAGTCCCTCCAAAGAAATTTTTTTACTGAACCTTTCAAAGACAAAAACACATAAGGGCTGAGTGCTGACTTGTTTAGTCTTGCCAAAGGAAGAATGAGGGACTGAAGGGGGGTCAGATCTCTTGCTAAAAATACCTCAGGGAGAAAACAGTTATTCATGCTAAGAGACAGTGCTGGCATAAGAACCACTGCCTATAAACCAGTTGTGAATACATCTAGGATGAATACTGAAAGCAGATTTTCATCCACTAGAGCAAACAGACCCCTTCAAATGCACTCAAGAGCAGCACACATGCACAATGGCATCCAAGTTCAAGGACAAGAGTTTAACAGGAGAGACTGGACTCCTGACACAGAAGATTCATTTTGCTCTTGCATCCTTGTCATCTGTTCCACATTATAAAACATTCCAATAAAAACTAATACTTTTTATTAGTAACTCCATTGCATTACGCCCAGGCATAAACCTCACAACAGCCTGTAGTGATGAAAGACAATAAAGCACACTGAATGAAAAATTCCTGCCAGCCTAGAAAAGGCATCAGCATGACATACCAGACATATCAGCATGACATATCAGTCTCCAAAATAATCCTGATAAAGCGTGTATATTGCTCAACCTTCAATGTATGGTTGATGCACTGATTTTGAACCTATTTCAGCTAGGGGTAAGATTTGTCACTCCCTCTCATGCTCCTCTGGAAGGTTTTCCAGTGTAATCACTGTGGAGACACAGTTAAACGGGTACAGCATCTCAGAAGATGACATCATATTCTTCCTTCTTACACTGAAATATGCAATACAGGCAAAAGGTACTTTTATATCACTATAACCAAAAATTAACTAGGAAAATCACATGCTTTAACTGTATTGAACCACTAACACAGACTCACGCAAAGTCAAGTCCTTGAAATAAATCTCAAGTGTTTCTTAAAACTAAACCCCAGCACGCAACCTATTCTTAATTCACGAAGAACGTTTTACTCATTAGCTGGTTTTGAATACCAGAAGGTAACTTTCATTCAGAACAGATGGCCATGTCAGACTGTGTTATGGAATTCCACATTTGTAATTTTATTATAATTCTGAAAGAGGTGGTATCTGAAGAGCAGAGAAAATGACTATACAAAGAATTTATAGAAACATTCATTCATATACTGCAGACCTTCAGATGCTTCTTTACAGTTTCAAAAAAAAGTAAAAATTTTCACTAATAGAAAAACCAGGAAAGAGACAATTAATTTTTAATGATACTGTTGGATACACTGAGACCATTTAATTAAAAACATGGCTTTTAGCATTTTTTTATTAACACTGTATGATTATAGTAGCATATTTACTAACTATGTTAACAGGAGTCTGGTTAAATGCATATGTCAACTCGCTGCCATTAGTTATGAAACTGCATATACACATCCACCAAAAATCTTGAAAGAAAGTGCTGTGTTAAAGATTTAGTCCTGTATTTGCCTTGAACATATAAGTTCCATGAATATCTTTCTACATACACTACATAATGGTACATACTGAACTATTTTGCTTTGTGCATTTTTTAATTTATTAAAAAGCAAGAGCACATGGCACTATACCATCCAAAGGAATGCATAACAGAAAACCTCCCTTAGAAACAGGGTAACTTCTTTTTTCCCACTTACCAAGTAGAGCTAAACTCCCAGGAAATACCACCAGGAGTTTCAGCATTCAATCCCTTATGCTTTTGAATTTAGCAGACCTTGAAAAAGCACAAGGAATAAAAAATAAGGCCCTGAATGGAAATAACAATACATGAGAAAAAAGACATTTTATCTTCAGCCCAAAGGCCAACACTTGGTGTCTGAGAAGACACACTAAAATTTAAGTATTTTCTACAGAAGTGAAAAAATAGAGTAAAAAATTCTTCCTCATTTCAATGTTCACAACGCATCAGATTTAAATCTGAGACTTAAATCTAACTGAGATGTCAGCTGAAGAAATTCTCTGGGCTCCAACTGGCTGACTAGATTAGGCAACTGGAATCTTTGTACACCAAAAGAATATTAAAAGAAAACTTGTCCTCATATTTTTTTAAAAGGAGCAGAACTCCTGGAAGTAAGAACTGCATTCTTTTTTTGGATGGTACATAAACTCTTTAAGTAGTATACCTCTGTGCCAGAAGAACAAAATTATTTGTTAAAATCAGAGGTACTTGCCTTTGTTGCTTCAATGGTAGCTACTGCGCTTTGGATTGCTTCACCCTTTCACAGACATCCAATGCCCACTGCTACTAATATACCATTTCTGGTCCCAATGCAAATCTTTCTTCTCTTTCCCTCTCTTCCCTATTCCCTTCCTTTTAAAAAGCATAAAGTTATTTACACAAAATTCATAGTTACACAAATAAAACACTTTGGCTATGGTCACTGAATAAGGTTTCCATGGTCCTAATACTTCAGGAAAGAGAGCTATTAAAAAAACCCATCATATTTTATACAGGACAAATGTAGTTCAAATTGGTGGAACCCTCTTAAAATATAGCCCAACCAGAGTTTCTCATTCCATTTAACTGTTACTTAGTAACAGTGTATAAAAGGATTAAAATCTAAAAGTGGGTATAGTTACTAGTTAATCCAGCGGCTCATGCATTCAGCATGTAGTATTCAGCATGTCATTTTATTCCTCGGGTTATGAATATAATGTTGACAGCCACACATGAAAGAAATAGAGGCAACGAAACTTTTCAGCACTTGCGAACACTAAAGCTCCTTTATTACCCCTAGTTCTCATATAGGGGTCAAGTACTGCTCTTTTTGAGTGAATGGGAATTACACAGTAGACCTCAGAGGCTTACTCTCCTTGTGCAGGCTTCCACTGTAACCTACTGTATCAATTTTCTGGAAAGCTAACTAGCACTTTCTTATGCATTTCAAATATCAATGTGTTTAGAAAGATACTGAGATATGTACAAGTGTGATGGTTGTAGAAATCATTACATAAATGCTCTCAAGAAATGGGACAGAGGAACAAAATAAATTCCATTCACTTTCAGATTTGCTGACTCAAGGAATTATAAATCAAAAACAGTTCCTACTGATAAAAAAAAGCCAAAAAATCCTCAAAAATGCAACAAAAGTGGGGCAAAAGAATCCACAAATATAATTAAGTATTAGGTAGGGGAACAAATGTTACTACCAAATAGGTATTGCAGAGACCGAAAACTGGATGTATCTTGTCACTGTAACACAAAAGTGAAAATATCAGACTCTATTGTCTCTATACAGGTTATACACACTTTTACTTACACAAAATAACTAAAGAGGCAAAGCTCAGCAATGGTATAGTTTCCAAATGATCTGTATGACATATCAAGATCTGAGATCTACTATAAATTACACAATTTTCCTCTTTGTTTTCCCCTCATTTTTATCCTGTAATTATTAAAATGCAGAATGTTCCCTGCTTACTTCTTTATATAAAGACAATACAAACCTCCCTAATTACAAAACAGATTTCCACACAAACCTTTTTTGTTCCGTCACTTCTTCCTTATTTAAAAATTTTCAAAGTAAAACAGCCTAGCCTTCTTAATACTAAATACAGAGCTATCTTCCTGAATATTCCAACTGCCACTCCTTTCTTACCAGAAATCAACCTGCACAAACCTTCTCTTCACATACATCTTCCCCTTTCTCCATTCAGTTCCCATCACTGATCACAAAGATGAAGGGAAGAGCAAATAGTCTTCCTCAGCCGATCATTCTCTTAAAAGCACATTTGCAAGGCCTATAGCTACCACTGATGTAACCATGGCAAGTGTGTTTGTAGAGGTTATACACTTTCTGAACAAAAAAGTAGCACAATCTAATAAGCATTTCTGCTCCAATAAATGATGAGAAACAGCGTGTGAAGATACATTAGAAACCCTTCAGGAGAAAAGTTTTTTGTTTATGCTTCATTCAGGTATGGGCTACATGGGTTTGGGTGGCACCCAGCTTCTTTTGTTTTATCATCTGATATGAAAGCAAAGCAATAGTGCTTTGTGAAGTCAGAGGCATCTTCAAATAAAAGCCTGAACCCTTGCAAACACAGTACACAGACCATCCTCTGCTTTCCTTACTGGGAATGACAAGGTTCAGACTGTTGCTGAATAGCCTTTCTCCTTCTCACAGTGATTTCCTTCAGTGAAGTCAGCGAAGAGCTCTGAATCAAGGATGGAAAGGCATCAGATCTTCTTCTGAGATCCAATCATGACCTTTGATACAAAGTTCACAATGGCACTGGCAGGTTGCTCTGGATCGTGCTCTGCAAAGAGGTGGCATACGTTGTCTGTGGCACTGCCTTGCTTCCTGGCAATGAACCCAAACACTCTGCAAGGGCAGCAATCACAGTACGTCAGAGAACAGACAGACAGGCATCACCTCTCTTCGTAACGATACTGCAGAAACAAAGCGCACACCAACCAGACTTCCTCTGTTCTGATGGACAAGGCCCCATGTGACTGCTAAACACAGTGGTCCAGATGGACCAGACATCTCAGGAGAGAATCAGGAAAGGAGACTGTCCCCTTCCTTCTACTCTGTGTGTTGTCAGAGAAGTGCTGCTGACCCTTGGGATATATTTAATCTGATTCAATACTGCTGTTCTCTTATCTACCGTGGGGAGTGTGTGGTGTGGTGTGGTGTATCAGGGATTGCCTAAAGAGAGGCTTTTAAGGGACACACATCTCAGTGGACAGAGTATTGTAAAAAGGACTTAGACCATCTATTTCTTTCTTACTCTTCTTCACTTTCCAGAAACAAGTGCCTGAACCTCTCTGTTTAGGTTATTTCTTTTGGTTAAAGGGGACAACAGTGTTTGCCTTCAACAGAAAACACTTTGCAATCCACTGGTAATTATATATTTATGCCACACATTAATATTATTAAGAGTATTTTCATCTATGTATCGCAGGGGGTGATTTTTTTTCTAAAGATATCATTTTAAGTGAGACAAGTAAGCTTGTGGTACTGTTGCTGGACAAGTGGAACACAAAACTGAGTAGCAAATAGCTCTGTTTTAACTTCTGAAACCTTAGTCAAATCATAGACCTGAAATCTACATCAACCAGACATCCCAACATCACCCATCACACAATTAGGCCTCAACTTGAAGAGGTGTAGATGAAGCAACTAAAGTCTAATTACAGTGGGCTGAGAGACTTCTGTGTCTTAACAGCTGCTTTCTCTTCTACATCTCTGACAAAGGTAATTTAGAACACCAAGAAACTGATCATTTTAATGATATGCCTAAAACATTCAGTTAAAAGACTCATAGAAGTGTCCACTTACTTTGCAGAAAGGCCATCTTTCACCCATCTTGTCCATTAAGAAAGCAGTAAAAAAATAAATGGAGAAACAAAAATGAAACTTATGTTAGTTTTGGTTTGCACGTTTTTTTGTTTGGTTTTTTTTTGGTGGTTTTTGTTTTTGTGTGGTGTTTTGTAGAGGGTTGTTTTTTTGGGGGGAGGTTGGGGGTTTTTTTGGTGTATCAACAATACAAACAGCATATTAAAAATACTGCTTATCTTCCTTACTTTCTGTCCTGTGGATCCAAAGCACAGAAAATAACGGTATTGACTGAATAATGTCGTCGAAAAAAGAGTCTGGATAGGAAGAAATAGAACAAGTTTCAGAAACATTTAAGATGCTTAAAATTTTAAATAATAAGCAGATCTGAAAAATAATTTTTTTTAGTCTTAACAATGACAATATATCCTTTTTGCTATTTCTGAGTGACCTTGAAAGCCAACTGAACTGCTCCAAACAACATGAACTTTTTGAACAAAAGGAAAACTAATCCTCAAGCTAAGAAAAAGGATTAGGAGTATTCTAAAAACTGGCCATTTAGATATGTATGATATTAGTGCATAATGCAACTTCTTGGAACTTGTGCATGATTTGATTATGTTACATTTCAAAATATACACACTTCTAGGCATTACAGTTTAATGTTCTGTCCTTGATCTGCTACAAATGCTTGCAGACCCCATGGAATTAAGAAGTCTGGCACTTTTTTTTTAATCTATAATGAATTCCTATTGTCCCTTTTTTGTTATTGTAATTTTTCAAAATGAAAAGAGTTCACGGTAGCCTAAATAGCATTTAGTACAAAGTAAATATAAATTAACTTTTAATCATAGTTTTTTACAGAATATCCAAAGCACTGTTTCAAATACTGGAGATACCCAGCATCTGCTTAAGTCAACTCTGTTCAGTGGTACTAGTGAAAGACATTGTGAAGATAAATCATTCCACTGAATAAGTTCAATATCAAATGCTGGCAAAGCCATTACTTTCTTTTTTTATAAGAAATAGCAACAAAAAAATGCCATGGCAAAATGACCTTCCAGAGGTAAAATATGCTATGTGGAAGTAATCTACATAGCTTAAATATTACTCATGTCCATAGCTCCAGTACTACAGCCAGCTTACACTGTCACCATCATTCTTTCGCTAATCCTAGTATCCTCTAAGAATGTAACTAGGAACATTAAATCAACAGCAGCCAACACTTGCTGAGGACAGGGCTGGATATTCTCTTCCCATCCCTCTTTTGCTTACTTTCTTTGATTATCTGTCAGTGTGATTCCCTGTGCAGACACCTTGAAATGGACAACGGTTGAGACAGGAGAAGGATCTTGCATCAGTGTCAAGCTCAAGGCTTTCTGTACTGCCTGGTAGCCTGTGAGGGATTCCATCTCCACTGAATTCAGGTACCATACATTACATGCTGTAACGAAAGAGGGGAAAGGCTTTAAAGGGTCATAGGCATTTTGCTCTCCCTATTACCCATAGATCCTGAAATTTAAATAAATACAAGACATTACCAGAGAGTACCTTTGTAGGGACTACTGGAGCAAAGGCTTTCCCGAGGGGAAAGAAGGGGAATATTTTGCTTTTAAGTTCAAATACATCAGCCAATTAGAAAATACACATTCGCAGCATACGTTCAAACATTTTTTAGTTTCAAATAGTATTTAAACTATATTCAAAGGAAACTATTCACTTGTTTGACAAGGCAAGAATGTTTTCACCCCAGAAAGAATTGAGATTTGTTGCAAAGCTCACTTCTCATTAATTTCATAGTGTTTTTTATGTTTAGTGATTTCAGGGCAAACAAAACACTGATAAAAATTACTGACATATATTTTTAGGCCTATTCTTTGCTTCAGCATGTGCTTACTTCTAAAAGAACTATTTGTCTCCCAGAGATAATAGTAACTTCTGACATATCTCCATAAAATAGATGTTCATTGGTTTCTAAGGCTACCAAACAGTTACTTTTTTGACCTAGTTTAATATCAAATCTGCAGTGAGCACTAGGAAAAAATGTACTAATCTTACATAGAATTATACAGTAGTACTATAGTACTGTATAATACTACATAGTACACCACTATCTAACATTGTGCAGTACAACTTACTATTATATAGTACTAATAGAATTATTCACATGCTTATTTTGGGACTGTGGTATGAAGTCAAATTTCAAACAGATTAAGAACAAGCAAGAATGATTATACACATCCATAGCTAAACACTGGTACCAACAGATTTTGTGTTTGGTAAAAACATCTGTGTCGGTATCCAGGACAGAATTTACAACTGGCAGCTGACAGGTACAAATTACCATGCTAATATTTCATTTGTTTAGCAGTTTAGCTTGGCTTGCCAACATTATGAAAGCAAAGATCAAATTAAATCTAATGGCTTCTCTTTTCATATGGCTATTCTGTAATCAAGACTTAAGCTTTCTCCTATTATTATCTCCATATAGAGCTAGACGTTGGCACTTTCGAAACAACCGAGTAATCACACAGTTAAAGACTGCATAAGCCTAAGTTTTATTCCAGCATGATAATCAGCCCAGTAACTTCAAGCTCTGAAGTCTATCAGTGAAAGAAGGGATCATGAGATTTATTTGATTTGCAAGGGTGAGATTTCCAAAATATATTTGCACATGGGTGTGATGGTCTCAATAACTTTCGTTTGAATCAATGCACAGAGGGATTCAAGATGATGAGTAGCAACCCGAAACTGTAAATAACATTCCAAACCATAAGCTCTCCTCACCTCACTACTGTCTATGGTTGATACAGATCTAAAGCTCTTCATTATTCTGTGAGTCCTTCCCACCACAGGAAGCTTCCCTTCTTTCACAGTCACACACATCACCACTTCTGTGACCTCAAGAGTCCCTCTTCTGCCACACAGTGCATTGGTGTCAAAAGACTCTATTCAGGTTTTGTTTCTAAATGAAATCACCAAGCATTTTATCTAGACCACCCTCAATGTGATAATTCAAAAAGCAGTTACCAAATACAGTAGATTACTTCTGTAGCACAAAAAATAATAAATGGAACCTTTTCCAAAAGTGTTGGAAAGTGCAAAGATTGCCAGCTTAAAACGGAGATTATGGGAAAGGCTGAAAAATTTCTCATTTAAGTACATTAAGCATGGTCTAACAAAGTATTTAATGCAGCTGTGCTGCAATGTTGCTGCTCTCGGTCTTTCACACATGGCATTTTGGAGCACGTTTGTGCCACCAGCAACAGCTTAACAATGCTGCTTCTAGACTGGCAATGTGATTTGTTTAGAATGCTTAGTCCCCTGACTGTATCAGTGGAAACAGAAATGAAGAACTGTGATTTATTTGCTGCAGAAGATTTTGTTGCTGAACAGGAAGTCTGTTCTAGGGAAAAGCCTCTTATCTGTATGGTTTCTAGTCTTCAACTGTCACTCTCCAAGAAGCAAAGGATTGCTAGTCGGCTCCTGCATTTAGATCATAACTGGAAATGCTCATTAGGTTTTTCAGACAGCTATAAAAAATAATCATTCTAGGAGAACACGTAATATTTTGCATGTGGAGTGGGAGAAGGGTAGGGTAAAGAAGGGCAGGGAGAAAGTGTATCTGCTTTGAAGTTTCTTTGAAAGGACGAAATGTACAAGTTTCTGGTTTGCACTTCAGTGTTGAACTCCACCAGCTAAATGTCTCTATGACTGAAAAGAGACTGTTGAAACATGGAAAATCAGTGGGAAATGATGTATCAGGGCAAAATAAAAACCGAACACCTGATAATCCTAGCTTATTTATCTATTCAGGTTCCAGACCCTTGTTTAAAAATGAAAATAACAACAAAACAGGTTAAAACCAAATGTACTAAGCACCCCAAATGATCCATGATATGACAGCTCCCATATGACTACTGCCCCAGTTGAAGGAAGAATTATTTCTTTTTCTTTGAAAAGCATTGTCTGAGCAAGGAGAAACCAATATTTTTTCTATATTGTCCACAAGAAACCCCAACCAGTGAGCCAACATGTGCTCACTCCCAGCACAGCCTCGCAAAGACATGCTATTGCCTCAGCCACACATGCCTGCTCAATTACAGCACTTGAAGTAGTACTTCCCATTTTTAAGTCAAAGCAGATTGCTGCACAAGCAAGAAGCAACATTCTCTCCAGAGCTGCTCAGCTTGGCAACCGCCTCCTTCACAAGTGCTCTAAAATAGGTGAGGGCCATGAGGCAGCATTCTTAGAAAGGCATGCTTGGCCACAACACTCACTTGTGGCTCCAGTAGTAGACTAAACTCAAAGGAGAGTGGTAAATGTAGTGTATTCCCATGATCTAACGGCATTAATTGGGTGGATAGATAGATCCTAGGGAGAATTCACAGCAGCCTGAAAACCAGGGACCATGGGAGGGCATGGACAGGATTCCCTGGGCATGCCCACTGTATAGTGGAATAACACAATAGCTGCATTTCTTCTAAGGACGGCCTTAAGGTTACTAAGAGGTACTCAGAGCAATATCCAATATAGTGAGTTAGGATGCCACCACACTTCTTCATACAGGTTGTTTAACTAGCTCTCTCTGGATCAGCTGTACACAAACAAAGCAGATAAGAAGCAGAGCTGCCCCTACACAGCTGCTGCTAATACCTCCATCTGAGAGTGATACAGATGGTACCAATGCATAGCATCACATTGTTTGGAGGTAGTCTGGTCAGGGTTCTTTTGTCACATCAATAATCTCATTGTAAGACAAATTAACTTGCCAGAATGGGTGCTGCAGTATGCATGAGAATCCATAAAACAGCATCCAATGGGAAAGACACAGGATATTTTGTAACAACACGCAGCACAGCACCAAGTGAAGCACAGGGCATTGTTATTTAATATTTTTAGGTTTTTTTCAGATTGATAGAACAGTAAGCATTTTCCAGTGGTACTGTTGACCCCTATTACGAGAACTTAACTTTACTGTACACCTTCCTTAGTTGGCTTTTGCAGACCTCAGACATAGTTCATGAACCTCTGCAACCACAAGTTGAAAATATCCTCTCTAAGATCATCAGTTATGAAAGCAATGTCACTGCTTAAAAGCTGCTGTGCTTGAATAAACCTCTGTATACCTCACAGTCTCATGAAATACATGACTGGAAAGCAAACACATGACTGTAGAACTTAGGAGCTGGTTGCAGAAAACAGAATGAACCTGGTACACATCCACACTGTACCCTTTACACTTCTACACAGCACTCTAAATTTAACTGCTCCCTTTACACATCCTTCAGTCTAGTCCAAGCTTCAGTTTTTCCCAGCCTGTAAGATACAAACTTTGGTGACAGTCAAATGCAAGGAAAAAGTTTAACAGACCTGCACCCTGTTTGAGAAGCTCTGCAGCTGAGTTTGCAGCAGTTTGTGGAGAAGTTTCTGCTATCTCCTCCAAGGGATCTGCAAACAGAAAACACTGTCAGTGTCTTGTATGGACTTCAATCAACAAATCAAAGCATATGGTCAAGTATGAGTTTAGCATTTTTAACTGTGATCTCATCTACTGGACAACCCTTGGCCAGAAACATGAAACAATCTTGTATCTGAAATTATAATCATTTATGTGGGTTTTGTGCTGCATCAGGTTTTTTTGCTTTGAGCACTGCAAGATGCTAAACCTTTATTTCCTGACAATAAAAGACATAACTCCATAGGCATATGCTGCAGGGGCACACATGATGCCACACTGAAACAGTACTTATAGCTATATTCTCTCACTACAACCCAAAAATATTTTAAATAGTGAAATTTTAACTATCTTACTGTATAATTTACACTAATTTATACACAAAGGCTTTGTGTTACCATGATGGAGTCAATTAATTATATTTTGATTCAGAAGATGACAACATAATGCTCCTTTCTTCTTCCTTAAAAAACATCTCAACCTTTAAGACAGCAGTGGAATGTTTGCCTCCCAATTGTTTGTTAAAATTAGTGAGAAAACCATCTACCAGCCTGTTGTTTCAATTATACAAATGCATGTAAAAACATCTCACTTACTGCTTCCTTTAGCATGATGTATGCTAGCTTTGAATATATTCAAATGAGGAAGAGAGCCATAATACAATTTGTGACACTGTTCACATGTCTAGAGTTATAAGAGTTATCCAGATGCTTTAAATACAACAGGCACTGCATTCTGTCATTAACCACAGAAGATCATCTTAAAACATGAGATCAAATTGGATTAAAAACTAAATACAAAATAAAATTTCACTGTGGTATGTTTACTCAGGGCAAGGCAAAAGTTTCAGTCCTGTACCTCTGGCAGAGGGAAGTAGTTTTCCATTTTAGGTGATGAGGGTAAGGAGAACAAGCCCACCTGCCACATTGTTTTCCCACATAAAGAGATCTCTTGTCAGTACTACCATAGCATATTTTTGCACTAAAATGGTTTCATTAATGTATTTGCATAAATCAAATGCTATTTTTGAACACTGATATACAGTCTTTAACAAAAGTTTAAAAAGTTCAGTCAAAAACCACTTGAACATTTAACATTTTAGTAATGCATCTGAGGTTAACTTAATGTGGGAGAATATCAGACAGTTGTGTCTAGATCTAACCATGCATGAGCATAATATAATGTTTAAGTACATTTGTCTTCCTACATGCTAGATTACTGTGTGGATTTCCATGATGTATAGATTTTTATGACTGGAATATCACAGTACTAGTGTGTTCACAACTACATGGTGGATAAGGGTCATCATCAGTAATGAAGAACCACTTTTAAAACACAGCTTGCTTCCCTGAGCATTTTTGCTTAGCTCTCGACTTGTGACACATTCACCTGCCTTCAGACATTGACTTTAAAGCAGAGCTTGCCTGGGTATATCTCTTCTGTACTTTAACAAGCATACCTCTGTCTGGAATGAGGAGCTTGCAGGGCAATGCCAATGGAGTGATGGAATGCTGATACACCAGAGCTGTCAAACTCCCTGTGATCAGAAAAGCAACACATGCACAGTTAACTTGGTGGACAAAAAGAATGCACAAGTTATGTTTGCTTTCAAGTATTTTATAGACCAAGGGCCCCTTCTGCTTCCCTTAAAAAAAAAAAATCTCCTGGTACCAAGAGACCAAGAAGGACCCAAGATCTTCTTGGGTCAACTTTAGCGTATTCATGCTTCCCAATACCATCCTAGTTGGATGATCTTGAACTCATTAATCACAATCATATGCCCCCTTTCCCTGCTTAAATGCACTGCTTAAATCCTAACCTAAATGTCTTTACTTCAAATGGAGAAAGAACAAAAATGCCAAAATACAGTCAGTAGATTCTTTTCAATGCTCTTAACTTCTGCTACATTAAATGTAGTAAAATCTTATTAAGATGATAAGAACACAAGAGGTCACTATTCTATTATGAGGCAGAGAAAGACCGAGGAGTTCTACCCCTTAGCCACCTTCATTGTATAGTGTTCTGTTTAATACACATACCTGTATTCTGTACTTCTAAAAATGTAAAAGATGGTCTGGGTAAATCCCCTTTCATTCAATGCAGCAGTGAGGTACATAACATTCTCTATTAAATTATTCTTTTTTATTCAAAGTCACTTTTGTCATTTTTACTTGGCTTAATTAAAATAATTAAACATTAATAATCCTTGAAATTAGCATGTGAAACTGTACTCTAAGCAGTGAGAGGAAAGCACAGTATTCATCAATCTGTTTGTACAAAAAGCCATCCTTCAATACCATTTACAAACAAGCATCAAACATTATAACCATGTGCTGGAGAAAAATCCCAGCTCAACCAAAACCAACCTCATTTTTACAGTTCATCAAAAATTTCTTCAAAATGGATCACAACACCGATATAGCTCAGCTATCTGATGCAACACTGGCAGTGGTAGACAAGCTTGACTGCTTGAAGCTTGGTCATGTGCATCTGTGCTAGAGCACCCTGTACATCTACTTAAGGTAAATGTGTACAAGGCTCCTGTAACCTTACAATGGGTTCCTACAGAAGTCATCAGGACTCGAGCTAAGTATTCTCTTGTTTGCGCTCCACCCAAGTCAGCACTGGCAAATGCAAACTGTTTCCATTTTCTCTGTCCCTGTGATGCACAGTACTTACCAAAATATGGTTCATTTGGGCATCCTTTCAAGCGTACCCCCTTCTGAGTACATTCAATCAGAAAATGCCTTACAAGTTCATTTGACAAATCTCCAACTGTGTTAAAGAAGAAAGATCATGAAAAGAAGCAATGAACTGACAATTCTCACAAATCAGCAAGTCTTTATGAAGCAGTTTGTCCATATTATGACCAAATGTTTTATATGCAGCACGCGAAGAATACATTAGATCTACTTTGCTGCAAAATTACAAGCTGTAGTAAAAAGGTCATTTTGAGACAAATAAATAAGCAACTAGCTCACTTTAAACAACCAGAGGAAATGGTTTTATATTCCTAAGTGACTGACATCCAAATATACACTGGTGTCCAAAATGTCCAAGCATGGTCACAACTGCAGACGGGAACAGAAATTTGGAAAATGAATGGTTAGAAATTTTGATGCACTTGCCCATTAAAAGAACTCGTAACCAATGTGACCAGAAAGCAGAAGTACAAAGAAATACTCCAATTTCCAGTGACAGTTCTGTTTGCACAACTTTTCCAGATTAAAACAATAGAAGATTTAGCTACATGAAGATAATGATGCCAAGTCTTTCAGTGAATTTTTAAACTTCAAAATATTTGCAGTTTTATGCTAAGTCTCTGCTCCTGAAAACAAACATATTACATGAAACACTCAGGTTTCACTAGATTTGTAAAGACAGTTTTTATCTCTGGAATCTAGAACAAACCAAAATAGTTGGACGTAACGAGGAGATTCAAAGTCCAAGAGACACTGAAAAATTCCCTTGAGTTTTAGCATTCTTTTAAACATAAACATATATATATGTAGACGTATAATTAAGGCAACTTAATTATTTCTTGAAAGATGCATTCACAATATTTCACACCTAACTACAAACTGAATCCCACTCCAAATAATTACAGGGCTCCTTCACAGCAATGGGACAAAGCTATGCAATCATTCAAACCTTAACAAAAGAGCAACAAATGCGAATACCCCCTTTGACTCTGATCTAGCAGGAAACACATCAAGGGTTGATTTTCAGGCTAAAACAGATGCACATATTAATACGGACAGCAGAAACTTCTATACAAGTAAATATTGTAAAGATGGCTCTTTCAAACAGTTTACTGTTGGTCATTATGCTCTCACAAAATTAAAAATAAATGACTACAAGGTATATGGGAAGGGGAAGCCTGGAACAAGAAACCCTGCAGGAAACTGAACAAATTTGTGCCTTCTGGGATGAAACAGTGGATATCAAAAAGGCTAAGTATCACAAAGTAAGAAGTGGAAGAATGCTACAGTCTTACTACTACTTGCCTGTGGTACTACCAACATAAACTCTTAAAGGCTAGCAGGGTTTGAACTTTCATGTCTTTCTGTACTTATTGCAACTATCACCACCCTCCTGTTGTCTTTGTGACATGGAAGTGGTTCTGCTGATGTTTACTGGCAATAAAAAGAAGGACTACATGGCAAATTGTTATTAAAAGTTGTTTCAAGATACCAGATTGAAACAGAATTTGAAAGTGTTACTGTAATAGAGGTGCGCTGCTATCCTAGCCTCAGAGAAAGCAAACCCAAACCCAAAAAAACCAAACCAACAGCCAACCAACCAACCAAAACAGACAAAACCACGTTTCCATAACAACAACCCTAAGAATCATTGCTTTCCAATGATCTCTGTTGTTTGGCTCACCAGACAGCATGTACTAATGAAACACAATGAGCTTTGTAAAAGAAAAACAGTAGAAACAAAAATAACCCCACTACCTCTGCAGTAGCACAAATGGAACCAAGAACACTACAGATACTGGAGGCTGAGTTTCCATACATCGATTAATGATTTCTATACATTCTTCTCATTTTACCTTTCACAACCATCAGGCACATGGAGGCACTGAAGCCAGCAGAGTGGGTATATGTCACCACTTCTTTTAAACAATTACCACCTTTCCTTAGGGAACCACCTCAGATTTGTATCTTAAGTAGAACTGTCTGAAAACAGAACTTTGGGGTCAAAAATATTCAACCCTCCAGCCAAGCGAAAGCTTGACATGGTGGTCTGTGAATCAAATGCAGGGAGGATTAATTGCTGAGATGATAATAATTTTGTATTAGGTTGAGAAGGTACAACACATGCACAGCCACAATGAATAGATTTACACATCACGGTGAAACTGTATAGTACAACAGGCATCTTATTCAGTCTCATTCAACAAGGTACCAAATGTAGCCTGCAATTCAAATTGCACTTATGAGATGAGGAGAAGATTCCAACAGATTATTACCTAGTAATAAGGACTTCCTACTATGTATGGCTTGTTTAATAATATATGAAAGCCCTTAATTACCTTTCTTTAACTGCAGCACAGAAGGAGGTGGTGTTGCAACTTTCATTGCTAGCCCATAGGCTCCCCGGAAAGAATGACTGTCTCGAACAATGAATGACCCAGGTTCCTTGTCCTTGAGAACAGCAATGGCTGCAAGGAGTTCCAGGAAAGAGAGAGAGAAAAACAGTTCAAGTACAATGCACAGACTCAAAACGTACAGAAGTGCAAATCTATATTTAATATAAGATTAAAGGAAATAAGATGCTTTTCTCTGTCCTAATTGCTGTAGAACAGAATACAGTCAAGCATATTTGGGGGACCCAAGTGGAAACACCTTGTCCAAATTTCACAGATACTTCTTTCAAAGAAGCCTGAAGTACAGATCCCTACTGATTTTTAAACTGAGAAGGGTGCTAAGGTCCCACCAGGATTCCTACAACCAGTGCAAGAGCAAGTTGATTTCTGTTTAGATTTTGTCAGCTTGTTAAAAGTGTTACAGACTGCATAGCTCTCTGTAATTCCCACGGTAACTAGACAGCACTGTTTTTCACTTCCTATTCAGCTTCAATGGGCAGAACAGATTTGTTTTCATCCACCACCGAGTTTCCGTCTCTGCAAAGCAGTCTCACTCCCTTAGTAGTTTTAAAGGAAAGGAAGGGAGGTAACTGAATATTTTGCTCTTTCACTGTCCAAGCATTGAAATATTTTACATCTATATTCTGGGATCTCTTCTGCAAGTGTGATATGAAGATCTCCCCAGGAGGAACCACTTGCAGTTGCTTTGCATGAGTCTGCTGCAGACTTTGAAATCTAGTCGCCCAAAATTTTAAACTTATTTTGAAAACAGACAAAAAGTTAATCTAAAGACTCATCTTAATAAAACCTTTGTACTTTGCTTTCCCACTCTCCCAACTTTTTAGCAATACTTGTGTTTGTTTCAAGAATTTCTTAGGATCAGAAAGCCTTCAGAGAAACCCTAGAAAAAGCCCAAATTTGACCTTGGACTCCAAAATTGTCTGTTTACACAGAACATGGATATTATGCATATGGGGCACGAAGCCATATTTTCCAAGGCCTGAGCAATGATTACATCATAAATACATATATTTTTTCCATAAAAAAAGGGCAAGTAACAAAAAAAAACCTGAGAAAATGCAGACATAATTGTTTCTTCTGTTAAAGCAAGTAAAGCAGACATATGTACACTCTGTTCTATTCATCTGTCAGATGGCAAAAGAAAAAACTTTTTTTCACAACACCATGTATTGAGAGGATGATAATGAATATGTAAAACCTTGCAATTCAGCAGTATTCACATAATACTTCTAAATACACAGAAATACTCTATCACATGAACATTCTATTAAACACAGAAAAAAATAACAAATGCTCCTCCTCCTCAGCAACAGTATCTTAAAACACTTTTCAAAAGGAATTTTACTTCAAAAAGAGGCATATTAAAAGACTGGGAAAATTTTCACCTCATTTGTTCAAGCAGTTAAGATTTAAAATTCCTTCATTATCTACTTCTCTCCCTAGACACGCATCAAGTCAGAAATATTTTTCTGTACTTTTACAGACTCATTTCTCATTATGAGTGGTGAACAGATAAGAGAAAGAGGATTGGAGTGAAAGGACCACTAAACCATCATCCAAAAATGAATTAATGTTCTGTTTTCTATGATCTTTATTCCACTGAGCGTGTATTTAGCACTACAGAACAACATTCTCACCATCTGAGAACCTAGTAACTAGACAGACATAGCAATTCATTGTTTGCCAATAGCTGAAGTTCACAGTGTTTTGCTTTAGTATGAACATCTTTCTCAATGCAGAACTAATTAGTAGTTTTTCCTTTCTGACAAGTCCATTTTAAAAATTGTAGTTTAAGATCCTGCCATAACTCATTAATCACAATTCAGTATAGCTTAATATTCAGTATGAACACAAGCACCATCAGACCAATTGCATTTGCAAAGCATCCAGCATGCTTCTTTATGCACTGTTTCAGGGACAAGATGGAAGTTCATAGCATCACAGAATCACAGAACGGCCTGGGTTGGAACGGACCTTAAAGATCACACACTTCCAACACTCCAGTTGTGGACAGGGACATCTTTCATCAGATCAGAGCCCCATCCAACCTGGCCTTAAACACCTCCATGGATGGGGCAGCCACAACTTCTTTGGGCAGCCTGTTCCATTGTCTCTCCACTCTCAGAGTAAAGAATTTTTTTCTAATATCTAATTTAAACCTACTTTCAGTTTGAAACCATTTCCCCTTGTTCTGTCATTACATGTTCTTGTAAAAAGTCCCTCTCCATCTTTCTTGTCGGCTCCTTTCAGGTACTGGAAGGCTGCAATTAGGTCACTCTGAAACCTTCTCTTTTCCAGGCTGAACAAGCCAAATTCTCTTAGCCTTTCCTCAAAGGAGAGGTGCTCCGTCCCTCTAATTAACCTGGTGGCCCTGCTCTGTACGCACTCTGACAGCTCTCTGTTCTTCCTGTATGCTGGATGCAGTACTCAAGGTGCTTGTAAGTATACATTTTCACACAGGTAATAAAAGCTTTCTTCAGCTCATTCAATAATACATCTACATATAAATGTACTGTATCTGCACTGTACATCAAAAAGATGTTGTTCCGTGGAAGTGTTATTTCATGACCTTCGAGAAATTATTTACGTCACCTGCAGCTGACAACTGAAATTCAGGCTACAGAAGGACTCGTAGATGAGGATGCTTTTGTGATGACTTCTAGCTAATAAATTATTCTGAGGTCATGCCAGAACAGCACAAATACTCAAAAGGTTTCTGAGAGCAGACAGTTCTTTGGTATTGCTTCATGCTTATCTGCCATTCCAAAATCTGGAGCTTCTCAGTAAAGGATATTTGCAGCAGCTACCACAGGTAGATCTGAATTACTTCATAGTTCATTCAGTTAGGCTAATAATTTGATTAACTGATAATCTGATTAACTGGATATTTTTTAAGGACTATTTGACTGTCGCCCTCCACACTCAAATTCAGCCTTTCAACCAATGAAATTAAGTGAGGTTGTCTGTGGCCCTTCTAGGTTTTATATTTCTTTTAAACATCAGGGATGTATCAAAAAAACTTAACGAGATTTCATCAAATAGCTTTTCTGTGAATGGATATACCAGAATATATATCAGTTGATATACCTTGTTCTCGTGAAATATCGGGTTTATACCAGAACTTGGATGTGTCCTGAACAAATTTTACGGTCACATGTTTATCAATTGTGTTTTCTGTAAAATAAAAGGGGAAAATGTCAAGATATCTTTTAAATATAAAAGCCTTTTTACTTTTCTTTCTAACATCCGATCACCCTAATTACTCAAAAATCTCATCATTAGGACAATTTAAAGACACTGAGCTGTTTTAGAACCAGGAAATACATAAGATACACTACACTAAGATTCTGAAAGTATGTCTGAAGCTTCATTTTGCAAAATCCACAAAATATTAAAAACTCTTATAAAACTGTATTAAATACACACTTCTCAACAGGGTCCAGTGAACACACATCTACATTTTTAACTAGTAGTGGCACAAGTCTAAAAGGGGCAGAGAGAAGCCAACCCTTTTTAAAGGAAATTGGATTCCACATTACTCACTTGCAGTTTGGCAGTTGAATAGGCAAGTTGCTCTTAGCTGATAATCTAGGAAGTGCAGGAAGAACTCTGCATCCTTGTTTTCTGAATAATACATCCAAAGACAGTGAACTGGCACTACTTACTGCAAACATTCAAGTCCTCTGCGCCATTTTCATTCCACCGCTTTTTTTTCCCTCTATTTTTTTCTTTCTCTCTTCCACTTTTAAAATCTCCTAAATGCTTTTTATAAACTCATATAAAACCTGATGTATTTTGCATTTCTCTGATGCAGAACTTACCTGGCACAGGGGAAGGGCTTAACATCTTTGAGAAATCTGGGAGGACGTTTGGGAAGGGAATGCTGATTGTGCTTCCACTGTGAGGGCTAGAGAAGCCACTTGAAGAAGGTGACACGGAGGCAAAGAAACGTTCTCCTTCAGAGGACCTCTTCTTCTCTGGAAGAGGCGGCTGAGCACGTACGTTCCCTCCATGGTGCTGCTGAACTGCACTGTTCTGGCTATTGTGTCTAGAGGTCACTCTAATAAAGTTTTGTGTCAAAAAGCCACTCTCCTCAGCACCTGCCACTGATGAGCTCAGGGTTTTAGGAGAGGTGCTAGCATTGGCTATGCAAGTAGCTTGTGTCTCCTCTCCAGGAGAGCTACTGCTTTTGACAGCCCCACTGTAGCTCAGGTAGGCACGGGCACTGCTACTGATAGTATGTTCTTGCTGTGGTTCTGCTGGTGAATTCTCCAGGTTGCTCAGGGTGACCACTTGCAGTCCTGGAGTTTGGAAATGAGACAAGAGAGAGACATCTTGCATAGCGTTTGAAAATTCAGAGGGCACAAGGTAACCTCCTGGCTGCCTGGTGTTTCCCATTGAAAACTGAGGTGATAGGGAAGCTTTAGGGCTGCTTTCAAGCCAAAGGCGTTCTGTTGCAGGAGAGCTGTCAAAAAAATAAAAAGTCAAAAATTGAACATAAAAATAAAACAACAGCCAAGTCATTCCTTTAAAAGGTCACTGTACAACCCATACTTCAGCAATCATTGAAAGCAATGAAACACCACACCCAGGACAATACCTCAGAGTGCTCTTTGAAAATATGCTGGATCAAGGGATCCATTCTCACCCTGACACTCATTTCTTCAGTGTAGGTTACTATGTTCTACTTATCTCACCCTCCACCTAACCATGTTGATGGGATAGTTTCTGAGTTTGCACCATGGAACAGTCCATCAAATCAATGACAGTTAAAGATACTTCTCCTTCTCCCTGTTTGAGAGGGTTACTTTTAATATGAATGAGTTTAGTGAAGCTGTTCGCAGCATTGCTTCACATACAGTGGTCTTGGTGAGCTAAAGTTCTACCTGGAAAAGGGCAGTAGGAGGCAAGAATTTCTTATGCCAAAGCTGCCATCAAAGGTAGAGGTTTACAGAAGGAACCTGACATGCTCAAATCAGTTCCTACATGCAGAGTGTCTTTTGCTCACAAAAAAAAAAAAAAAAAAAAAAAAGAAAAAATGGGCTAAGGAGGTAGCTGTGCACCATCACACAATAAATTAATAACTATTATAAAAACAGAGTTCACAAGGTCCATCGCAGACCAGGTTGCTTTTAATACAATTTATATTTTAAAAAAGAGGCAGGTCCGGCTGTTGATTTATTCGACAATGGAATAATTTTGATTTATAGAATTAGAATTAAATATTTCAACAGTAAACATTAGATTTTTCTACTGGGTAGCCATTCTACCTATTCAAGTGAAAAATAAACAAAAATTCCTTCTAAACAAGAGAAACTAAGCTTCTGATGAAATCATCTGATAAAAGTTTGTCTCCCTGCTTCTAAAAATGTATGTCCTTAGACTGCAGCTGGAAAATATTACTAATATAAAATCTAGAGGGAGCAAACTCATCATGAAATGCAAGGGGGAAAGAGCTGACATAAGATATATATTAAAAAGAAAAGGATATTTAATTAAAAGGGAACTGTGGGCATGGACGCCAGTAGATTTGAACGGCTCAAAGTAGAAGGGCCATAAAGAAATGGAAGGGAAGCAAATGGAAGAAGACATCACTGCAAGAAGAAAAAACTCTACAGCTGTAGCTATCTGCTAGATTAAATGAAAAATGACAGAAAAAATACTTTGAAAGAAAGGAACAAAATTTTCTCGATAAAGTCTGAAGCAGGTATGTAAACTTGATAATAAATGCATTGCCTGACAAGCTTTTAATATGTATCCACTTATTTGTTTCATTGCATCCTCTGCAGCAAACAGCAACATACTTTGTTCAGTGTTATGATTCACATTCGTAGTCACAAAACCAAAACATTCTTTTACAGTCTCAGTACTGGTAGAAAATTGAACCAATTATATTGGAAGATAAATAAAAGATAAATAGGTAACAACATACTTGAAGTACTCACTGAGAGTCTGACACACCAACCAAATACTTACTGAGAAAAAGTAATCAAATAGCCAAGAACAAGAACAGGATAATTAGCCATAAAGGAATGTTATCTCATAGTGATAGAGAAGGTAACCTCATCAGGTTATGCCACCTTGCCTATTAAGTAAATATAGGGCATAACTAATGACTTATGATTATTGTTATGGTGCTCTGAACCTTCAAACAGTAGCCAGGGACTCTTTGTTTGCTGCTTTTTGGCATTTCTCAGCTTATTCTGTAAGCTCCTTTGGACAAGCACTACTTGGTAAATTTATACTATTCAAGCTCTGGTCCAGAGCCCTACAAATTTACCACAATACAATTATAAAATAACAAAATTTCTAAACCTGCTGAGCAGTAGAAAGGGAGTCAGCTATAACTACCAAAACAAACCCACTGACATTTTATTGACTAAAAACGCACGGATTGCAGCAAGAAGAGTGCTCCCTTTCTCTCATATTCCAATGTGAAATTTTATGAAACAGTTTTCAGTAAGCCATTAGAGATGTTGATTAAGCACATAGAAAAACATATATGAGCTTGTGCTAGCATGTAACATAACTGAGCTATAAAATCCTATTTATGTCTTCCTCTGTATCTTCAAAGCTAATTGTGTCCCTGACATAATAAATAATATCTGTGGTATAAATAATATCTGTCCAGCTGGTGGACAACATCTACATTAAATGTCACAAACGAACTCAAAGTCCCTAGACAAACGCTCTGCAATGAAGATGCAATCATAATGTCTTGGCTGGGAACTATAGTTATAAGAACTAAACAAAAAAGTAGGGGAATCTTTTCCTACCTTTCTGCCCCTGGGATAGGACTGTTACTTGAAACAGCACAAGAAGATGCAAAACAGGGTTGAAAGGGGAGATCCATCTGCATGTTGGCCCTCAGCAAAGGATTAGTGCCCACAGTGCTGTCAGACATCACCACACAGTGGTTAGTGGCTTCCGTGTAACTTTGAGATTCTGTGGCAAAGAAAACAAAGCAAAAGCAAATTTAAAAACAACACGCATTTGAAGAGTTTTTGTTTGTTTGAGCACTAACAAGTTATTTCACAAAATTATGTTGATCACTGAAAACATCCAGTAGGTCAAGTGGCATATGGAATAAAGATTACAGAATTGCAACACGAACTGTTTGATCAGTTCTCCAGTATACATTCCCCAGATGAGAACGGACCCACCTGTTCCAAGATGTTTTGCATTCCACAGTCCACAGTGTTAATCAGGTACATCTAGTCAAGCATCCTGTGTGACTATATACACTATCTGCACTTAAACAGCAGAGCGACAGAAAATTGAGTATCCTGGTTCTGGCCCAGGACAGGGTTAATTTTTGCAGTAGCCAGAAGGGGACATGGCTAGGACCTGGAGGTTATTCTATACCACCTCAGGTCATTGCCAGGGGTGGGGGGAAGGGAGTCTCTTCCAGGGAGAAGGGGTTCCTTCCAGTCAAGTAAGCATGGTGGAAGGAGCAGTGGGATGGCACCAGTTCCAAGCCAAAGGGAGTGGTCAGGGTGGCATGGCTGCAGTTGGGTCAGGTAAAGCTCCCCAGTAAGCATTTTTGCACGTGACTCGTTCTCTCTTTTGTACGTTTTTGTTATTAATATTGTTGCTGTTACTGTTCATTTTCTTATCTCATGGCTGTTTCCAGTAAATTTTTCTTATCTAAACCTATGATCTTCACCTTTTCTGACTCTAATTCTCCTCTCCAGCCCACTGCAGAGGGAAGGGGGAGATGGAACGAGTGAGCAGCAGCACGGTTTGGAGAATCTCACAACATTCGGGTATTAATTCAGTCTGCCCATTCAGCCCACTTGCTGAATGAGGCAGGGCATCTGGTGCATGATGGCACAGAACACAATGAGGTACTCACAGCCTTCTTCACATCAGTCTTTACCAGTAAGACAGGCCTTTGGGAACCTCAAGCCCTTGAGACCACAGGAAAAATCTGTATCAAAATGTACCTTCAGTGGAGGAGGACTAAGCAAAGGAGCACTAAAACAAACTGGAAATATTTAAGTCTATTGTAGTCAGATAGGCTGTACACACAAGAGCTGAGGGAGCTGACTGATACCACTTCCAGGCCACTCTCAATAATCTTTAAAAGGTCTCAACGATTGGGAGAGATTCCTAAAGACTGGAAGAGAGCAAGCATCACTCATACCTTCAAGAAAGGTATAAAGCATGATCCAGGGAACTGCAGGCGTGGCTAGCCTAACCTCAGTCTCTGCAAAGGTGATGGAGCAACTAACCCTGGAAACAAATTCCAAACATATGGAAGAACAGAAGATGATTGAGAGTTGTCAGGGTGGATTTATGAAGACGAAATCATGCTTATACACTGAGATAATCTTCTTCAATAAACTGACTGGCTTAGTGGTTAAGGGAAGAGCAGCGGATGTTCTTTATCTTGACTTCAATAAGGCTTTTATCATGGTCTTCCATAACATCCTCATAAACACACTGAGAAAGCAAGGGTTAGGCGAGTGGACAGTGAGATCTACTAAAAACTGGCTGAATGTCTAGGCCTAGAGGCTTACAATCAGCTACACCAAGTCCACTAGAAGGCAAGTCACTAGCATGATACCCCAGGGGCTAACACCAGGACCAATACACTTCAACACCTTCATTAACAACCTGAACGACGGGATAAAGTTTCATCAGCAAGTTTGCAGACAACAGAAAACTGTAAGGAGTGACTTGACAAACCAGATGGTTGAGCTGCCATTTAGAAGTGGGAGAAATGGGCCAAGAGAAATCTTAAGTTCAACAAGGCGAAATCCCAGGCACCAGCACATGTTGGGGGCCAGCTGGCTGGAGACAACACTATGGAGAAGGACCTGGGGGTCCTCAGGGACAGGAAGCTGATCATGAGTCAGCAGTACAACCCCATGGCAAAGGTGATCAACAGTACCCTGGACTGCCTCACAAAGTGTTGCCAGCAGGTCTAGGGAGGTGATCCTTCCTCTCTGCTTAGCATTAATGAGGCCATATATGAAGCTCTGTGCCCATTTATGTGCTCCTCCGTACAAGAGAGATAGGGACTTGCTTGAGCAAGTCCAGTGCAAAGTCTCAAAGATGCCTGAACTGTCACTGGGACTGGAACATCTTTTATAGAAGCAAGGGTTGAGAGAGCTGCGACTGTTCAGACTTGAGAAGGCTCAGGGGTATATTATCACTGACTGTAAAAACCTGATGGAAAGGAATGAATGCGCATGAGCCAGTCTTCTCACTCTTCTGCTCACATGAGGAGAAAAGGACAGAACTGAGGTTGACAGCACAAGGTTTAGTTACCTGTTGTGCTCGTTTTGGCTGGGATAGCGTTAACTTTCTTCACAGTGGCAAGTATGGGGCTATGTTTTGGATTTGTGCTAAACACAGGGTTGATAATATAGAGATGTTTCTGTTACTGCTGGGCAGGGCTTACGCAGACCCAAGGCCTTTTGTGCTTTTTATACTGCCATGCTGGTAAGGAAGTTTGAGGTACATGGGTGGTTAGGACGAGACACGGTTGGGACAAGTGAGCCAAACTGACCAGAGAGATATTCCAGACCATACAACATCATGGTCAGCATATAAAGTAGGGGGAAGAAGGAGGAAGGGGGCACATTTGGAGCATTGGCATTTGTCCTCCCAAGTTACACATGATGGGGCCCTGCTCTCCTAGGGATGGCTGAATGGCCAACTTCTCCTGGGCCTGCCCAGGGGAAGCACTGAATTAGTTCTTTGTTTTGCTTTGCTTGTGCATGCAGCTTTTGCTTTCCCTATTAAACTGTCTTTATATCAACACATGAGTTTTCTGGTTTTTACCCTTCCAATTCTCTCCCCAGTCCTATGGCTGGGGGAGTGAGTGGTGCTTAGTTGCTGGCTGAGGTCAAACCATGACACCTGTGCAGCTGCAGTTTTCACACGTGAGTTTGTCCACACCACAGAGACACTAATGTAAAGCAACTGTAACCTGTAAATTATTTTCTAATAGCTTGCAAACAGCACCAGAGTAACTGGTTTCTAAACTGATTGGAATCTGAACTACATTCAACTTAATGATACTGGACATAAATACTAAACGATATAGTTAAATAGATGTATTTGGATGAAGAATAATAAGGATGCTATTACTGAAGAGCTTTATACGGCACCAGTTTCATCCTATTCTTTACAGGTACATTTAAATAACCAGTCAAGCTCCAATGAGGATTATATTTTAGTATTCTGGATTAGTAAAAAAAAGTCAACACCTATTCACATAAACCCAGGTTCAACAGCACTACTTTCTACAACACAAAAGGCCATGCACTGATACTACAAATGCCTGAGCATCTGACCTCAACACACATTACTCAACTGGAATCCAATAAGACAATCACAGATGAAACAATATCTAATTACTGTCTCTAGAGTTGATGCACTTTGAAAGACTGGGGGGGGGGGGGGAAGAGAAAATAAAAAACAAACAAAACCCCAAACAAACAAAAAAACCCCTGCAAACAACAACAAAATACAACAAAAACCCAACCAATCAAAAAAAACCAAACCACAAGAAAGTTATTAAACAATTCCATACCTACAAAGAGCTAAGATCACACTAATGCACCTTTTTACACAGAAATCTTTCTAATGTAAAAAGGAGGAAGGCCACTGAAACAAAACTAAACAAATCTTGTTTTCCCTTCAATTCAGGGCAGAACCTGACAGGAGCGTGCAAGGTACTTAAAAGAAATGCCTGAGATAAGAAAATCTGCAAATCAGTGTCCTGACTATAAACCATTTTAATTCCTCACATAGCACACATAAGCACACATACTGTACAGAGCAAACATTTAACTGGATGAGGGAAACAGAAAAGTGCAACACTGTCTTTTACCATACGCATTAATTAACTATATCCACAACAGCCATAAAAGTGAACTTCAAGGAAATACTGCAGAAATGTGTTTGGTGTGAAAAAGCTAGAGAAATCTAAATCTCTGTCTTATCTACTAGATCACCTAAATTACATTCATCCTTGTACTGGTGCAAACAGAGTCAGAAAAGTTGGCTGCATAAACCCATGATTCAGGCCATATTTCTACTAATATGAGTGGTGTTTGTTTAAACACATATATGATACACAAATATTGACTATTTATCCAAGTATTATAAAAACTGATGTCAAGCTTTGAGCAACGATTTCAAGAAAAATATAAAAAGCCAATTAGTTTAATGTAGGTTGGTCAAATTGATGCTGTATGTCTGAAGACTACTGGAGTCTCCTCAAACATCCAAGTTTAACTAGGCTAAAAGGAGACAAATATCCAGAGATCAGCACCTGTAAGACAAAGTATTAAAAGTGCAACTGACATCTCATCTCTGCACATGAACATGCAGATGCTTCCCAATTATACTGCAGGTTGAGATGACTCCATTACAGTATAGGAGAGCTTAATGCAGGCATACGAATTATGATCACAAGCTTAACTCCATATGCTTGCTTGTTTTCAGTGCCTCTGTGTCTGTTCCTCTGATACCAGACTACATAGGGGAGCCTCCGGAATACAATTACCTAGAGCCTGGGGGCAGGAAGGGGAGTGGCACTCCTGAAATAGCTGAAAATCTTCTCCCACTCTAATGCCATCTCAACTACGTGCGTAAGAGTTAATCTAAAGGATAAAAACACCAAATTTCACTCCTTCTTCCACAGCACTTCCTTGAAGAAATGGACCAAGACTTGTTTCTTCTCTGTTTCAGGTGTTGGACTTTTGCTATTACCTTTAGAGCACACTACACTGCATGAGAGAAAGATCGCTGTAATGCTCACAGATGCAGCATTTCTTTTCACCCCCATTTTCACAAGTGTAAAATACTAAACGAAGAGTAGAAGGCCACTGGCAGCCAGGCATGTCATCTGCAGAAAGAATACAAACTCAGTACAACTCTTCCCAGGCTATAAACAAGTATATCTGAAAGGCACTTCCCAAGAAAGCAGCTTTGTTTATATTTCAATTAGAAACAAGTCTGCTGGATATTTCAGCTATGTCCTCTCCATTGTCTGATGCAGAGTCCACACTCAGTGGTCAGCTTTTAACCCTTTACCTCATGGAATCAATAATTCTGCAAACTCTTTGCTTCTACACGCATGGATTTCTACACGCATGGTAAGAACTACCCTGGCATGTTTGATGCAAAGAATTGGTGCTGCTTGGTTCAGGCCCCTACCATGCCATTTATAGCTGTGGAAATATTGAGAATGCAAAAGTGCAGCTCCCTGCTTCAAGAAGTGACATGACAAAGCCAAGATCATTCACGTCTGTGTCTCTTCATGCAGCCAGGTCAGACCTACATTTACTATCACTGCTCATCAACTTTACAGGCAGAACCTGAGAGAGGAACTGGACTCTTTGCACAATACACTATTGAAAAGTGACATTCAGGAACAAAATGAATACTATTGTGCCAACATGCAAGGTAGAAAAATATCCAGCTCACTCTTCTACCTGGCATCAAACTTATAAGTTGCAGGCCTCTTTCAGTCGTAAGCCAAAACTCCTGGATATGCCTAGGACACAGCTATACTTAGTAAAATGTTACAGATTAACCTGAATTTTAATCCACTTAATCTGTCAAAATAAAAAAGTAAAAGGAATTCCATCCAAAAATCTACCAAAAAGACCCCAGAGTGGCCTAACCCACACCATGGTCCAGATAAAAGATAGGCAAAAATACTCCTTTTCCTTTCTTGTAACAGCTGAAGGTAAAAAACACCTCATACCTTTGGAGACAATGGTCCAACAATGGCAGGGAAGTGAAAGCAGTCATTCCATTATCATACCTTTTATTTTAGTAGCTTCTCACACATTTCCAACTACGTAGTCCTTTTTGCGAAAAGATGACATGCATCACATGAGCTTGAAAACTCCAGTCAAGACCCTCAGTTACATCTTTTGGGGAAAGGGAGCTTTAGGTCAGTTTTCCACTGCCAAAACCCTTGGCTGGACACCCCACAACAACTTCAGGCTAGCCTAAAAGCTTAATGGACACAGAAAACCATACTGCTCTAAAGTAAGCCAAAGTAACCAAGCCACTGCCTGCCCTAAACAGTAAGCAGAAGGATAAGAAGCTTTGTGCAATACTTTTAAATTTAACAGTCTATTCTCGGTTCATCCTTTGATGACTTCAGCAATGGTGAAAAAATCCAACCTCACTATAAGACTTGCAAGAACCCACATCAGATATGGTTGTGAAACATTCCTCTTACTAACACACTCAGAGGTCCCTCTGCTTCCACCTCTCACTGTTCACACCAACAGCCAATGATGCAATTCCTCTACACAGACTTCTTGACAAACTTGTTTACAAAGACAAAACTCAAGGCATCCAGGAACGTAATGGAAGAGGTTTTGTTACCTTCTCTACACAGGAGAAATATTTTTTTGGTTTTGGATGGTCACAGTAGAAGTTTTTTTTTGGTTTTGTATGATTGCATTCTGCTAAGGATTTCCTCCCTTCAAAATGCATTGGAAAAAAGCACACAGTACTCTCCAGTATTCGCCAAAAACTCCATGGCACTTTGCAGCTTGGCATTCAGTTGGCTCCAACTACCATTTGGAGTTTACGTTACTTCTAATGTAAACTCCATCTCAGTGCTGAAGTTGTTCATCTCTCCTTCCCACATCTATAGAACTGTAAAAGTTTTTATGTTAATAGTCTCTGCCGATACAACTTTATTCTATCTAGGAGATCAAGGGTCAAAAAAACTCTTTCCCAACATTAATTTTTATTGCTCATTAGGCATGTTTACTGTGCCATTCACCTGGATGCCATGCAGAAGATTTAGGCTCAATTCAAAGTCGAAATGTTACATGTACAAGGAAAGATAGAGCAAGGACTGAATAAAAGCCTAGCCTTTAGTATTAAACATCAGAACAATCTATCTAGAAACACAGTGGATGGCTCCATGGCTTGAACTGTATCAGTAAGATAAAAAGTAGGTACATTTTATGAAAGCAGTTTGTTTAGATATGTTCCTTTCCAAACCTTAAAATCTAAGAAAGGAAAAAGCTTTATCAGGGAAACAGTCCACGAAAGCAAAAACCCCAACAAGCAAAATACAGAGCTAATAATACTGACTAGGCACAGTTTTAGTTCTTCTAAGACCTTTTGCCAGTATTTCACGAACGGAAATGCTGATGAAAAGATTAGTTAGAAAAATCACCATTTGAAATAAAAAACTGAAGCAAGCAAGAGAGCTTCAGTGGAAGAGAGGTACTAACCTGCAACATTCAGTGATAAGCTAACTGGACTGAACAAAGTGAAAAGAACCAAACTATTCCAACGGCATAGTGTGAGTATGGAGGAGCTCTAGAGGCTTATGCTACAACATAAAGCCAGAAACCCTGGCAACAGTGAATTCATGACAAAAGGATTTGTCTCCCTTGAAAAAGAATCATTCGAGCAGCTGACAGAGTGCTAACAACAGAACTGGCACTGATGAAGCTACAGAGATCCTTAGCAACCCCGAAGGACAGAATTAAAAACCCTGCATGTGAAGAAAGGAGGCTGAAAGATGGCCCACTTGAACCAGTTTACAAACTAACACCTTTCCAAGTCCATTAGCACTATAAGATTCTTCTGGCTTATCCTTTTCACTCTCTCTTGCTTTTCCAAATGCACAGGTACCAAAATTAGTAAGAGAAACAAACTCTCTCTTGCTTTTGTTCAGTCTGCAAACAATATTAACTTCACTGAAACTTTCGCCTAGTATACTTCTTATATTCTGCTTTCAATTTCAAAAAAATACAGTGAACCAAATTATTCCCTTACATGAAATCCATCAATTTTGGTCACACTGTTCCTTCCTTTTCGCAGTATATGTGGTAATCAATGAAAGATGCTAAGGTCTTGTCTTCTACAATTTCAGATGCCAAGGGAAGGGAATAACTTTATTGTCTCTTTTGCACAGTATACGCTATCCTATCCAACATAAGTAATTCCACCTCTCATTTAGAAATAGTACATGTCATGAGCCAAAATCATGTACCAACACGGAGATACTAGTGCTTCCCACACTTTTCAAAAACCCACCAATAGCAAGCAGATAGAATAGAATACAATTTTTTTCATGCTTGTGAAGGAAAAGACAAATTACTATTGCTTGGAGATTCTGCTCTTTGCAAGTAACCAATCAGTCAGGCTGAACCTGGAGAAGTTATGAAGATGGCAGCTCAAGCATCTAAGTATTAACCTTTCTGAGCAAGAAAGGTTAGCTTCAGTTGCTTCATCTGAGAAGAATTTCAACAGAATATGTATGCTGATATATTACAGAAAATACAACAATGGGGTGGCTGACAACCTGGGGAACAAAACAACAAATCTGGAGACGCGGTAAAGTATTTCTCAAATACATTTATTTGGTGGAAGAAGTAATATATTCAACAGGTAGAACCCACACTGCTAATAATTAAAGATAATCTGCGCTGCAGTACTGAAAGTTTTTAACTTCATGCAATTATTTATTGTATGCATTTAGAAAGCTTTCACTGTGTTTTGGGAACCTTTCAAATGTATTAAGAATTTAAAAAATCATTCTTGCTTTATGCCTGAAGAGGGCTGTAAATCATCCATGTTGTTCCTCGAAAAAATAATCCTTGGCACAGCAGCCCTCCCCAGTAAGCACTGGGTGAGGAAGGCTAGCACTCTGGAGATTCTGGCCTGCTGGCAAAATGCATGGCCAGAGTGGGAGTGCACTGGGAGATTCCTGTGTTCCATAATGGCCCCACAGAGGCTCCTGCCAGTAACAACCAAATGCAGCCTCTGAAGCTATGCCAGGGGTCAACTTATCTCCAAGCAACCACAGGATGCCAGAATTAACTGCACTTACCCTCTGCCCCTTCTGCAGGAGGATAAGAATCAAAAGGGTGATTTACCAGAACCCACTCTCCCCCACCCACAGTCCCTGTCCTAAAGATTATATGATCTGACTTCTTTTCTACTGAGGAAATAGCCAGACCATTTTACAGATAACTTGGTATCGTACACTCAGTCAAACACCAAAATACAAAAAACTCCTATCTGCTGAACAGAATTTGCAATACAGCACCTTCAAAGCAATAAAACCCTTATCATGCCTTTCTGAAGGACTTTCTTATACTTTTTATTTTCCCAAATAGCACCAGGAAAAAAAAGAAACTTCCCTGGGGACTAAAGCTATCAATTGCACGTCTTCTCATGTATTTTAAAAGATCTTTCAGATGGTCTGCTATTCACTGTACGTACGCATAGCTCTGCCGCGTTAGGAATGCAAATCAGCTGCAGAGGCATGTCCTCAGGTCATCCACATCACATGCAAATGAAAAATGTAACATTTATTAAAACTCTCTTTTAGGAGACACACTATCAGTACATAACGCATAAACAAGAACATTACTATTCTGTCTTTAACTACAGCAGATCATTCAGTGATTTAAAAAAACAAATCCAACAAAACGATTAGAACATAGTTATTAACATGCCCACACTAAATTTTCACAGCAAATTGGCTTTAGAGACAGACAATTCCATCCTTATTATGGTTTATCTCTTAATGGAATTACAGTTATTCGCATTGCTGAATACATCGGTTTTCATTAAATTGTAAAACTAAATTGCAAAACTAAATTGCAATAGTTTTAGAGCAGGAAAAAGAAGAATCTAGGAATTAGAAGTATGCAAATTGGTACTTTCAAAATGAATAGTAATACTTTTTCAGCAGAATGCACTGAAAAGCCAAGCACCTCTTAAGGAAAGAGAGTAAAATGTCTGCCCTGAGCTCCAAAGTTCATTAGCTACATAAAATTGCTTGAGATGTTGGAGATGCAGGTCTGGGTTGCCTGTGCTGAACTCAAAAATGCAACTCTTGCCTACTGACACACACAACACAAAACCAAAGCACAGGGTGCAAGGGTGAAGGTAGAGGGGGCAAACTGGAACAAATATTGAATGAAAAAAGAAGGGACAAAGCTTGAGCCTGATTTTCTAACATTTCTGAAAAGCAAGCACCAAGACTCATCCATGGAATTTTCGATTTTGTGTTATGATCCTATCTATTTTTCTTAAGGCAAAAAAAAGGAAAGAAGGAGTCTGCATTCCCCTTTTCCTGTTTCAATCCAGTTCCCTGGTACCAGCAGGCATCAGACATCCCAGTCTGTAGTTTTTGATGCTTGAGGTGTACTTAGCCAGAAAAAAAAACTGGAAGCAATCAAACTAATGTTTGTACTTTCTACCAAAAGTCTCACTTAGGTTCCACTCTACTGCTGTCAGAAAAATACTGCCTGAATGTGACACTCTTGAACCGATCACTTTTCTAGTAACTTGCCTATTAAGAAAAGACTGAACGAAGCTTGAATAGCAAAAGTGAGGGCTGCTTTTTGGTTTTCAAGTGGTATAACTAAAGCATTTTCATTTTAAAATCAGAAAAAGAACCGATTTTTCAAAAGCTGCTTTTAATTGAAACAGGTAAAATCAAACTCAGTTCAGTGCTGTTTATCTTCAGTGCTGTTCAGTATCGCAAAATAGGACTGAGGAGGGAAAATCTTTGGTTTTTTCTTGATTTGTCTCCTGAGAACCGTGATTCAGTTACTCTCCTTTTAGGGTTGCAGTCCTTACACAAGCATCTGCTGCTACTGTCTGAATAGAAAAATTGTTTGCATTAAGACTGTAAGAATGAGGCTCTCTGTTCTGGTGCATCCTGTACATCGTATCACACAACAGTTGGCTGGCTCCAAGACCCTATTATATTTTGATGGAAAATTCAGATGTAGAGTAAGAAAGTGAAAGTATTTTCCATGTACTGCCAGAATTAAGGAATTACTCTGCCAGTGTGCTAATGGCACAACAAACTCTTTTTCTCATTAACCAAGAAACGAGGTAAACTCTGTCATTCAGGAAAGACGTTTACAAAGTCTGTACATTTTTCATGCTTTTGAAAGGAAATTCAATGCTTTGATAACATTACTAAGAACTCCTCAGAGAAGGAAAAAGACTCAGCCCGGACAAAATTTTCGTACGTAGACAACACCCATGTATGTTTCCACCAGTCCCCATTTCTTCTACCTTGTAAAAACCCTACCACGACGCACAAAAAATTAGAAGTCTTCCTCGGCAAAGAAGTGACTGCACAATGCTCTCGAGCCCGGCCTCATGCCCTCCGTCGTTCCACCAGCGACCGCAGAAAACTCTCGTACTGGCAGAACTCCTTGTTCTCAGTTTCTCAGGAGACTCCCAACGTCGCTACATCACTACAAAAGGCACAACTCTCACCTCCGCTTCTTTTCTACAGAGCTCGCAGCACCAGTAGCAGGCCGCAGCCTGCGTGTGCGCTCCGTGCTCCCCTCCCCGCCCCGCCGGCAGAGCGGCCTCAGCGGCCTCCGGCGGGCGCTGCCAGAGCCTGGTTCGCTTTATTTACACTCCCGCCGCCCCCCCCGCTTCCCTCGGGGTCATGTTTCTCTGCCGCTGCGCGGTCCTGCGAGGGCAGCCAGCCGAACCCAAGACCGATAACCCACGAAACGAGTTTTCAGACTAAGGAAGACGCACAAAACATAAGGAGCTCAGGAAACCACGAACCTACCTATGGAAGCCATGGTGACAGCAGCTCTCCCGGAGGGCACGGGCTGTCCGCAATCCTCCTTCCGTGCCGCCGTGCCGCATGCTGCACGCTTTTCACCAAAGCGCGGCCGCGGGGCGCGCCGCCCCGCCACGCAGAGATTTGGGAAAAGCCATTTCCCACATTTACCAGCACCCTCCGCTCTCCCTCGCGTGTTAGAATTTCACTGCAAAGAGGGTTCCAGTGTCTGCAGCGAGAGAAAACCAGGCTCCCGATCTTAATACAGCCACCTAGACGAAAAGAGCCGGAGTTCACTTCATCCAGGCGGAAATTAATTCCCCGACTGTTGTTGGGTTACGTTTGCCACTTGCTGTTTAGCTCAACTGCTCAGTGAGTATATGCTTGCTCTGCTGACTCCACCTCATTTGGATGTGACTTCTTCCCCCGCCCCGTGCGGCTCACGCCGCCTCGCGCAGCGCCGGCAGGGCGGAAAGCTCGCGGCCGGAACACGAGCTGGGCCGACTGGCGGTTTGTTTTAGTGGGGATTTTTTGGTTGGTTGGTTTTGGTTTTGTGTTTGGTTTTGTTTGTTTGATTGATTGGGTTTGGTCGGGGTGGTTTTTTTGTTGTTTTTTGAGGGGTGGGGGAAGGTGTTCTGGGTTTTTTGGTGGTGGTGGTGGTCTTCCCCCACCACTTTCTTTGACCTTACAGATTTGTTTCTTTCAGAGAGATGGACACGGAACCGAGCACTGAAAGATCAGTGCTTTTTAATGTGGACCAAAGCCCAGCTGTTCTGTTATACCAAACTGGCTCAACGCTCTAGGATAAATTTAGCATCCAGAGCTCTGAATAACCTTTGACTTGCCTCCCAAGATCTGTTTCACAAAACATGACTTGTAACCTTACTGTGTTGCATTCAACATACCCCGTCGTTGTTCTGAGCAGGTTTTATTTACGGGCCAGGAAGATGAGTGGAAACACTGCAGCTCCACAATGAGCAGCACGTTTCCTCCTCAGAGCACCGGATTCTCTGAAAGGATGACTGTAGGAAATTACTAGGTATAGACAAAAACAAATATGACCATTTAAAACTTTCCCATAATGAATTACTCTATTGCTTTCAAATTTCTACCAGCATATTTTGAATGTGTCTACTAAACTCTTTTGATAATTTAAAAATATACAAATTGGCTTGATTATAGAGAGAGATGAGTCCTAGTAAACTAATTAAATTTTCCTTTCTTCCACAGACTAAAATGTAAATCAAACTACTCTTTTATAAGAATATTCATTCCTACTACTGTTTTTCTTCATACCAGTTACTCCTAATTAAACAGGTTTCATAGTGGTTGCACTAAGGAGACCCAAATAGAAAGGGTTAATTGTGATATATACCATATTATCAGGTAAAGAGAAGAGGAAATCCTTGCTGCAGGGGCAGAACCAGTTATTAATGCAGCAGTCCAGAGCTGCCATCAGTTGCTTCAATTAATTCATTATACAACTACACTTTGTCTTGGATGCTTCCTGGCAGAAACAGATGCAATCAAACAATAATAATTAGAGAAAATTGCTCTCCATAGAAAGCATTCCTGGCTCTGCATAAAAAGCAATGTAATCACAGGAATCTTTGGATATCTCATTTCCTTCCTGATTTTCAAACCTTGGAAGCTTTGCTTGTTTGGCTATTTACACTTGCTGAATTAGAAGAGAACAAAGAAGTTACATTTAACAAAGCAGATAACTGTGGTCTGACATACCATACAAAGAAGGCTGCAATAAGTAAGAAAACATTATTTTCCAAAGTAATGTAGGGATGTAATATAAGCAGAAATCAGGTAATTAAAATTATTAATACACTTGAGTTTTGTCAACATTTATCAAATTCACCCTTTCTTAAGATTTTTTTTTTTGCATAGGTCTTTCTAACAAAATCAGGCTCAGTTTCACTTGGCAGACATCAAGGAAATCTCTCTCACATGGACAGTTAAACAAAACAGACAAACAAAAGGTACATGACAGAAAATCTCACCTTTTGTTTGTCCTTCTGTCACAAATTCAAAGTTTCAACCAGATGAAATGAACTCCAGGGAAGAAAAAAAATCATCTGAAATTCTAAAGCAAGGCTGGTTGTATACAAAAAATAGAAGAGTTAGGAAGGGAAGGGCAGTGTTGGATGTCTCGGGTGAAGAACTCGATGGGTTTAGGTGAGCACAGTTTGTAAGATCAAAAGGAGAAGGTCTGTTACTTGGCAAGGAGAATTGGTTTCATGGCTGTTCCAGGCACAGCACAGCAACACAGATCAGCTCCTCCAACCTCTGCCAGGTGGTAGTTTACTGACATAGTGAGTTCTTCTAGAGATGAAATGCACAAGATTCCCGGTTTGATCAGAACCCATCACAGTGCAAGATCTATCCAAAGTAGCTTAAAATGCAGGGCTAGAATTGTAACACATGCTCTTCTCCAACATAAAGCCCTGCAGGAGGGTGGCTATGCTGTGGCCCTCATGCAAATTCAGCAAACGCTACACTTTGTGAAGGAATGGCATGCATTTCCGTGCTACTCCCATAACTGAGAGAAATGTGGGAGTCAATGTCAAGTGGTTGTGCATTTCTGATTTTGTCTACAAGGTGCCTTAATATAAATGGCTTTGTGAAATAACATGCCTAACTCTGGCATGGAAAAACACAGATTAATTTTGTTTTCTTCTCCTCTGCAAGAGGGAATAAACATGAAGAGAATTAAGGTTGAGGAGAACACCATCTTAAAAAACATAGAGAAACATGACCTTTGGACTATAAAGTGCAACTGAATGTGTATTTCCTCTCTGTCCCCACTCAACACTGACAGGTCTGTAATTCTGAAACTGCAGAACATCTTTGACTTGTGAATGCAGTAGACAGACCTTCCCAGACACTCCAAACACAGGATCACTTTAAAACTTTATTTTTTTGGAAAAAGTGTGCTCAAGCTCTATTTCAGTTTTTGGACTTTCTTCTTCGGCCTTCCCTTAAACTACATGGATTACTCTGGTATATCAGAGACATGGAGTACCACATAATATAGTAGGAGGCCTCACCCTGGAAAAGTTGAAAAAATTTCATGGAATCATAGCAAGATAAGTAGTTGTTCCCATGGATTTTTGTTAATTTAACCTTTTCCAGACAAAGTGACTATGACATCTCAAAAATGCATGCTGCACACATGCACGGCTAACAAGCATCATCAAGTATGTGTAAAATCAAACCAAATCTGCCAGACTGCCTGCTCATTCAATCCTGTATTTCTGTTAAACTGTTGATAAGTTTCTGCCAATGGCTTATCTCTTGCATCCTCAGAAGGAGCAAAAATTAGTGGTGGACTTCTCAGCTTCAGATTCTTCTGGTTTTTATATATGTGTAAGATATTATTCCTGTGTATTTCAATGAACACATGCACAGAGAGTTATTTATCAAATGACAGATTTATGTGGGGAAATGCATGACTTTTCCCACTGAAAGGGAAAAAAACAGAAACCAAGCTCTTTAAAACTTAGTGCTTTAGCAATCTCTCACGTAATCAATTTTTCAATGCTTCTTAGTGAAGAAAAAGGGAGAAAAAACACCAAACTAAATCACTACAACCCACCAGTGTATTATCAGGGTGTATTTCAAACCTAACTGAAGAGGCGCATCTGCTTTGAGATGTGATCAACTGACAACACTGAAGGATTTATAAACACATTTTTCCCACATAATATTTGATTATGTAAACAATTTTTTTTGGCATTTATAACTTCAGAATTACACAGTTTATTTTACTCCCTGAATTTTAGAATTTTGAGCTCTTACAGATATCAGTGAACATAACAAAAATCTGTGTTCAGCACCCTTGGAAGTGCCATCATCTTTTCAGCTAATGGGTGCATATTTCAAGTACAGTCAGTTATCTTGGATGGTAAGTATAAAAAAGCCTCACATAAATAAATACTGGATAATGCTACTGCTTTCTCTCAAGAGAAAATATCTTTGGACTAGAGCTACAGGAAGGATGTAAGCTGCAGGCTGCACAATTAAACTTTCAGATGTATTGTTGCTGAATGAAATTCAAAGCCCCGGCACAACCCTGGATTTGCCATGTAATGGCAAATGGGACATACAAGCCTTGAAGAATCATATTCATTTGGTCACCTAAGGCTGGGTAATAAACACTGCACAAGGGAGATTTTATGCTATTGTAGAAAGCTTACAATTCCTGACCAAAGGAATAGTTTTACACAAGTGTCACACTTACAGACTTTAAGTAGTCTAATGGAGTTAGCCCTTTATCCCTGTCAGAGAACTTCCTTTAAATCAGGCCACAGATCTGAATTTAAGTTTTCTTCCTGTGAAAAGTCTGTTCTATTCTAATTTTTATTAAATAGTAATACGTATGAACTAAGCCAGAAACAGAAATTTGGCTCAAAAGCATCTTAGTTTTCAGACTTGCATAGGAAAGCCTGGTTCAAGTCCTGCTGATAATCATGCAGAACAGGAAGATGACCTTGGATGTCTTCCAAGACATATGAATTCTTGAACTGGTCATTAGATTTGCAGGGAAAAAGTTCCTCCTTATAAACACAATATAGAAAATGTCTAGTATTTAGGTTCAGTTGGTGGAAAATGGAGAAGACAATCAAGCTTGTAAATACTACTGGCTTTAATAGCATGACTGTGCAGACCTGTCAAGACCTCAGTGGCCACTCAATTGAAGTCATAGTATTTGCTTTACTGTTCGCAGTGCTAATGGCCACTATACTCACAGCTCTCAGCACTGGGTGGTGAGAGTAGTAGGAGGATTCCTCAGACTGTAAAGTTCCAGAACTGTGGCCATCAGTGCAAACACTCCCTTGCTTTGATATTATTTTCTGACCAGCTTTTCCTCTCAGAGTAACTCAACCTGAAGTTTCCAAAATGCATCAATTTCCTGAATGACATCAGAAGACACTTATTTGACAGGCATGTATTTATGAGTCTCTTACTGCATCTATTTGCTAAGCTAACCCTGGTGCTTAGCAATGATCGCAGTAGACTGCTCGTATAGTATTGCTCCCTGACAGAGCAAATACAAATTGGAGTGAAATTTGTAGAACAAATACTGCATAGAGAGGACATGTTTTGAACATATTCTACATTCTCTATTTTGTTTTCTAATGTTTTCTTAAGCTTTGTCTTCTTTTTCAAACATGCTTTATCATTCCATTACCAAAATATTTGTGGCAATTGAACATAGGTAGGAAAAGATCTTAAATTGCTAGGCTGTCACTCAGACATAGAAATAAATGGCAAGATAAAAGAAACAATTTCTAAGCACAGCAGAAACATTAACTGTTTCACACAGTATTGAGCTTGATCTTATAATTCCAAGAGACATGAGAACAGTATGAGGTTCTGCTTACTTATACAGGTCTCAGCTTTCATTAAAACACTTACTAATATACCTTAGTACTAGGCAGTTTTATCAGCTGAGTGTGTCATCTCCCAATTAGGCATCACACCGTTTGCAGAGAATTACAGCCAACAGGTACCCTTCAAAAGCATCGAATAAAGGGGATGAATTCTCTTTTAACCAGGTATGAAAGTATCTAAATAAAACCAATGAAAAAAGAAAGCCACAATTGATGTGTAACCTCAAGCTATTTTTAAAATATTCCCACTGTTTTCCAGAACAAAAAATATCTTGCTAATCTTCAGGTAACATTTTGATGTGATCAAGAGGATAATGGATTTATAATCTAATGTATTCTGTCTTAGGAAACTAAGAGCTTTGTCTATTCTCTACCCTCAACAGAGAGCGGCTCTTGAGCGCTCAGGAAAAATGAACCACTTCTTGACATAATTTATTCCAATTTTTGCATTAAACAGTTTTAACAAAATAAACACAATATAAAATTTACTATCATATCATTCAACTTTCATGTATTGGTGGGTAAATGTATACAAATAAAAGCTCAGTTTGGCTCCAGTAATTAAATATATCTGAATGAATGTTCCCTTAGGCTTTTTATACTCTTCATCAACATGTTCTTCATTTATCTTCAAAGGAAAAAAAAGTAAAAAAAAATCTGAATATGATAAAAGATAATAACAAGAAATTACAAAAATTTCAGGTTTTTCAAAAGCAGTAAAATTCATATGGCGCACTTTAATCTTCTAGAAAGATTATAGACTTCTTTATATTAAAATTTTTATTTCCTAGAATTTATCTGGTACACAGATCAATTCAAGGATCCCCATGACTATTCCACAGATTCAGAACATCTCACCTGCAGTACTGCATTATCTTCATAGCTGTTTTATAAACTCCCAGCAAAGAATTTCATTCTCATTTACCCTCCACTGAAAATGTAAATGAAATTTCATTTCATTTTCATTTCTTGAAGCTTTCTGACCAAATTCTTAAAACACCATGAGAGCACTGACAAACTGAGAATATTCAGGAAATCCAGTTACAACAGTGGGCACAATCTAGCAGTGTGATTGAAATACTGAGATTGCCTTCACGTTGTTTTTCTTGAAATGCTATAGATGTACTACTGTTTAGACTCTAATTTTATTTATACCCAATTTAGAGCTTTTAGCACAGTGTTTGATGAAAGATTGAAAAAAACAAGAATCTATTCTGCTTTCTGCACTGATTCTTAACGTCCCGTCATTACTTCCCTTAGCCCCAGCTATAGTGACTCTGCTCCTCCCCAGTTTCCTTCCTGCTGTTTCTCCCCCAACACACACACATAGTTGTTTTCCTCTCCACTTTTTTTTCCCTCCACTTTTACCATGGCAAGTACTAAGTCAGTGCCAAACCTTCTGGGAATGAAGGAAAAAAAATTCTATGTACCTGTAGCCCCTCAGGGATCCTAAAGTCACTTGGGCAAAAAAAAGTGTATATACATATTAGAGAAATTTCATATATCAAGTTTTTAGAGCAGGGGGTGGTAGAAGATGGCAGGAGGTAATAATAAATGAAAGCAAATTGACAATTCCAAAGACTATTAGAAGAATTGTGTGATTTTTCAAGGCTTTTTGACACAACTAGTTTTGCAGAGAGAAAGGGAGAAAGTACACAAGTGAGTGCTCAACATATAATCTTGGTGCAATATGGTAACCATAATAGCATGCATCTTACGCAAAACTTCATCCAGGTTTTTCTCAGTTATTAACTCCTTTTGAAAAAAGGCAGTTGTTTAATTTTCAATTCACAGTGTTAGGAAAAGTTAGTCAAGACCAAACAAATAGCAGACAGACTGCATTAAAGTGAAGTGCTCCAAATAAGGGATGAGGTCTACAGGCTGTGCCTTCTTGAAGAAGAACCTATCAGTAGTTATTTGATTTAACGGTACTAGTGTGGGATTATGGAGCAGTCAGGTACCACTGATGAAAGACTTATAACATGCAAGAGACTTGAAAGATGTCCTGATCTAGAAAGCTTATTGCATATGAATTTCCATAGGACAACATTTTCGTCACAAGATCTGCCATTCTTCTAACACAGTTCAACATTTGAGTGGATGAGAAAGTGGAGAGCCTATTTCTCTCCATTGAGGGTCCCCACCACTTAGATACTCATTTCCCTGTGAAAAAAGTTAATTCACATTTGCTGTTTTAGGCAGAAGACTTCATATAACTTTTCAGCAGTGTCTTGGTTCAAATGGATAATGCAGAGAGGGCCCTTTTTAGGGCGACAGTCTCAGTTCTCTGATTTACTTATCAATCAGCACTTTCTCATATGGAATGAAAAGTCATCCATTAAAAACAAGAAAATAAAGCAATGTGAATATTTGCACAGGAAAATGAACATGCACTATAAAACAGTCCTTCCAAACCAGTATCTGATTCTTTCTCCAAAGCACTTTTAACAGGGCAAAATACCATTTAAGGCTCGTTCTGATCTGTGATCACACTGTTTCCATCCAGATGAAAATCCTGCTACAAAAGTGACGGGGAGAGGAAAAGAAGAGAGTGAATAGCTTTACAAGAGATCTCTTCAACGTAATGTCTGAAGCACCTAATCATCTTCTCTTTTTTTTTTTTTTAATTCTGCAGGATTATAGAGAAGCTGCACATGGAATTATATACATGTGCACTAGATTATGCATTCTGCTAGCACAGTATTTTCCATGACCATCTGTAGTACATGAATTTTTCTCATTCAACATGATGTTCAACATGTAGGTCACAGCAGACCCTGTCTCTTTGCAGAAGTTTAGCTTGCGGGGCTGTAAGAACATTTCACCATGAAATATCTTTGTCTTGACATGAGCATCAGATTTAAAGAATTTTTAAGTCTGTGATCAGGTACAACACTGGCTAAAAACCAAAATGCATTCATGTTTCAGAATATTTTATCGAACTACAGTATCCAAAATCAATGCAGGACAAAGTATACTTTAGAGAATGAGCTTTCTTATGAAAATCCAGTAAAAAGAATAGCATAATTTGTAAACTTTAACGTATCAGCCAAAGAAAAGACATTTATATTGTCCCACTGCTTTATCATCACATACTATCTTCCATGGATTTGGCACCAGCTAGTTTTTTATATTCTGTTATGTATAATTGTATTCCTTTCTCCTCTGAATCAATGACATGTTGGAATGTTTACTGAGTGGCTAAAATATGTACAGTTTTTTTAAAGTTTCATTTAGAAACACATAACATAGCTGTAAACAAAACCTGTCCATATGTAGCTAGCTAAATGCATTAATATCGAAATATTTAATCTCTAAGCCAGAGAATAAAGCTTCGGGAAGTTAAGCAGTGTGGACTGGGAGACTACCTCCCATGAAAATCTTACCCAAACTGAGTGGGGGGAAAAAAAAAGCTAAATTAAAGCTGATTACCAAACAGCTCAGTTGTAGACATTTAACTGCAAGTATTTTGGTTAATACTGCTTACTAAAAGCAGGCATAGGCTACAAGTATTTTAAGTTATTTTCAGTTTCAATTTGGTTCTTCTGTTACAAGATATTTTCCACCATTCTAATTGATATAAACTAAATTAAATGGTTATGTTTTTCAGCATATGAGATGTAATATTACCTTTGCTGTGAATTTGGACTATCAGAGTGAAATCACTGATAATAAGCAATGCTTATTTCTCTGCAGGCCAAACAAATACAAAATTTCCATGTTTCTATTTGAAAGATATGTTAAGAACTATACTGTAATCAGTGGCACATAGGGACGTCTGTGACAATGAAGACTTGAAAATGCATCAAGTCATCTCCAAACTTCATGCAACAAAACCTTTGTATAAAGGTTAGTTTTATTGAGGTCTCAATGAAAGTAATCCAGGGACAAAAAGTGTGACACAGATCATAGCACATTATACTGACTTCAGTCCTTACAACAGCCAAGAAGCAGTCTCTGAACATTTATGATTAAGCTTTACAGTGTTCCACATGCTCTTTCTGGAAGACTTCATTAAGTTCATGCTGGTAGAATCCAAACAGGAGAACTGAGTCCTTTCCTGCTTGCTCCTGAAGCCTATGGAGGCTTCTTATGCACTAGTAAATGGTATATTTATAATAATTAAGAAACGTTAAGTGTTTGATTATAAAAATATTGTGTAGATGAACACAATATTCATCCATGAGATAAACATGTCAAGGTCAATTTCAGGAAAATGAAAAACATAACTTCATATATCTGCTTTGTATTAAACATCATAAATTTCCTGTCTCTACTTGTATTTTTTATTTCTTGTTAAAGCCTCAACAAACAAATGGAAAACCACAAGAATAAACAAAAACCCAAAACACCCAAAAAAACCCAAACCCAAAATCACAACAGCAAAAACCAAAATGCACCTTTGTTTCCAGGAGCACAGAGATTATGATAACCATACACATAAGTGGATGCGCTCTTGTTTTAGGCAAATGAACCCAGATGTCTGGAAATGTTCCATAGCTATTACTTGATTTGACCATGTATATCTTATATAAGCAGGTAAGAGGAGGAGAGAAAGGCAAGTAAAAATCAATATTATATGAAAGCTTTTCACACTGTGGAGAAAGTGTTTGCCCATCATAAACAGGGAATTTTTTCCTTTCACAAATTAGTTTCACTTTTATTCCCAATGCTACTGACTATCCTGACACGCAGAAGACATTTTCAGTCTAGAAGCCTGAGATTCTTTTAATCAAACAATTAAGCAGTATGTTTTGTTTCCCTTGCAACTCAGTGACTGGAAGAAATTATAATCCTGGAATAACAGTATGAAACTACAACAGTGTAAAATTCTAATCAGTATACAATTATGCAGTAATGAGGATATCCATCAGGTTGCGGCTCTGCCTTCCAAGAGATTTATAAACATTCATCACTACTGGATGATATAACAGAGTAAGTCTATGTTAGTCAATGGGAGGAATTGAGGGTTACAATGTCAAATAAAAACAGTCTGTAGGAGAAAAACTGTGGAAATACTCCAGTGTCTGGTCTGGAAGAGTTCCATGACATCATGACAAGAAAAGATGAAATTTTAAAAAATTTTAGAACAGATGCAGCTCATACAAGACCTTTGAGTACAGTACCTAGTCTAAGCTCCAAAGAGAGGACGAAAAGGCAAGGCCTTACATGTTTGAAGGCTCCAAGATTCCTCCTACCAGCACCAGTGCTATCATTCCATCCTATGCACTGCTTGAACTACACAAGGTTACTTGGGCTGTTTAGAAAAGATGGAAAAACGAGGCATTGTGTCTTATCTTTGTCAGTACATTGATAAAGGATTATAGACAATCTTCCATTGTTCCACAGATCCCTGCTTTCTGTTACAAGACAGTGCCTGCTTGTGAATGGAGATTTTCTACGAAGTTCTGTCTAAGCTTTGACCAGGGCTGAAGAAGGGGCAGCTCCTCACATCCAGCCTGAAGGGTGGAGTGGCAGGGCGGTTAGCCAGAGTTCAGTCCTCTGTCAAAGAGCTTACTATGCTTTTATTCTATATACAAAGGGACTTCAATTAGCTGTATGCTGTCTGAGACAAGAGAGCCTTTATAAGCTTCAAAATGGCCTACAAGTAATGTTTCTGTTCCTTCACTAATGTGTGGGACTCTCCCTCCCATGGGATATACAACTGCTATTGTGATATTCAAGAGAGCTGTATATGAATTCTACCTGGAGCCCTGCTTTTAAATGGGGTATTTATAAAACTAGCCATATTATAGACTGCTAGCCAGTTTATAGACCACTCAAGTTTGTCTCAAGAAACAAGGTAAGGTATCTTTCAAAAGATAATTCAGATTGAACTCTGTGGGTGCTGTATTACTTTCAAGCTATGTAAAGTAAGGAAAAGGGCGATGAAACCATGGCAGGAAATGATCCCTGAAGCAGCAGTGCTGACACAAAATGACTGCATGCACACATACTGAGGGAGGTGAAACTTGCTCCTGTCTGAGAAAGAACAAGGCTCTGGAAAGAAATCCTGCAGGCAGGACATCTCCCATAAATGTACAGGGAGAAAGAAGAATCACAGAGTAACAGAATCAGCTAGGTTGGAAAGGACCTCTGAGATCACTGAGTCCAACCTTTGACCTAACAACACCTTGCTTACTAGACCATGGCACTAAGTGCCACATCCAGTCTCTTCTTAAACACCTCCAGGTACAGTGACTCCACCACCTCCCTGGGCAGTCCATTCCAATGCCCAATCACTCTTTCTGTAAAGAACTTCCTAACATTTAACCTAAACCTCCCCTGGCACAGCTTAAGACTGTCCTGTTGCTGGTTGCCTGGGAAAAGAAACCAATACCCGCCTCACTACAACTTCCTTTCAGGTAGTTGTAGAGGTCTTCCCTGAGCCTCCTCTTCTCCAGGCTAAACAACACCAGCTCCCTCAGCCTCTCCTCACAGGACTTGTACTCGAGTCCCTTCACCAGCCTCATTGCCCTTCTTTAGACCTGCTCCAGCACCTCAATATCCTTCCTAAACTGAGGAGCCCAGAACTGGACACAGTACTTGAAGTGCGGCCTAACCAGCGCTGAGTACAGGGGAAGAGTCACTTCCCTGGACCTGCTGGCCACATTGTTCCTGGTACAGGCCAGGATGCCATTGGCCTTCCCAATTGGTCACCTGAGCACACTGCTGGCTCATGTTCAGCTTCTTGTCAATCCAAACTCCCAGGTCCTTTTCTGCCTGGCTGCTCTCCAGCCACTCTGTGCCCAGCCTGTAGCACTGCGTGGGGTTGTTGTGGCCAAAGTGCAAGACCTGGCACTTGGCCTTGCTGAACTTTCTACCATTGGATTCAGCCGATTTATCCAGCCTGTCCAGGTCCCTCTGAAGAGCCCTCCTACCCTCCAGCTGATTGACCCTCCCCCCCAACTTAGTGTCATCTGCAAATTTGCTGATGGTGGACTCAATCCTCTCATCTAAATCATCAGTAAAGATATTAAACAGGACTGGGCCCAACACTGATCCCGGAGGGACACCCCTAGTGACCGGATGCCAACTGGATGCGGCACCATTCACCACAACTCTCTGGACCTGACCGTCAGCCAGTTCTTAACCCAGCAGAGTGCCCCTGTCCAAGCTGTGGGCTGCCAGCTTTTTCAGGAGATGGTGTCAAAGGCTTTGCTGAAGTCCAGGTAGACTATACCCACAGCCTTCCCCTCACCCACCAGGCGGGTCACCTGGTCATAAGAGGCGATCAGGTTGGTCAGGCAGGAGCTGCCCCTCTTAAATCCATGCTGGCTGGATCTGATCCTCTGTCTGTCCTGTAGGTGCCGTGTGATCGCACTCAAGATGATCTGCTCTACAACCTTGCCAGGCACCAAGGTCAGGCTGACAGTCCTGTAGTTTCCTTGGGTTAGGGCATAGTTTATGAAAGGGAGACAGATACATAACACCACTTAACTGATTTTGCCTAGCAAAGTGTTTTCACCTGGAAAGAAAATTAAGATTTCTAGGGATAACAGAGCACCATTTCATACAGGGTTTTATAAGGCTTTATTAAAGATCGTGCTCTTCAATAAATAGTTTAAAAATCAGATGCATTCAAGATACGAGGTACAAAGTTTACAAGAATATCTTAAGAAAGAACACATAATTTTCTCATTTTTGTACATATGAACTGGATGTCATTGCAATTCTTGACTATAGAATATAAAAACCCATGTATTGTTTTTTTAAAATGTATACTTTTGCGCTTTTCTAAACCCACAACAGAATCCCTTGGTAAGTGCTAACTACACTGAATGCTATTCTCCACAAGGAAATGAGGAAGAAATACGACAGTAATATATCCAGATAATTGGCAAAGAAAAGTACTAAAAACTGGGGCTTTTAAGAATGCTTGCAAAATGCACGCTGTTAGTGTCACCTTTATTGCATTAAAGCAGTTTTAACCACCAGAACAGCTATTTCTGTTCCCTTCAGATTCTTGGCCTCATTCAACACACAAAACACAACACTCTTGGCTCTGAGCATGAATTAGGGATTGGTAGCAGAAATAATAAGAAGTAGCCTTCTTCACTTCTTGCTAAAGTCAGAAGGCACCAAAGCAAGTAGATACAATAAATACTTACAGTAGATATAGGGAATAAATAAGAAGAATAGTGAAGTTAAAAGAGAGAAAATTAAAATAATACTTAAAGTAGGTTTCTGATTTGCCTCTGACAATAGAAGTTTCTGTGCTCTGGTGGGAAAGTCACCCAATCAACAATCCTTTGAGATGCTTGCTAACAGTGAATTCCATGTTTTCTAGCTGACCCACCTCATACACCTTTAACCTTAGTGTCAAAGTACATTATGTTTCCAGATAAAAGACAAGCCATACGGAGATGAGCACTTGCAGCATTCAGTGCACTTTGAGCCTCATGTTTAAATGGGCATTCTAAGGGAGAATTGTCTCCTTTGGTCTAAGCTAGAGTAATTGTTTTCACCGTTCCATTAAGTGAGTATCTAAATCCAACACTTGAGAGATGACACATTTAGAATAAAGGAGGAGAATCAAAATAGAGAAATACACTGAAAGCCAAAAGTTTTTCCAGGGCAAGTCCTAACTCTTAGCAACATTGATGGAAACCATTTAATAAGAAGGTGTTCAGTAGATTAACCTGTAATGGATTTGCTGAAGCTGTCCTCAGGAGGATACCTACCACTATTATTTAAGAGTTAGGAGAGAAAAGGGAAAAGCCACAGCAACTGAACCATAAAGAGATGTCTTGAACTGGGTAGATGATTTTTTATTACTAAAGATAATTTTATTCTGTGTTGATATTATTTGGTTTTGACAACTATTAAATGAGACAAATTAAACAGGAGAGTTGGTTTGAAGGTTTTTTTTAAGTCAGAACTGCAACACTATTATTGCATCAAAATCCATCATCAAATTTAATGAAAACTCTACTACAAGAACCTGCCTGAGAAGACAGTCATAGCCTAAGCAATAAAACTATATCCATACATAAATTTTCACTTTAAAATCTTCTACTGCATAAAATTTAAATGAATGTCTGTGATTTTTATTCAGATTTTAAACAAATCAGTTGGCTTCCTTCTATGTCCAGCACTTTCTGTGCAAACTCTGGAGATACTTTTTTCTTTTAAATCTTAGTGTTTTCAGATAATTTTGCACAAAAAAGGTTATCGGTAGCAGCTTAGCTGCTATTTAGTTAAGGCCTCAAAAATAATCCTTTATTAATAAAATTCATAGCTGGATCACATTAAATCTTTAACCATTGTGGTGGGGAAAAAAAGGGTGGTTTTCCCCTGGAGTTAAAAAAAATGGTAACCCCCGAGGGGGTGGTGTCCCTTGGGGTTGATCCAGTCAGCACCCCCGCAAAATTTAAACATATAACACCAGACCGGAAAAGAAGGATGAGGAGGTAGTTGGAGAAGAAGTGGCCATGTTCTGAGACCACGAGGGGAGAAGGGGCAGGAGCCTCGCTGGGGGCCCACGGCCCCCCAGCCCCCTGGCTGGGGTTGTAGAAACTCAGAAACAGTGTTAAACTGGACCGGGTTCTGTGACTGAAAAGCTGTGAGTCTTCCTCCACTGTGAATGGGCAGCAGGAGTGGCAGCAGAGACAGCACTGAGCAAAGAACTGTGGCAGAAAGCCAGAAAGAGATAAGAAGCAGCAAAGGCGGCATGCAGCCAAGCAGGAAGACACAGAGATGTCTGATAGAGAGAGAGAAGAGAAAGCTCAACAAAGACAGTTCTGGGGGTAAGAACTGAATCAAAGCCCCCTAAAACCCCTTTGAGACCCCTCTTAAGAGGAGGGGGTAGACTCCTACTGGAAGTCCTAAAATGCAACATGCAGCAGAGAGAGAGGAGCTAAAAAGCTCAGACGTCCTGGAAGCTGGACTGGGACGGCCGGACAGAATGCAGAGGAGGGCCTTGCCCCCCCCCCGCCACTGCTGCCAAGCTGGCAGTCTGAGACAGAGCAAAGGAGCTCTGATAGAACGCTTGAGGAAAAGACTTTCAACTGAAAGCTGCCCTAGATGTTCTGACTCAGGGGAGCTTGAATCCCCTGAGGAAGGGACCTTCATGGGGGTCTTACACCCCATGATATGACGTGGTGAAGCAAGCCTGTCCCTGCATCGCAGTCCATGGGAGAGAGACCTTCGTTTGGAGTCAAAGGGCCGAGAGCGGTGAGAGGAGACCCCCCCTTGTGTGTAACGGAGAGAGAGATCCAGCTACAACAATCCAGCTACAGCTGCTGCATTGAGGAGGAGAGACTGCTGCCCTAAAGGTGGATATTTCCTTCTTCCCTTCTGGACTTTTATTGGAGGGAAAAGAGATTTGATCCAATGTAAGTATTACTTTATCATAGGAGAGATAGTTAGGATTATGCATATAATGTATTATAATATTTATTTATGTAGTGATTGTAATATAATTCCCTTCCCCCCATATTGAGTCTTGTGTTGTGTCTGGAAAACCCCTCTCACACTGGGTTGAGTTGTGGGAGGGGGGCTTGGACTCGGGAATTGGATTTTTGGGGGTTTCAAACCACGACAACCATATAATCATCTGCTAACAAGTACTTTTCCAGCTTGCACTTTTACAAACTGTATTGTGGCAAAAAACCCCTCCAGAACATTCATTCCTTTGATTAAGGATCTCCTTCATCTGAGCAGGCCAAGCTCTCTTGTCAGCTTCACTTGCCTGGAGAGGTGGCAAGAAGGATATCACCCCTCGTTCCTCAGAGGGAGATGAAACCTACTTAAAATCACATGGAACTCAAGTCTCCTGACAGTACTATTTCAACATTATCAAATATCAGCAGAGAAATCATGGAACACTGAAACCATGCAAACAGATCAAGAGAAGAGCAGGATTTCCTCTTGTTGCTGTGATGCAGCTGCCTAATTGCTCCACACTGATTTTGGACGCTGAACGTGAACATGGGACTCCCTGTTGGCAATTAAACACTGGACAGCATTAAATCTTTCTTGGATAATTCTTCATTATTTACTTCTTTTTGGTAAGATTAAAATAGAACTGCTAAAATCTGTTTCTCTGACTTACACGTCTAAATTCACCATTTATATGTCCTATTTATAAACCACTGTTTGTGTTCGTTGCCTATATACACAGTTCATTTTCACATTATTTAGGAAGTAGGGAGTATCTTACCAGGAATGGTTCTGTACAGCTCAGATGGGCTGCTGACCTTTTGGCTGGAGAGAATCCGCTGCTGGTATAGTGGAGGTGTTGTCACTAAGGGAGAAGTAAAGGGGCAATTCCTCTTCAGTAACAGCTAAAATGTTAATAGTGATATTAAAATAAATAAATAGAGATGGACATTTTCTTACCGTATGTCATCTCTGGTGACAGGGAAAAAACTGGCATGGATGTGACAGATTCATTTCCATTTTTTGTTGTGGAGAAGATTTCTCCACCTATTTCATCTTGATAACTTACAACAACCACCTAAGAAAAGGCACAAAAAGCAAAATTATGGTGTGAAAATTCTCACTTAACCATTGTCATAGTTTGAGATTGGCCCCCCCGGGAGTCAGGGGCTCAGAGGTGATTGGGTGCCAGGGCAGTGTTCCCTGGAGAGCCAATCACCATCCATGTTGTTCGATTCTGCTGAAAAATCATATATACACAGCACCTGAAGCTGTTGGCAGTTTTGCTGTTGGTGTCTGCTGCGTGTAGGTGGAGAAAGCCGGGGGTGGCTGGGCTCCTTCTTTCCCCCTCCTGGGGGGAAAGGGGAGCCCTGCAGACTCCAACTCTGCCTCGGCCAGAGTTAGAGACAGCATTTGGAGTGTGTGCTGTGAAGGAAGAGATTCACAGCACCCGTGGTAAGAGGGAGGAGGCCAGGCCCTCTTCCCCCCCCCGCAGCTGCGGGACGCTTGGGACAGTGTATAACTGGACCAAGCTGCCTGTGGCCAAGGCTAGGGGGCTTTTTCCCCTCCACTGCATTGAGGCTGGTGGGGGGTGGATTTTAAGGCTCAGCACTGAAGCAGAGCCAAGTGGACGGGCTGCTGACGAAACAGCTCGGAGCCAGGGAAAGGAATCCCAGGCAAAATGGAGACGGACCGAAGAGAGAGGCCCGGAGGATGTCTCTGCCGTGATTTAAACGCAGGACAGCCGAAAACCCAGAAGAGGAATCAACATTCCAGGACCCGTACATTGATAAGCTACACTACAGCAGCCTACGAACCAAGGTATGAGACTGAGAGAGAATGACACAGCAGAGACTGACATGGGACCAAGGAGAAAGGACTCAAAGCTACTTTCTTGGACTTCGTGAGGAGAAAAACTGCAACAAACAGCTGAAGGTTGGGGGGGGGGAGTGTTTGGATCCCCAAACACTCCCACGAGAGATAGACTGCGTTACATACCAGCCTTGAAAGGCTCTTCCTCGACTAAAGTTAAAGGGAGGGGCTTAAAAGGACTGATAGAAATGTAATATATATATATATAGTTGCCTTTAGTTTGTATAGTATTTATTTGTGTAAATAAATGTATATACTTCCCCTTCCCCCTATAGAAGCCTCTGGCCTGAAAGTTTCTCTCTTGTGTTGGGATAAATTGTGGGAAGGGGTGGGGGGAAGCCTGGAAATTGGATTTTGGATTTCTAATGTGGCTCAAATTGCCACAACCCTATGACACAGTGGGGCATTCTTGGTCAAATTATAGAAGGCTTCTGTAATCAAATATAATACGATCTACTGTTCCAGCAGAGATATCTTGGAACACTGAAAAACATGCAAACACACAGGACAGACAAGAGCAAGATATCCTTAAACACTGAATTGCATTTCTGAGGTAACTGCAGTCATTTGTTCTTCTTGCCATGATGCAACTGCCCAATTGCTTCACATTGATTTTGGACACTGAACATGAATGGGACTTCCTATTGGCCATTCACTTCAGTAAGTATTTCTTGAAAAATTCTTCATCATTTACCTCCTTGGTCTGCCCTAGAGCAATTGGTGATCCTAGAATTATGGCCTCGTCAGTAGCAGGAGACGTCATCCATCCACACCTGTTACACGATGGCTGCCCAGGGACATCATTGTCATACTGCCCCACACTTAACTTTCTCATCCTTTTCCCTGCTGCACCATCATCTCGCATACCTGTTGCTGAAAATAAATAGGCAAGCTGATTAAGAAACTTTTTTTTTTTTCCAGTTAGAGATGTTAAAACAAACTTTAATATTGTGCCTGTAGTGATTCTATTCAAGAATGTTCATGAAATAATTGTTTTACAAAAACCACATAAGTGGGGAAAAATATCGGTTGTAGTTAGCCTTGCTGACACCAGCTTGAACATATTCACAGTGCCCTTGATTCTAGAGGAGTCAGTCAATCAGCACGTTTCTGCTGACGCTCATTTCTGAAGCTGCATCCCCAGTGCCATTGGCAGAGCTTGCCAGCAGGGGCCGCTACAGGATCTCCCATGGGAAACCTCTCTTGCCACTCCTGACACACAGCGCTTCTGGGCAGAAAAGCTATTGCTGCGGTCCAGGACTGCGTTCTCCCCAACCGCCCCTCCCCACCCCCACCCCACCGCCCCGGTTTCTTTTTAGCTAAAACAGACCCTGGCCCTTATAAACTCAGCTCATTGTACACCCTTTGTGACTCACATGACAATCACACAATCACAAAAATTAGGTGTTAGATACACATGGAAGCTGTAACTCTTCTGAGGAACAGCACAGAAGAGTAAGTTGAACCAGCAGAACAAACCAGGATATTCAAGGGCATAAAGCAGTATTTGTTTCCACAGTTGCTATTAAGAACATGTCATTAGATACAGGCTTATGATTAGCTCAGAAAGTGTGTTGCCATATCTGACTTGGCCGTGCTGATCCTCATGGAGTGAGATGATCATTTTAAGGAACTTGGGGGGACAACCTAAACGTTCCAAAATCTGCCACAGACCTTTTCTGCTCACAGTATCAAAAGCCTTGGTGAGGTCGACAAAGGTTACATAAAGACCTTTGTTCTGTTCCCTACACTTCTCTTGCAATTGTCTGAGAACAAATACCATGTCTGTGGTACTTCTGTTGGCTCTGAAGCCACACTGGGCACACTGAAGCCACACGTGGGCAGGGCACGTCTCCAGGATGAAGGACCACCGCCTCCCTAAGATCCTGCTTTATGGTGAACTTGCCACTGACTGCCACAACAGAGGAGCCCTGAAGAAAAGACACAAGGACTCCCTGAAACAACATCTCGGCCTTGGCCATATTGATCACCATAACTGGTGTACTCTGGCCTCCAATCGGGAGGCCTGGAGACACACCACCTATAACGCAGCTGTCTCCTTTGAGAACACACACAGGATCACCCTTGAGGAGAAAAGGCAATGCAGAAAGAACCGTGTCTTGCAGAATACACCATCTAAGGAGTCTTTCTGCTGTGCCTTTTGCAATCAGATATGTCTGTCTCGTATTGGCCTCATAAGCCACCAGCGTGCCTGCAACAAATGTGGATAAAGCCTTCCCAAATCTTTGTTCGCGAAGCCTAGCCATGATGATGATGATGATGATGATGATGATGATTAGCAGTACTTTATATTTGGTCATCCCCACCAAACAGCAGGCACTTCCAGAACATTCCTGCACCAACTGCCTATTCTACCCTTCTTTGTAACAGTAAGGATCCCACAACAGTCCTTACTGTGTAGTCACAGGACAGTACAAAAATAACCATATGCATAGCTACTATTCAGATACTCCTCTGAGACCTTTTATTGTCTGTACATGCAAAAAGCTCTTTGAGAATTAGCTGCTTCTCTTAAAAGAGCTGAAGATTTCTAAAAGAACTTACTTTAATTGCTTGGTGTCATTTAAACCCTACAATCATTTTCAACTATAAGTATGTGTTGATGAAGCACATCTCCTACACACCCTGATCGTGGCACCATAACAGTTGGAGTCCAAAGTGTGCCCTTCATCTAAACCAGCGGGAGGGCTGAACTGGACTTTGGTAGAGAAAGACAACAGCATACACCTTACACGCACATCCATTCCGTACAGAAGCCAAGGTAGAAAGTCTAGCATGCAGCATAAGTATTTGTATTATAGACATTTTACCTTGATTACACAGCACAATTATAGAGCAACTATGCATAAATATGCTTTGGTATAGAAGAACAGTTTTTATTCAAGATTGAAACAGAGAGATTTCAGATTAAAACCTATGGTACTTAAATGATTCTGCATTGACATACATATGTATCAAACTAAGTAACTTGCTGGCAAGTAGTGGCTTATCCTAAAATTATTAATAAATCTCTTGCAAAACTACTGGATTAGACACTTCCAAAAAAATCCAGCTCTGCTAGCATCAAAGCCAGTATGATAGTAACTACTTTAATAACCAACTAACTAACTAAATTAAACCCTGTCAGTCACTTTTGAAAATTCCAGCAATAGGGTTAAATTTCAGGGTCCAAATTTAGCTAGTTATTTATTTTATTGAGTCAACATTTACACACCTAGCACATTTTGGAAAATACATAGCTGAGATTCAGTTTTTATGGTGCAACTTCGAAAACTAAAATACTTTTTAAGCATCCATATTGTAATCATCTATTTAACTCTTTTTCCCTTGACTTGAAACTTTGTGTGATCTTTCATGTATGGAAAGAGTATCTTCTGAAGACACTGTGAGCAAACTAAAAGCATGGCTCAAGATCTTCTAAGCCAGAAAGGGACATGAAATATCAAATACCTTCCAAACCTCTTAAATGATGCTAAAAAGTCATGATGATTTTTACCGAAATTGAAGACACTTAGGAATATAGACTGAGTTCATACTACTCCAGAATTTATCAACTTTTTGTATTGAATTTCTTTTTTTTTATTTGTAAGTTCATAAAGAAAAATGAGTGTGAATCACTGTGCAGAATCTCAGACCATCTGAGACCAGACACTCCCAGTCCCACTGCTCCTCCACAGGAGGCAATGGGAGGCAGGAACAGCAGAGAAGAGCTTTCACTCAATTTGTAACCAAGTTAATGAGGTACAGACAGTTTATTTTGGAATACGCCTCTCTTAGTTAACACAGCCTCATAGAATACTTTATGAGAGAGAATGTCTACCTTTTGAATAGGTCAAAACAGACCCTAAAATTAAATGCAAATTTTGCTTGTCACACTAATGGAAAGGACTTTATCATCAATGATATTGATACACTCATGTCATTAGTATTCATACACTCATGAAGCTTGTAATTTCTACAAAGTTAATGTAGTCCCCAGAAATCTGGCTACAAACAGGTATCTCAGAGAAAATGGATATTTTCCTTAAACAGACTGGAAGTGCACAATATTTAAAATTCCCAGCAGATGCTCGACAATAGAGGGGAGAAGTTGAGCTGATATATTACAATAAAGCTTAAAGCAACTAAATCTAAGAGATTAAAATTAAGTGAGGGAGTGAGCAAAAAAATACTTTTACTTAGTTTATTAGTTTCAAAAATGTACTTCAGAGGAGCCTCATTTAATGTACCAGAGTTACCAATTTAAAAGGTATCTTTTATAGTGTAAAGTGTCAGGAACCAAGACTTCCTAGAAGCTACATCATTCGTTTTTGTTCTTATAATTTAGCTTAAATTTTTGGCAGAGCTTCATAAATATCCCAGGAGCACATATTTACTTCTTTTCTTGAATGCATGTGAACTGCAAAAGTAATCTTGTTTTTCCTGAAGAACAAATTATAACATTTCAAAAGACTGGCATCGGAACAACACTGGCCATTTCTCTTGTCAAATGGTTATCACTATGCTGATGCTACAGCTAACAGAAGCATGGCCAGTGGTTAAAGGTTAATTGTTGTTTGCTTTCTTTAGCTGCTTAGCTTTCCTGGACTAGTGTTGAGATGTATTTATAGCTATTAGAAAGAAAACAACACTAAGCTTAAAATCTTGTCTATGGTGGCATGCCAATAACAGTACTCTATCTCATATACTAGCAGTTGTCCCAGCTAAACTGCAAAACAAATTACATTACCTCTTGATGTGTTATACATGCTTGTATTTACCAAGTACATTAAAAAGGTCCACATTTACTTTCAGTTACCACAACAACTACCAAGATGATGCCTACATGTTTTCACTTGATTCACAGGGCTTGTGGGTTAGCCTCAAAGCCAGCTTTATGTGAGAGCAGAGCAAGCACAGAATACGTGGTAGAACTCTCTGTGAAGAACTTTTCTTGTGGAGGTATAAAAAGAAACTGGGCTGATAGCCCTTCTACCCATCATGGAAGTCCTAATCATTTGTAAAACAGAACTATCAGTCTTTTCCAAAGCCCAGCATGGTGCATTGAAGGCATTCCCTTAACTTCTACACTAGGAGTGTGTATCACAGCTAACTGTGCAAATCAAAGTCAAACTGGAGCAGATAATTACAAAACAAAGTTCAAAAGAAATATAAAAGTTTCAGCATCTTGTTCTTTACCCCTCTATAAGAGGCTCTAAATCACATTAGGATGTTGTGCACGAAGCAGTTTTAATGATCTGAATACTACAGGCCACTCAACTACCCTTCTATACCTCTGCATTGTTCTTCTTGATGAGGAAGTTCTTTGCTTTTTAAACAAAGCGATATATTAGAGAAAAGACTTTTAAAACTCTATCAATAAACGCATTCAAACTGCTTGGGGCAGCGGTGTGTGTCACCCCTCAACCTCCTTCTCTCTGAACTAGACAAACCCAGCATCCTCAGCCACTCGTTGCAGGACATCCCTTCGAGCCACCTCCCCAGTTCTGGTGCCATTCAAGCACCTTCACATCCTTGTTAAATGGTAAGGCCCAGAACTGCACACAGTACTCAAGATGAGACCACATCAACACTAAATACACCTTATAAAGCAGGTTTATTATTAGACAATGCCAGACAGTATCAAATCACCAAGAATCAATTTCAAACTGAAGTCATTAAATTTAAATTTTTCACATTTAAATGTAAGACCAAAAATGTTTTCATTTACAATATTGCTTAGAAATTAGCAAATATTTACATCATCTTCAGTGTTTAAAGAAAATGTGTTAGATTGCTAAATTTTATTCAAAATTTTATAAATAAATGAGTGATCAAAGGTGATGTTTTGGTTTTTTCAATCAAAAGTGCTATCAAACTTTGAACCTAATACTATTAACTGAAATTTCACATTGTCCTCAACAGGTACTTAAAATCTGGAAAGCAAGAATTGATGCCATTAAAAGGAAAGAAACTGATTCTTTAGTTTTTACAAGACACTTACATTAAAAATTTACTGCAGAAATTATCCAATTGATTGCAAACATGGTGAATTGTTACAGCATTAAAATATAAATGTCTGAACTCATAAAACTGATTTTAACCCCTTCAATCATCAATGCTTAAGTAACAGTAAGGTAATTTTCTCTGGATAGAGCTTAAGCAATGTTAACTATTATTTCACAGACAGCTTCTCGCTTACTTAATTTCATTTATTCCCCAGCAGGGTTTTTGGAATATGCAATTCATTTTAACACTTTCCCTTTCACAAGAGACAAAAGGTAACATCTATACATTCAAGAAAATCTGCCAAACTTCTGGTGGTTTTAGAAAATTACATACTGCTTCATGAAACAAAAGGAAAATTTACTAGGATGTATGTTTAATCAATAACTAATTAATACAACTTAACACAACAGACTCTACAAACAGACAAGTTAGAAGTCGTTGCTGTGTACAATAATGTCACACACAGAAGGGCACAGAGAGGAACAGACAAAGCACTTGCACTTCAAGCGAGCTTCTTACCACAGCTCCAGCTGGTGTGAAAAGTTAGCATGACATGAGAGGCTCTACCAATTCAACCCACAGATCAATAAAATGCAGGGTTCTCTTGAGAAAGGTACAGTGAAAACTCCCATAAGGCTGTTTTTCCAGTGCCCCTTTCACAGACCTCAGCAGCAGTCACGAAGGCTGAAATAACACTCTGTGGAGAATTATGTTAGCATTGCAGAAATTCCAGATGCCTTTACAGCATTTTAAAAAGACCTATGAATTACTGTGAAACAAAGGGATTCAATCCAACATAAGGCTTAAGAATTCAACAAGGGGAAAAATAGGTCCAGAAGTTAACTTCTAACAGAGGAGCATTTAGGGACTATTCCACATACTAAAAAATGTTACTAACAACACTATCCAAATCAAAAGTGATTTTCTTCTCTGGCACCATTTATCTGCTGCAAAGTTTAAGATTTTTGAAGACCTGTAATGATCAAGCTTTCAAGACAGCTTTAGGCTTAAACCATATCAAATCTATTTTAGGAACTTAGAATCAGCTTTACAATCACACTTAAAAGAAAAATACCATCCTCAAAGACAGCAAGACAAAACTCAAGCTACACACTGCTGTGGTGGAAAAAGGATAAGCAAATATATACCCAGTTGAAACAAAATCACAGAATCACAGAATATTGAGTTGGAAGAGACCCATAAGGATCATCGAGTCCAACTCTTAATGAATGGCCCTTACAGGGATCAAACCCACAACCTTGGTGGATTTCTGATGCAAGTACTAAAGCAGTATCTTGATATACTCAAATTTTCAGATTCACAAATCTACAGAAACACTGTTTCAAAGGGATTAATTAGAAAAAAGCCAACTAAACTGTGTCTGTGATATCTTCAGTGCATTAATCTTTCTAAAATGTAGTACAAAGTGATATTTAGCAATTTATCATTGCCATATTTAGCAATGATTTACAAGCAAACTATTCTTTTTACCTGTATCTAGAGCAGCTAGTAGACTAGGAGTGTAGACTCCTTATAATCCATTAGTCTAACAAGCAAATGAAAAGGTCTACACTCTACCCCAAATCCAAGCAGACCATCAAACCTGTCCATGTAGGGCAGAGAGCAGTTTTGCAGGTCTGGACACTTCAGTTTCTTAGCCCTTTTACACTACACCGAGGATGGGCAGCAAGCCTGTTGCAAAATCCAAAATGGTATTTCCAAACCATTAGAGCGAGTTCATAATGATGCTACATGCAGGCTCACATCCTGAAAATTACAGGATGGAAAAAAAATTTGTGGAGTTAAGTACATGACACAACTTAAATTAAAAATTACAGTGCTGCTAAATGTAACTAAAATTCAGGTTTTAGCTGTAGGTTAAAAATTAATTTAACTATTTGTTTTAGTTTAGTTTTAAAATTTAGATTAGTTAAAACTCCAGTTTTAACTTAAAAAATCAATTTTTACTTTTAATTTAGCTAAAATATCAGTTCAAATTTACTGTTAACCACTGTAAAATTACCTCCCAAGTCAGACACCAAAATTTTCCTGTGCAATGAAAACTACAACAGTTTTTGTAGTGTATTGTACATACAAATAAGGCAGGTGAAGATTTGGACAAGCTTTATTCTTCTCTCACATCACAACTTACTTCAGATAGACTGAGTCTGCTCTCCCATAGAATAGCAAAGTGAATGGGAACATCTGGAGCAGTTCAATGCTTTTAAAAATTATTATTTAATAAAGTATGCAAAAAGGATTTCTTCCCCTCTCCTATGTCTGCAGATGCACTGTAGTATGATTTATGATACTGTACTTTGGACCACCTCCAAATATTTATTTTTAATAGAGGAAAGATCTCTGAAGATATTCCAGACATCTGTAATCAGATACTTAGCCACCTTGTTTTTATTTTTTTAATGCTTTGTTTAATGCACAATTCTTTACTGAGCTGATAAGCTATATAAACTCCACGCAAAATGTAAGGCTGTATGAATTGTGTATCTGTGTTGTCCCTACAATATTAGGTGACCTAGACATGTTTTAAGATAATAATTTCAAACACAATAACTTATGCAGGAAGAAGAATTAGAATGAGCTGAAAGCAACATATATTTCAATCTTATGGAAAATACAGTCCCTCCCTTCCTCATGCTGGCCAATTCAGACAGAAATGCATCTCTTGGTCACAGAAATTGAAACAGGCTGCCTCAAATCTTGAATGACTGTGTTCTCCTGCATTCTCCTTTACCTTGATCACATAATTCCTCAACTGCATCTAACATTTTTCTAAAGATGCAAATTGTTACATTTTAACAGTGACAAGGTGAGACATGGGTGACACTAATGGTAGGTTTTAATGAAAATGGGTAAAAACCTTTCTGGTTTCTAAATTTATTAAGATTCTTGCTTTTACAGTTTTCTAGGTAGAAGCAAAACATTGGTTTAGCTTTCCTTCACTACCTAATAAGCACAAACCTTGCGGTAAAAGATGGCTGGTTTGAGAAAGTAAGTCTTACAAACATCTTTAACAGTAGACTGAGTCATGTGTTATTAGGCATGAAAGAATATACAGAGAGTGAAATAAAGGGGGAACATAAGGCTGCAGATAAAAGCTTATGTACACACATCAAAATTTCTCCATGCTACAAACTTCCTGTCATTTAAAATTAAACACTATTGCAGCACTCTGTTATTAGTAAACAGCAACTCCCCTGACTACCAGAAACTCACCTCCGCATAACTCAGCTCACATAAAAGATAAAAATTGGAAAAATCTTAACATACAGTGCAATCATTCACACGTACCACTGAAGGAAAAAAGCAGTCACCAGCCACTGTTTTACATGGTTCATAAAGATACCTCCTAGGAAAAGAAACTCAACAATCACTGTCTGCTTCTTCCTATTTTCAAAAACACTGACCAGTTAACCCAAGACATCATTTTAGACAGAACCCAGAACTCTGCTGCATGGGCAGTCAGTAGTTTGTGCCATGTTGGCCTATGCTAAGGGAATATGTGTATAAAAACATCTAAGAAGCAGCATGAAAGGAGAGGTAGCTGCCTATCTGTCAATCAGTGCAGAATCATATGAGCGGAGGCAAGAATGCACTATAATGTACATCCCAGCTGACACACACACAGTTCATTCTTAAGCTTATTCTTCCAGCTTTGTGGGGCACTGGAAACATGCACATGCCTTTTAAGGCATACATTTTCTGCATGTTCATGCAGGAGACCAGATATCTCTACCATCCTCTTGGAATTCAGCCTCAAATTAGGCACATGCATATCACGCATCCTGTCAATCCCATTCACCTCCAGCACTGTTCGCTCCCACTCATTCAGAATATCTCATTTGTCCATTCAACCTCATTCAGACCATTCAGTCCTGATTTGCCAACTCCCTCCATCACAGGCAAATTCATTCTCTTAATATACTTGTTAGGTCAAGGACTGTTTAAGTCACGGGGTATAGAGCTTCCCCTAAAACCTGACTGTGTAAGATCAACCATTGTGAGCAACTGCTGTTCTGGCTATGCTTTATTCATGGCTATTTCTTCATCTCCATAGCAGCCAGCATTTCTTTGTGCTATCAGTTACAGCTCCTGTGCCACAGTAGTTTAAATAGCTAATTAACTGCCTTGGAGATTCTCCTGCTTATCTTAACTCTATAAAATTCTATGAGGCTACTCCAAGGTAAGATAAACCACATCCAACACATTCAGGATTATGGCCACTCCTCCCAGCTTTACAAACTTGCTGAGGAGGCACTCTACCCCTTCATCCAAGTCATCAGTAAATTAAACAAGACTAGACTCAGTACTTGATCCCTGAGCTACAGGCATCCAACTAGACTGTGCCAATGATCACAACCTTCTGAGACCTGACTTGCAGACAGTTCTCAATCCAGTGACTCAGATCAATGGTGTATCAAGGGAAAAACACTCCAGTGTTCCTAATTCTTAACATTCTTTCAGTTAAATTGCTTTTTCCCTTTGGTGCTTTGTGCACACCATGCACAAATGATTCTGTTATATATCAATGGGGTAAGTCCAGATTCGTAAATAAATACATTCTACAGCATTTGGAAAATCAGTGTGTGCTGGTGAACTCCCAGTCTCAAGCAGAGGTGACAGCACGCCACATATGTGTTGTTTTACCTTTGGAACCATGAGCAGGTTTAAAATCAAACTCTTGCTAGTCTGAACTGAATGTTACTTGCAGAAGTCAGAAATAGAACATTTTAGCACTTGACATAAAGACAAACTTTAAAAAATTATTATTATTATTATTGTGCTAAAACTACACAAAGTAATTAATTTTTTTTAAAAATATTGTTTAAGGGCTGTTCTTATGTTGCTTCCTGACTATTAATTCTCTAAAACAAATCCTCTTCCAGAACATGCCCCAAGGACACTGGTCTTTATTTACTTGACTTTAAAAATGGAAGTGACTCCTACTTCCTCTGGGAGATGACCAGAATTTTTGAGAAAAATTCAAATATCTCTTTTTAGCTTCATATATTTAAACACAGAACTGTAAAAGGTGGCTTATTCTGAGCGACCTTTTTATCCCCTTCACTAGATTTACTGTATATAAGGAGAAGAGTTCTCTCCTGCTGAAAAAAATCTCAATTTGTCCATCAGCTAATAATTTGAAAAGATTCAAGAGAATTACAAACTAATTAATGCCACAAAATGGATATCATTTATTAAAAATAAGCAGTGAAGCATCTCACATATATGCATCATGGATTTCTGGACTTCTTTAGTCCTCAGTTACCCTCCTAAACAGAAAATTGTGATTCCTCCTTCTCTACAAGCATCCCATCCTTAATCACTGTAAGGCCTGCACATTAAAAGAAACCACACAGTAGTTAGGCACATTCATCGTTGATTGGTTTAGCATATCCTACAGGGCTTGAGCTGAAGCAGCTCATTTGTGTTCAATGAGGCCACTGGCACATCTTCTGTCATGTCAGCTCCTCAAATCATGGAGACACAAGCTATTCTTTCATTGCACCATGACTGGAGACAGGAAGAGGGAGAAGAGGAAGATGGAAGGGGAGGAAGGAAGGTAAGGGGATATGTCCTGCCAGAGGAATTAGACCACATAGGCTCTTCAAACATGACAGTAAGACCAGCAAGAGCTTGTTTGTCATAAATTTTAGCTACACCATTAACAACAGGTTTCAGTGAACTTAGCCAGAGGCAGACTACTCATCCTTTTGCAAAGCTGCTAGTTCTAGTAGCATTACTTAGGCAATATATTCAGCGAGTGTTGCATGTTTAATTCCACCAATTGATTTCTACAGTCATTTCAGAACCAGAGATAACAAGCAAGCACTGGGGCGTGTGAATTTTTAAACAGAAAAAGGTCTCAGAAAGAGCATGTTTTAAAATACTTTACTGGAAAATATTACATTATTTATAGAAATATTGCATAAAAAATTTAATGCCAGCAGCATTGCACTAAACTTGAACATAAAGCTGTTGGAGCTTTTTCTCCTACTTTAAATGGAAAAAATGAAAAAAAAACTATAGATGCCTTCGAAAAATGTCTCAATGTACAAATTCTGCTCCCTTAAACTTACAGCAGCAAAAAATCCCAACTGATGATCCATAACAGATAAGAACTTGCTGACCAGTATTTTTTTCAAGCAAAAAACCAAGTACTCACAAAACTCACTTATCTTACATCAATTCGATTCCATAATATCTTGGATTGTTACGTAAAGAGATAATCATCCTCAAAGTTTTAAGTCATGACCCGGTCCTGCTGTACCATATCATGAACACACGGGTGCTAGAAAAAGCATTATGTTCAGAAAATATTACAGCTTACCATGCCGGGAGTGATTCCTGTTTGTGACCTCTAATTTGCCACGGCCTACAGGACTAATCTCAAGCTCTTCCACATTTACATCAAGGCTGGCAAAGCCATTTACTTGATTTCCGTCGCTGGTGACAGTGTTAATGCGGGTTGGGATAGGTTCAAAGGTAGGGTCTAACTCCAAGATCAGCCGGTTCAGTTGTTCAATGGACTGATCAATATCCAGAGTTGGAGAAGCTGGCAAGTCCCCAGCATTCTGTCCTAGATTCAGACCATTTGTGTTCCTTTGAGGCACTGGCCTTGACTTAAAACTCTCAGCACTTGCATGTTCCTCAGTTTCTGCAGCACCCAGCATACTTCCTAGTCCTCTCTGCACAGCATCTCTGCTGCTGGAGCCACGTGTTGGCGTGTCTGGGACTCGAGATTGGCTCTGGACATTGCCCAAATTCTCCACAGCATTATGAATGCCAACCCTAATTTCATTCTCTGGGGCAAAACCATATTGGTGAGCAGTGACTATCTGCTGCTGGCGCACCCAAGTCTGAGTAGAGTAGTTACTTGGGCCATAGGCTTGAGGATGGGCTGAGGCAGAAGGATTCCGTTGCAATTGCTGAGTTGACTTTGGCTCAGTTCTTGAAAATCTCTCATAGAGGAGATCCACACCAATTCCCAGGTCTGCAGCAAAAGCATTGTGATGCTCTTCCCCAGCATTACTTCCAAAGCCATCTGAAAGCAGTGAGTTCTGACTGCTCTTGTGACAACTAAAGTTCCCTAGGTGGGTGGAGTGCTGCCCTTCTGAGGAAGACAAAGTTCCAATGCTGTCCACACTGTGAAGGTCATGATTAGGCATTTCATCATCCAGAATATCAGTCTCCCTGTCCTTCACTTTGGTGACTCCATTCATGTGAACTTGAGCTGGCACTGTGTGGTAAGTCCCACTGTACTTGCTTTGAGCATCAGTCATATCCTTGGTGGTGTTCATAGAACCCTCCAGACCAAAGCCATTAAGGAGCTGGTCCAGTTCTGCCTTCTCTTGTGGGCTCAGACCACATTTGACTCCTGGCATACGGTGTTCCTCAGTCTTGTCTGTCCTGATGGAAGCTGTGGAGTGTCCTGAATCACTACCAACAGACAGGGTATGATCACTGTGATCAGGACTGCCAGTCACAGGAGCACCCTGAGCAACACCAGGGATGTTGCTGTCTGAAGAACTCTTCTTTCTCACTTTTGCATAGAGACTGCCATCAATGGGACCTTGGGTATGCAGCACTGTGGAGAGATAAGTGAAAAGAAAGGGAGACATAAGGAGAAGGCATGATATAAGGATTTTGACTGGTGTCATACCACATGAAGTATTGCTAACACTAATGGTATTGTTTACTCTACAGCAAACCACCAATGGCATTATCTTCTTTCATTTTACATTTCAATTTATAACAGTTTTCTAGATTAAAATACAACATGCCATTTATAGATCAAGATCAAATATAATTCACTCTTTTTATGCTGTTTTGAATGCATATTTATAGCTCCACAAACTCTTCATATTAGTTTGAAGAATCACACTATTACAGCACTAGAAATTTGAGTGGTAGCTACTATGCATTCCATTCAGAGCAAGAACGGTACGAACCTATCAGCAATACTTGCCTTTAATATACATATTATACTAGTTCATGCTATTTGACAGTCCAACTACACTATGAAGAATCATTTTCTCCCTTTCTTGGTGGTGCAAGGACAAAACAAGCTTTCAATCAGAGTTGCAGTCCTCTTCACAAAGGACGCACAAGTAAATATTAGAGTATGAAATTTCTACACGTGTGGAGGATCTAGTATGCGTTTCATGGTTTTGTTTCAAAAAAGGACTAATGAACTCAAGTACATGGCTTCACTGAAGCAATTATATTGACTTTGATCCCAGAACTGTTACTGGTATCTGTAAACCCTGCTGCTTCTTGCTATCTCAAGACATGCATCCTGTATTTTTATTCTGATCTATTGATTTTCTTTCATGCTGCAGCCTGGTCAATAACCAACAAAAAATGAATATAAAACATGCAGCAGAAAGTCAAAAGAATCAAAGTTAAAGATTCAAATGTCAGCCTCAGAATTGTCTCCTACATACATGTTTTATCACACATGTAATATTTTAGATATTATGCTTTATTGCAAATAGAAATCACATAAAATATATACTCAGCAATAACAGCCTTTTCCATGCTGTGATTTCTCATAAACTGTGACTTCTACGACAATGAAGCACACTTGGCATTTCATGTGGAAGTACCGAGTAACTATTAGGTGATGCTTTTCTGTTTGCTTAGTTTTGAGTTTAAAAACTAGAAAAGAAACCAATAAAAACCTGCTTTGTTTGGAGTAGTTGAATATCCTGACACAACATAGACTTGAAGAGGTTACAGTTCTGAACTGGAACACAGTTAAGTAAATACCGAACTTGTATACTTGAACAATTACAAAGTCTTCCTGTCTGACTTTTCTCCTACGCAGTGCTGTAAACCCTTCAGACATGCTAGTCAGTCTCAAATACTTCACACCAGATCAAACATTCTAGCATGCACATTTAGTTCTCCTTGCAGAAATGTTAAGTACAAAAAACCTGTCAAATTCTTAAGTACGGCTATGGAAGCAATGGAAAACCTTTGTGTATGTCCGTCTGTTAGCCCTCCCTGTACCATCACACAGTACCATCCAAGCATAGTAACAGCAGTACAAATAAGACGGACAGACGTCTGTGGACTACTGACCTGAGTGTCTTCCACATGTGCACTCTGTAAGATTCAGAGAAAACCCTGTCCAGTACTTCAACCCCTTCCAGTACTTCAACCCTAATACAAAATTATCAAATTTATTCTGCATGTTGCCTGGAACGCTAAGCAACCACAAACTATTTGGGGGTCTTCCGACTGCGAACTGTACAGCTTCCATTCTGAAGAAGAGATGCGAGTTCATCTTATTAAAAACTCATTTAGGAAAAAAAAAAGAGCAAAAACCACAAACAGAAAATGGAATACAAAGAAACCTACGGCCACATAATTGAATTATAAATATCAAGAATTATTCATCCCCCCTCTTAATGTTTCCACTTAAAGCAAAGAAAGCTTTTTTTAGAAAGCTGGGGTTTTTTCTCTTCAATCTGTATAGTAATGTTACACACAAACTGGAAAATGTACAAAAATAATTCTCAATTTATTTTTAATGGTGTTAAGAATTAGCCCTATTGTGTATAAATATGAACACAGCTTTCAGAGGATAGGGGCTTAGTTGCTTATGATCATTGTTTGCTGTTTACCTATGAAGTATGCAAACTAAAGCAGGTGCTTCTTTCCATTAGATTTCAGATTGGATACAACAACTTTACAATATTCAGGACTTTGTTGGGATTTTGCTTTTTTCAAAGTCTGACTATTTTGCATTTTTTAGAGACTGTTCTTCTTCATACTGCATTTATGTGTTAGTACAAAGCTTAGCCTTTAACTACTTCAAGTATTCTGAGATATCTTTGAAGTAAGTTTAAAAGTATCTTTTTCTGATAAATGTCGAAGTTAAATAGCTGGTTTTGAACTCTCAAATTATCCCATTTCTAAGGCATTTAATTAATTACCACTCAAATCCATGTTTTAATCTGAGCTATAGTTTGTAGTGAACACTGAGATTCTAAAAAGTTTCATGTTTGTCTGAATGGTTAGCATTACCTGTTCAGTGTCAAGGAATGAAGTGGGAATGCTTTGGGCCAGTAAATCAGATGAAAGGAAGAAAAACTCTGCTAGAGGAATTTCCCCCTCCCCTAACCTGTCATGTAGACAAATGAAAATATCTTTTTTGCAAACAGTTTTCCAAAATTACTTAAAAGCATAGATGTCTACTACACTGAAAAATGACACTGTACCCCTTAGAAGTCTGATTGATAAAGAGATACTGGTGGGAACAAGAGTCTTTCTGGGACTTCTCATAGGGTTTGGCTCAGAATGGTCCCCCCAAAAAAACTGCTCAGAACAGAGGCAGCAAACGTAAGAGACTGAAAGGTTCATGGCCAGGAGACAAAAGCTTGGTCTAGAGCTTCAGCAGTAACCATGTTTTTGTTACAATATGGTAATTGTTAAAAATAAAATCTCTGAAATTGGAAATTTTTCTAAAATTACTAGAGCCACTTTATATAAGCAACTGACAACTGTGAGTTGTCTGGGCTTCCCAATTATTACATATGCAAATGAATCACACAAACCTGTCAGAACTGAACACCATGGCTGAAGGGATTATGTCAGCACAATAACATCTTTGTGAAATATTTTGTCACCATAAAAGTGGAAATTAGGTTTTGTGGCATTCAGTGTCTCACCCTACTACCTCAAGATTGCTAGTATGCAGAATACCGGATTAAAATGCCTGAACATCTGTGAACATGAGTACTATCTTACTCAGTGTCAGCCTAAAACTGTTCTTAACCAAGAAAACAACCACTTATTAAGAACAACGTCACAATGAAATAAACCAACAGCTTATATTTTATGCATGCTGCATTGTTATCTGATAAATGTAGATTATTTAAATTGGAAGGAAATGCACATACATGAGAGGAGAATCAAGAACTCAACATGACTAAATGCGCAAGCAGTTTACCAGGATTCCCAGTCCTGCATGAACCATTTAAAGTGAACATTCAGCTATATAAAAAAGAAATTTAAGCTGCATAAGAAAAATGTAATTGGTAAAGTGTGGGAACCAGATGTCTTAAGTATCCGTATCTGAAATTCTGGTCCACTGCCAAGTTTCAAAAATCCCTAAGGCAATTTCTTAAAGCAGTGGTTTCCCAAACAGAGGTCTCACTGGTCACAAGTAGGATGATGAGCCTGGCAGACACTACTTTTGAAATTTATGCTAGAGCTCAAGGAGTCATATTATGTTATATGTCTACAAAAGTGAAGTAAGAAACAGAAAAGTTTGGGACCTGCTGATTTTTGGCTCTGAATTTAAATACCAATGCAATACTGTTAGATGTCACAAGGAAATACCTGTGACTGTAGATCAAAACAATTTACTTGTAACTAGATATCTTGCTCTACTAGACAACTGCCTTTTTAGGAACAAAAAAATTATCACTCTGCATTATAAACAGATGAGAAAGAATAAGACTTGCAGCTTGTCCTAGTTAGGACAGCTGAGACCAGTTCATCACTCTATGGGTGTAACCCAAAACTGTGTATTCTATAGCCTTCCATGCCATTTCCCAGAAATTGTTAGCAGTAGAGGCCTGTGAGATAGGAAGATGTTCCTGTCCTCATACCCTTTTATGGAATTCCCCGCTCTTAGGGAAGGACTGAGCATTCCTGCCTGAACTGGAGAATATATAAACTTGGAGTTTTGGAACTTTTTTACCACTCGTGGGATCCAGAGGAAGACTGCAGCTCATCGCTCTCAACCAGACTGCAGCTCACCGCTCTCAGCCAGACTGAAACCACCACCCTCAACGGGACTGCAATCACCACTTTTGACCAGACTGCAACAGCACTCTCACCAGCAGGTTTTCCCCTCACTTTTTCCTTTGGACTCAGGGGGCCCAAAGAACACCACCCTGTTCATGCCCCAAGGTGCTGGGTTATATATTTGGGTTTTGTGGGTTAAAACCAATTGTTTGTCTGTATAATTGCACTTATTGTATTATTTTATTAAATTGTTATTCTGAATTATAATCTCTCTTTTGAGTTGAGTTCATTTCCCCTGCTGGTCTACCTTTAAACCAGCACAGCTAAACAAAAATCCAGCTGTTCTGATGAGTCTCTCAGCAGGGCTGTTCTCCATCTCTTCATCCCCCCCAGCCTGTATTGATATCAGGGGATGTCCCAGATCCAGCATCTTGCAGTTGGTCTTATTAAATTTAAACTATACAAACTATATATGTATATACATATATATATATAAATCATATATATAAAAATTATATATATATAGTTTATTTTTTCATAAAACTAGGACAAATGAACTATTCAAATACTAGAAACCTCCAAAATACAAGGTTTTGAAGTTGTTCTTATGTAACACCTTCTTTTCATATGCTACATTTTCTTAATCATAATTTTAGAATATGACTTCACTTGGACTTTTGGACCTCACTTTACCCTGGTCTTCATCCATATTTTTCAAAAAGAAGTGATAACCAACTTAATTGCAAAAGTTAATCTATGCATATATGTAGGAAAAAATTTTGAACAAAGAAAATGAGAAAATGTAATGGCAGTGCAACATTTTATTCTATTCACCTTGCTAAGTGATGGTACCACAGAGCATTCAATACCTCATCTCCATGCACAACTCAATCCCTGCTCTCATTTTTTTTCCAAGGAAGCAACACTCTGTAAAATGCAGGAGTAACACAGCTGTCAAAAACCAAGGAAAGTTCATAATGGAGACCTAAGAAATGCTGGAATTTAGTTAACCAAACCAAAGGGACCCACTTTCTTTCAACCTAACTGCTCTTCCCAGGAGCTGTTCGAACTCTCTGAACTGCCCAGGCTCAAGCCTCATTACACTCCCACACCAAGACTGAATTACACACACACCCTGCCCCCAACATCAGGGACTCCCTTACAAATGAAAACCTCAGAGCAAAAGGTATGTGTGTATTTTTATTCCTCTACCTAATACACAAAGAGCAACTTATTTAAAAATTAGGACCTGAAATACTAACACATACCAAATTTAGTGGCACCCTTCCAAGCCTGTGTTTTCCTGGCACTTCCCTCCTTAAAATCCAAATATACAAAGGCAGGCTTGTGAATTAAAAAGATTTCAGTCTTTCAGTATTTTGACTTGTCCCCACAGCTACCCCCTGTCCATTCACCACTTGGGAAAACATATATCAATGAAAGCCAGTTAGGTAAACTCATATACCACAAATTCAGCAAGAGCTGTTCTGATTCAGTCCACCTGAACAAAAACAGGATGGCTGCAAATACACAAACCTTTGCAAACTGTACCCTTGTTCATGTTGCAGCAGGAAACATTACAGAAGATCTGGATTATTTTTTTCAACCTCATAAATAAATATTTTTACCTTCAGGCAAACTGGACAAGTCCAGAGCTGCATTCCATCAAAGTTAAATCTTTTTCTGTGTGCTTTCCTTTCCTTTCTCCCTCCCTAACAAAGACAGGCCTTCATTCCTTGTGAGCTCTTCCTGTATATTTCCTATATTTTCCATACAGAAATACGTGTGGTTTGTATTTCCAGCTCTCGAACCGCAACAAAGCTTCTTATCTCTTTACTAGGCACAATCAGAAACTTTCTGCAATAGTTAATCAGTAGCTCATTTAAATCAACTAATTTTCTCTAAGCAAAACTATGCCCAGAGGAAAGTCAAAGTTAGGGTAAAACCCCCTAGCTTTAAAAGGCCAGAAATGCCTCTACTCCCACTGTTTGAACTGCACCTACTGTTCCTGCTCCTGGAGGTAAATGGTCTTGCTAAAGAAGCATGAGACTTGTATCAGCCAGAAAAAGCAAATGAAAATGTGAACACAAGGGGGGACAATCAAGTTCAATGAAATCCGAACTACTGCAGCCAAGGAGAAATGGAAATGTGTTGGCTAAAAAGGTAATTCAGTCTACAAGCTATTTCCTTACAGTGGTTCTTTTCACAGACTGTTTCAAAATCCAAACGAAGCTATGTGAGTATTTGGCATCTTTTTTCCTAAAACAAACAGCTGCTAGAAAAACTTATTCTCCTGCACTGAACAATCAGCTAGTGCTCTCAAGCTCCCAGACCCCAGCAGGCTTTGCCTTCTCTGTTTTTGGGACGACTCACCTCAAACTAGGGGGGAGTGAACTCTTTAGTTCCTCCTTTAATAACAGCCGTACCTCCCCACACAGCAGCTCACAAAATTTTGCTCTAAACATTATTCCAAATGTACGTGTGCATCACCACCAGACAGCTGTGGCCCTGGACAACGCTCATTTTCTATTTCAGGGACTGTCAGCACTTGAATGACTTCTCAGTTGAATGACTTCTCAGTTGAACAATGGATAAAAGTGGCTCTTGTATCCTAAAAATAAATCTACCTGTTCATTGTTAATGTAAGAGACAATTATAACTAATTCGGCATCATAACTCACAAGTGCATTCATGCACATGCAATGATTTTATGACCTCTAACATCATGTGCAAATGGCGCCATGACTGATTATGCCCTTCACATTTTCTTTGGTTACTGGACTCAACACTTATATATATATGATGCGCAAGGTAGTTCAGTGTATGCATGCTTTGGTGCAGACACAGAGACAGGACTTAAATGCTTCTCTTTCTGGTCTTAGGAAAGTCACAGAACAAACAAGCACCAAATCCTAATTTGCATTTTGGTTTATTTCTTCCAGTTACACTTTTAATCTCCAATGCTTTATTCCCAAGCAAGTCAGGTGTTAAAATATATCCAATAAAAAAATATACCCTATACCTACACCATCATGAAAGTTATTTTTCCTTGCCTAATGAAGCTAACCAGGTGGGGTGCCCTATTGCCTTCACAAGAAAGAAGAAGAATTGTTCAGGAAGCGGGTGCAGAGAGGAAAGCAACTGTGGCAGAGGTTTGCGTTTCAGAACTTTTTATTCAACCTGGTCCATTAAGCAGGTTGTAAGATTTGGCAAAGAGGCTTCTACTGTCATATCTGTACACAGAAGGAGAGAGATATTGATTTGGACATAAGTGTTTAAATTAACAATATAAACAACCATAGATTGTAGTCAACATGACTAAGAAACAAGCATGTGTTAAAAGGTAAATGCAGGCCTGCTCATAAATGTATATAACCTGGGCAAAGATAGACTTGGTTGAAAAAGCAGCATTACATGATCCCTAAGATAACGCTAGACTGTGCTAGCATTTGTTGCCTTCCTCCTAGTTTCTACTGTCTGAATCTTCCTCTGCTGAAGAGAGAAGTCCTTTGCATAGTCTTACAAAAATACAACAGCAAAAGATATTTGAATGTACCATTAACTACCTTAAACATCTATTAAACCACTCAAATTTCACCCCGTGGTCTTTGGGTCTAAAAGTGTAACAAAAGCTTTTGGCAAAGGGCTAGCGAATAAATCCTTGGGATAACAACAGTGCTTATTACTGACACAGGACAGAAATAAATTGAAAGACATTAAAATGCTTTTTTTAAAAAGCAAATAGTTGGTTCTGCAGTAGCTTTGAAAGTAATTGACAGGTGCAACCTGTGCTTCAAATAAACCTGTGCACTGTTAAAGACATTGATACTAGGGGGTGTGGAGGCAAGGGTACCCAAAAATGGAAGTACAGGTAGTTAGAGGCACATGGAAAAAAAACAGGTGCCTAGGGTAAATGCCTATGAGCCCCTGCTTCTGTTCTTGTCTTCAAACATAAGACTTTCATTATTTAGGTTAGTTATAACTATTCCTCTCTGGTTCTTAGCCAGAGGGATTGTTGAAAGGATTCTGTTTTTATTTGAGGTAAGTTTAAACTCAGCAGCACTGAAAAATGGTACCTAGGAAAATCAATGTCCCAGGGTCCTAAGTAAAATGCACAAAATTCCTCACTTCAGATACTGCCTTATCAGTACAGTTACATGTTTGGGTAATAGGTAAAAAATAGCTTTCAATATAACTGGACAGGCCAAGTTTTGGAACTCAGCTTAGCACTTAAGCAAATACTCCAGACTTTCAAAGAAGTATTCAGTAAAAGAGATATTCTTTTAAAAGAGCCAAAAAAGTCACTTTAAATCAGTAAATCCCTTGAAAGTCTGGCCCCTGGCTGCACTTAACGGTTGGCTCTTATCTGACCTATCCAAAATATTATAATAAATTTCTTTTTGGTAACAAAATAAAGCAAAAAAAAAAAAAAAAAAAGAAAAAAACACAACACAAACCAAACCAACAAACAAAAAAAAACCAACCAAAGCAACAACAAAAAAAAACCCAGACAAAAAAGACCCCCAAACCCAAAACACACAACAAAAACCCCACACCAAACACAACCAAAAATCCCAAATCCCCAAAACATGAAAATGAGAGTCCAGAGCAAATATAGTCCAAAGCAATCTTAGCTTATCAATGCTGAAAACACCTGTGTGAACTTTTATTTACTCCCTAACATACTGAGCTAACAAAAAATTTAAGCCACAGTTCTTTTACAATTAATGCTGTATTAATGGAAGAAAAGAAAGATAATTGACTATTGCTGCACACTTAGAAATGAAACCTTGTGTTTGCATTCAATAGCGTTAACATACAAAAGAAAACATACCATTTTATATTATTTTTTCTTCAGCTCATTGTCACCTTCATGATTAAGTGGACTAACCAGTTTTACATTATATATGTTTTTAAAAAAGGAACATACAGAGCTTCAAGAAACAAAAGACTTAAGTTTCCTCAGAGAAAAATCAATTAAAGACAGACACTCCAAGGCATTTCAGATACTGTTTCAGGCTGGCAGCATTTTACAGTGTAAATGTTTCTGTCTTCTATAGGGGTGTCTATTTTCTCTGACAGACAGAGGGAAATTGCTGGAGGCCACTTTTTCATCCTTACCTTCTATCAAATCTCTTTGTCTCAAAGAATATTGCAGCCAACTGGTGACTACAAGCTGGAATTACCATTTATTCAGCACCAATTTATCCTTCAGCTTCACTCATCAGAAATGGCATAAAAGCTGCTGTTTTCTTAGGTAGTCATCTGCATTCCTGTTAAGGTACCAAAGCCAAGCAGTTTTGCCTCAGCCCTTGAGTTTTGCAATACTGAAGGGGCCCTCTGGGAAAAACAAGACTTTAACTACATGTGAGGGCACCTCCCCACTGAATAGCTATTTACTTTGGCTGAAGAGGAGAAGAAAATTTCAATAAAAGTCAAACATCCCATCTCATCACATGACATGGTCGCATACCAGAATGTTAGCTATTACCTACACGGAGACACTTCTCAGATACTATTCTTTATGAAAAGAAAAAGAGCAGGAACAAAGCAGTTTATAAATAATTGACAATTTTTGACTGATTGTTGCTGATTACAGTTACAGAAGGCTAGAGAATTTCTAAAGCAACTTTCTTGAGATATAGGAATTTGGATTCACTCAGCCTACCCTATTTGGCTTAAATTATAAACATCTTTTTGTTGCCAAAGCTGTTTCTTTTCTAATTATCAAACATTATTAAGCAAGCAAACATAGTTTGCTAGGAAACAAATAGCAAGGTTTTGTTGAGAAAGATACTTAAGTATCTTAAGTTCCTGCCTTATAAATTACTTAAAAGTAGTTCTCTTGTCATTTTAAGCAATTTCTAACAGTGCACATGTGCTTTTCTTTCCACAGATTGTAGAGCTGGAAGACAAAAGAGCACAGAGGGACTTAGTGGTTGTTAAAATAAGCAATATGTCTTAAAACGGAACACTGAACAAGAACCAGGTGCATTTCTGCTGCCAATCCGCTGAATTCAAACACTATTTTGGCTAACCAGTAAACTTTGGGCTAACCAGTTTTATTTAAAAACAAATAAATCCTGTATCTCAACCAACTGAATGTTACAAACACAAATGGCATGTTCTCTCTAGAATAATTTTAGCATGTTATCATGATTACTATTACATAATCAAATCATTTAAATTAATTTCTGCTCTTTGGCAATACGTTTAATTATTATTTTAATATCTTTTTATTTTAATATTTTTTAAATCTGATTTTATTTTTAGAACACCTCAGAGCCTAGGCTTGTAGGAGGATCCACCTGTGGGCTCCGCACAAACTGATGGTTTCCACCTTCCAAAAGAAGACTTGCACTTTCATCAGGAGGTAAGTGTTTAACAACAGTATCTCTTATGCACTATACCAATAATGCTGAAAATTATCAGTGAGAACTAAAAAGAACCCTCGACAAAAGAGAAAAACCTTTACCATTTACCTCATCCCTCTGGGAAGCTTTTTTCAAAATTATTTGTCATTTGGTAATGGAGATTTTGGTATTAGAAGACACTACACATGTGTGGCTACAGGTATTATATCTTTGTGGTCAACTTGCTATTTTGTAGCAAATGAGCGACCTTTTGTAAATCCATACACATCTACTGTATGGTAAGTGATGCTTTAAAGAATAAAGTAAGAGTACTCAGCAAGATCAAAAGCAATTCCTGTTCCTTCATACCACAAAATCCTTCCTGACTTCAAAACCACAGGAAAAGCAATGGCAATTATGTTAGAGTTCTACATGGCAGTTGGAAGACCCAATTCTTGTGATTACAAATCCTACATATGACTGCATACTTTTAAATCAGTGTCACAGTATTCTCTGTCAAGGAGGAGGAAATCTGATACAAACTGAGAATTAGAAACTTAATATAATTTTCAGTCTATTATGGAGGACCACTTCCCAAGGGATCTGAATAGAAACAGTATTTATGAGAAGAAACACAAATAATTTAATGCTTTCTAATTGTCAAAATTCCTTAAGAATGTTAAGAATGAAGGATAAGGAACTAAATTCAGACAGCAAACTATCCATAGCCTGGCTATATTCAACACATGAACACAACCTTATTAACAAAATGTTCAAGATCATTTAAAGGCAACTGCTTCTGTCTGTAATACTGTATCATGCCAGCAAACCAAGAGACCTTGGGAACATTTTTCTTTTATCATGTCCTTTTGTCTTTTTTTCTTTTGGTAATAAGGCCAAATAGTTGCTCTACCTGCCCCATGTAACAGCACCAAATGACTCTTCTCTTTACACTCTCTCCTAGTTTTCTGCAATCAGAGTCTGCTGTGCATTAGGAAATGCTCCTGTACGAGACTGAGGCAGTGAAAAAAAGTCAAGCTTCAAGTATGACTCCGCCCCTAAAACTCTCACTGATATGGTCATTAGATGGTCAATGTTGAATTCAGATTATAAAAACCGACTGAAACTGAGCCTAGAGATCAGCTAATTAAGTATCCTAGCTTTGTCTGTCTCTCATTTCAGAACAGGAGAGCTGTAAAAACAAGAACTTTGGCATCCATTCAGTACCTTGTCTCATGTTTTTACTTGCAACAATGTAAGGCTTGCATGTGTGCTGAGGTGTGCAGACACAGGTGTGACATTCTGAGTCCTTACATGAAAACTATATCCATTAAAAGCACAGCATTCACTCATGCAAAACATCTGAAAATCATCCACACTGGAGTCAGAATCTGAAGGCATCTACTGGAGCTTTTCGTCTTCTACATTCGTCAGCAGATTACAGAAAAAAAAAAAATCTAAGAAATAAAAGGGCAATTTGGAAATAGGTAAATTTACAAGGGGCGATATGCAAATAGCCACATCCTTTGTTGTTTGTTTATCCATAACAGTCTAGTGCACCTTCTGCAATACTCCAGATAACATAGAAAGCAAAAGCTAAAAACTCACCATATTATTTTGTTGTTCTTAAAATTCTGTTAAGATTCCCACTACAAGCTTTAGAACAAAAAAAAGAGTCTTTAGGCAAATTTACAAGTAATAAAGTAACTTTTATCAATGAGTTGTTTCTCAGTCCAATTCCATGCATTGACTAGAATCTCTCTTAACTAGTACTGCTTTCTTTCCTAAATTAGAGCCACTAACGCTAAATAGGGGAGATTAGACAGCTACTTAACGCATCAGTAAAATGGCATTAGCTTCAAGCAAATGAGATCTCCTCGTTCCAAACACTCTGCAACAGTTGCAAAAAGTTTTGCTTTGGTCTCATGTAACTAAATACTCACCTTCCCCATCAGGGCTCATATTTTCATAGGAATCCCAGCGTATTAGTGGGTCTGAGGTATTGTAATCAACTATTATTCCATGATCATTCTGATAGTGTTCACATCCTGAAAAATAAATATATGTTTGAGACCAAAAATTATCATAGTCACATTTGTAACAATATACACACACATAGATGTATGTATGTGGCCTTCTGACATAAGTTTGCTCCCCAAATGGTAATATCATATTCTGAAATGTAAGAAGCAGTAATAGGGGAAGAAAGGTTAAATAAAACAGATTAAAAAAAGCTTAATTTATGGTTCAAGCAGAGAATTTTATCTTGAGCTTCTTGATTATGATGTAGTCTGATAATCTGGATCAACTCCTAAACACAACTAACACAGATGACCCACCCAGCCATACACAACGAAAACAAAGAGAGAAGGAAAACACAAGTATCTATAAAGAGATGGTACTAAAGGAATTATAAAATTAGACTTTTTTTTACAGGTTATTATTTTGATACCAGGCAACTTATCATTAAAGATTAATAAGGAGAGCTGAAAACTGTGACTCTGTGTCCTTTTCAGTTCCCCCAGGGTGCCAGTTCTTCAGAACCTGAGACTGGGCAGCTTGCCTTCAACGTGTTTTGCTGCTTTAAAGTGTGTTCTGCGAAACCTATCTGGAATTTTCAGCAGTAACCCATATTTTTGTGCCCTTAAAGCATAAAGTAATATTCAGGTTTTAAATGTGAGGAATTTAGGTGTGGTCACAGTGATTCAAAAGCAAAACACAAGCATCAAGAACTCATGACCTTGAACTTGGCTTTGATACTGATGCAAATCAAACAGGCTTTCTGTCTTTTCACCTCTATCTAGATAAGGGAACAAAGAAATCTCAGTTATCAACTCTTCGACTGTGTCTGCAGAAGCAAGTCCTACTGTAAATTGTTCTAAAGAAACGGTGTTATGCACATGCTGTGACTTTTAAAACGTAGTTAAAATTAGAAGGACAAGAATGTTACGGTCCTATACTTTTACATACAAGCTGGAAAAAGCCATCTGTAGAACGTTTCTTTGATTACATTTGTCACAAGGCAGATTGATGAAATTTATTACTAAATATTTAGGGGCCTTACATTCTTGGCAACCTCGTTCTTTCTTTAAAACTATATCACAGTCAGTTATGTTCTAGAATACCATGTCCAGTTACAAGCTACAGAATAAAAGAAATATATGAATAAAGTGAAGCAAGTTCAGGGGAGCATGACCAGGGTGGTCAGGATGGAAATACTCTCCCTGTGAGGAAAAACTGAGGGATCAGGGTTTCTTCGGTCTGAAAATGAGATGGTCTTGACAGGGACCTGAGAGCAGCCCCTGAAAGGCCATAGAGGAGACAGAGCCAGATGGGAGCAAGGCAGAAAGACAATATGGAACAGGCAAAATTTGAATCTAGATAAGTTTAGAGTCAATATAAGGAAAAATAAATCCACTGTTAGGACAGTTGTACATTGGAATAGCCCACCCATTCAGGCTGTGATGTCTCCATCAATGACAACATTGAAGGTCGTCATGATTTGACTAAACAAAGCTCTGAGCAACCTGGCCCAATCTCACAAATGAACCTGCTTTCAAGCAGGAGGATAGACTAGAGATACCCTGTAGTTATTCTGTAATTCTGTAATATTTCCAGATGTGGAAAAGTCATTTTGCAGAAATTGTAAATAAATATTTCAAGGTGAGCTCTTCTTCCCAACCAGTTAATCCCTTAGACACTAACTGAACACAAATATCCAATTACTTAGAACGTTACTTTCCAACAACTTGAAGCCTACTAAAAAGACCACACCTCTCATCTGCCATCTAAGGAAGGGAAACTTGAAAAAATTTTGGTCCTTTTTTAAATATGTCAGCTGGCCTCTCTTCAAGCATTTACTATCCAGAAATGTTTAGAACAACCTAGACAAATTTATTTATAAAACTGTTTTTCTTACATAGCTTTCCAAGAGGCTGAGATTTTTGTGTTCAGCTGGACAGAATCCAACTTCCTACTGGCTGCTGCCATAAGTTTCTAAATTATTAAACTAGGGTGGGGGGAAAAAAAAAGGAAAACATGCAATTCACAGGACACTGAATGGGAATATGTATGAGACAAACAGTTAAGAGTATTTGGTTTTCATTCAATCTCAGGCAGAATCCATACTTTTTGGGACACCATAAAATGACTAAGAACACATTCATTAACAGAATTAAATTGCAATATAGAGCATGATCTTAAGTTCTTACTGCAGGTCATAATTATCAAATAATCTCTGACATATTATAATAGAATTCTGGAACCATACAGAATATATCCTAAAAGCCAACTTCAAAGGAGAAGCATTTCCAAGAAAACTATAACTGTATCTCTTTATGCTAAACTGAAGACAGTCCAAACTTCAGTACTGCAAACATAATCAGTTGTGACGACATCCAAAAAGGGTTATGGGATAGGCCACTCCTGTCACTTATGCTGGGCCAAGCTACCTATACTATCCATGTTTTATACAGATACACTAATGTTTTCTATTCGTTGTCAGCAACTGTTCTGGTATAGCTTTAAAACAAAATCTGATCATTCCTAGGTTGATGTAAATGCAGAGTCTTCATTAAATTTTTCAAATTTAAATGAGTAACTATATTGCATATTTTAATGACAAAATCAAATTTCAGATTTCCTACAAGAGATTTGGAATTTTTTTTTAAGTACGTATTTCAATATTATCTATTTTCAAACTAAGCATATTTTAGTTCTGTATACTCACCTTGAATTTTCTCTGGAGTTCCTGAAAACACTAATTCCACTTTGCTGTAATCTGGGAAACGGTCATCTGAAAACAAAGGATAGGATTTCAGCAGGTTGTCTCCCAGGAGGGTAGTTTCAGAGCACTCAGAAATCAGGATTCTCTATAGCTATCTATACACATACCCTCATCACTCTTCCCTTCTCACTTGCAGTTTAGTGATTTGCTTTTAAAAATTACATTCTTTGTGCCACATGTTCTCCAGAAAAGACCACATAAGTGCCAGCTGGAGTTTTGTTTACTTTCAAGAACAGTCAAAAGCCGAAAAGATGTACAGTTCCTAACCCTCTCTCTAGACAGACATGGCTGAGTTTTGCTTTTAAGAACACATCCATGAAAATTAAAATTGTTTCCTATATTGGCTAAACTGCAATACTTGATCACAAAACTTCTGTGTAGCCATATGTTGAATGTGGGACAATATGCTTGATTTTAGCTTGCTAGTAACATAGTGTGAGAGAGTTACAGTCCTGTATATAAACATTTTTATGTTTTATTTTTATAAAACTCTGAAGTTATAATTTTGGAAAATTTTCAAGTGTGTCTGAAAACTTTATCTCCATTTTTGGATATTCTGAATTGGATATTATAAGATCTCCATGCTCAAGCAGACTATGTCACAAACACAGCAACATACTTTTTTCATCATCTTATTTCTTTCAATGGTGACTAGCAGTGTCACCATTTAAACAAAGGTCTATTGTTTTTATAAATGTAAGAGAAGGTGATAAGGACTATGTAGGAGAATCTGAGTATTTTGACAAGTTGACTCACTTGAAGAGCTTTCTTTCTTTACCTGTGTTTTCTTGTGTTTATCTGTGTTACGTGCTATAAGTTAACTATAAGTTAACTAACGCAAAGCAGTCTCCCTAAAAATAGGGAAGGGAAAAAAAACCAACCAATAATCTTTTTGAAAATGTGTGCTGAAGATGATCATCGCATGCACAGGTACACACCTGCACCCCCATCCACATACACATCCAAACAACCACAGAAGACAAGTACCTTTGTTGGCATTGTCCAAGTCTTCTTTGCCAAACACCAGGCCATGTCCTTGAATAGCTCCAGTGTGAAACTGAAGGCGAAAAATCACATCACGAGTAGCTGAACGGTATTTTTTGTGATAACACTTGATCTAGAAATAAAAAGAAACATGTCAGGAGGTATTTTCTTACAAATTGGAACAAATAAGTGTGTATGCATTAGTTGCTAATTAAAGCAGCCACAATGCAATTTACTGTAGACACCTCTGATGTTGAACCAAGAAGGGTATACATTATTCAACCTTTTAAAATTACAGAGGCCCAAGGCAGGATATTTCTAGATGTATAAGAAATAATAATTGCTGTTTTCATCACTATCAGTCACTGATCAGTAGGTTATGTTTCAGAATCACAATACCTGGCAGTATAATATTGAAATGCTGACCTGTATCCAGACTTCTTCGCAGTACCAAATTAATGAATTTCAGTACACCCATTTCAAAATAACTGAAGAGTATGAGGAGTTTTTCGAAGCAAGCCTGCAAGCTGATTACATCTATTTTAGGACTTTTAAAAAAATCTACTCTACTGATGACAGTATTTTGTTTTATTTTACTGCAGGAAGTTGGTAGCAGTTTTGATATCTTGCGTAGGACACAAAACTCTATAAAAATATCTAGTATGAATTTCAGCAGGTAAAAGTAAAGACAATATTCTCTAACACCATCTTCCCTAAGATTAAATCTATGGATATTTTACCAACTAATTCTCTGAGTCAACTGTAATACAAAGCCACTCAGTGTATTCTAAGAACAATACATAAAAATTTTGGTAATCATAGTCACAGGGCTGAAAATTTTATTATATTATCCTGATGATATCAGGTGTTTATGATAAAGCAGATATTAATGAAAGGTATTAAAAGACAACAAAAATCACTTTTATTAAAGGCAGACTAAGAAAAGTGTCCTAGATAGAAAATACCAAACAACTAAATAGTGGTTATTCAAAATGAAGCAACAGAAGAAAGATGTAGGAGTTTAAGAGGGACAATTCTGGAAGTTGGGATTAAAACATAGTTATGAAATTCTTCTCACTACAGGATTTGAAAACTCTAACACAAGCCCTTGTTCTCTGACCTTCATATAGTAACCTCATGATGTCTTAAATTCCAGAAGTTAATCAGGATATACATGGCACATAGGACAACTACTGAAATTTTTCAGCCCATGTACCAGAGATGGTTTATGGTATTCTCTACACAAATTACATATTCCTAATCCTTTGTAAGGGCTGGGAGATTCTCTATGCAAGTAATCATTATTTTATCTGAAAGTGAGGAGGTTGTTTGTTTTTTCGTTTTGTTTTTTTTAAAAAGAATCCCCCTACAGCATATTGACAATACCAGATAAAACAGTACTTGCTTCTTATTTTACACAGTGCTTTACATGCACCAAAAGAACTTTGTGTACACTGTGAACATTGTGATTCCTGCCTATTGAAGGAATCTATTTCCTTTTAGTCCAACACAACTCCCACTGTCACTTCACTACTTAAATTACCAAAATGTAAGGTAAAAGTAAGTTTGACTGCTTGATTCAAGAATAACTAAATGCTCATTCTCCACTATGCTGAGCAACTCTATGTAAAAGCAAAACATCATAAAGGATGAAAACTGACAGTTTGCCCAGAAGTGAAAAATAGACAAAAATGGAATTAAGAGAGCTCCGATGAGAGGCATGAGAACTAACCTGCTCCAAAATGTAGAATCCATTTAATCATATGATGTGAGCAAAAAGAAGTTTGAAAAGAGTTTCTTTAAAGTTATATACATTCCTCCACAATTTAATTTTTAAATTACAACATTAACTTCTTTAGCTGTTCAAACATGTTTTTACATGTGGATCACATATGAGAGTTGTTGAAGATACAGAAAACTAAATACCTGAACTTCAGCTTGTCAAGAGTTGGCTTCGCACAGTTGCTGAATTTACAGACAATGTACTGTCTTTTGCATAATTGTGTTCATAAAAATGCTGAATGAGAGAAGGAGTTCCTCCTTCTTTCTAGTTTCTAATTCAAAGTAGCAGCCTTGGATAATTTTAACATAGATTACCTTAAAATTTAACTTAATTAAAGATTAAAATTAACTTAGTATATCTTAAAATTAACTTACTTGTTTATGAAAATATGTCCTCTCTTACAATCAGTAATATTGTAGATCTATATGCACATACTGAAAATATCTTTTAGTGATCAGTACATATTGTAAGCTTTCAATGAAGTCTAAGTGTAACTTTGAATTCTGACTCCACTACCTTCTGATGCCATAATCCAGAATTAATGCAAGCCACTATAATATGCTGGAAAATACCTATATGCATTTACAGATGTCAGTGCAGCTTTTCAACAGCTGTGCTGTTTCACCAAATGCTGTTCACATTGTATTAAATTCTCTAAAGCAAGGACATTTTTTTTCCTTTTTTTAAAACCATGCACTTCAAGTAGTTAAACCTTTTGGAACTGGAGGTGAAGCATCCTAGAGATTATTATTTTTGTCTGATACCACTAATGCTTTTGCTTAGACATAATAAAAAAATATTCAAAACTTAAGTGAAGCCTTTGTTTAGGAAATATTACTATACTGAACAAGACCGTTACTTCCTCAGAATTAGCTCAAATAATAGGATGTGATAAATGAAGATGATCTCTTTTAAAATTACGCAAGCATTACTGAAAAGCTATGTACCCTTTTTTCATTCTAAGAAACTCATTTGAGAGATACTGAATGGATCTCAGACTGATTTTTGTTGTTATATATTCCACTTCCTTAGGCGCCAACAGTCCACCAATATGTTTGAATTTGAAACTGTCCAAAACCTCCACAGTAAGCCAATTTATAAAAGTATATTTAAAAATTGTTTCTCCATTTTTCAGTGAAAGAAAGAAAGAACACTATTTCAAACTGAATGGGGGAGAGAAGATGAAAAAAAGAATCTGATACTAAGGACTCTATGGTGGTTTAGGAATGGTACTCTCCACTTCAGTGCTCCCACTGAAACACTGCAAACCACACATGGCTCGATCCCTCCCCCTCCCCCTGGGGCAGACTGGAGAGAAGAATTGGAGGCACAAAAAACAAAGATCACAGGTTGAGATAAAAACAATTTACTGGAAACAGCAATGGGATAGTAAAACAAACAGTATCAGCAATACTAATGACAAGAAAAAAAACCCAAATGATTCACAAGATTGCTCACCCACCCAGGCTCTGCCACAGTACCCAACACAGAAGGGAGCCCTTCCCCCCTCCCCAAAAAATGAGGTGAGGTGGTATAGAACAACCTCCGGGTCCTAGCCATGCCCCTCCAGGCTACTGCAAAAATTAACCATGTCCTGGCTGGAACCAGGACAGAGCCACTTATATTTAGGTCCAACATTTCTCAAAAGTAGTCAATAACATAAAAAAGCATTGTGAAACCTACTAGCAATAGACCAGGAACACTCTCTGACAATGCTTCCCCCCACCATTCAATATACATGTTTTAGTTTAACAACTTGAAAGGCACAGCAGCTATTTTTTTTTGCTTTCCCTGGGCTTAACTGTATATGACAATCAAAAAAGAAAGCAGAGAGATTTAAAATTATAGTGCTGCAATGCACTATATTAGGACATATAAACTGCCTTCTAAATACTGCATGTGCTTGTAGAATCAGAAAGCTTTTCTTGGGTATCACACCTTTGTGAGTCCCAAAACAATTTAAAATTACTTAGGTATTTTCTTTACAACACACAGTTTTACAATTTTGCACACTGTCTGCCAAATTATAGGACAAACAAATTTTAATGCCAAGCTACAAATACTCCCCAAAGTAATCTTTAAGAAGAAAATAGCAATACAGGCCTTACTGGACTTCATGATGCTATGAAATGGGAATGCTGAGAGCAATCATTTCGGCTCCTAAAAACCTTCTAGTTTTGAGTTTTAGAAGAATTTTGATTCCCATGAAACTCAAAGATGATGACTGAATTAACTTAATAATGTATTTTGTAGTATCTCCAAGCATTTCCTCAAATAATTTTTTTACAAGAACACAAAACAGGTCAGAGACTGTAAACTAAATGGCACATTAATAGATTTTCATTCCATACAATTAGCTTACCATAATATCTCCCTTCAAAAGCTGGGCAGGGTCTATAGCAATGCAGATTCGGTTTTGATTTTCTGACCCTATACTACTCAACAGGAGAGAAAAGAAGAATAAAATACATGGTTTAAAGAGACAAAAACAAAAAAAACAAACAACAACAAAAAACCAACAATGACAAAAAAAGACTTTGTAATTCTGCAATTATGAAAATTAAAACCTAAATTCAAATGTAATGGGAAATGTTTTAAACTTACTATATTCCAGATGTATAAACTGGTTGCATAGCCTGGTATAACTTCAGAAAAGGCCGACAAGCTGAAAAGAAGTCAACAGAAAGACTGTTTAGTAATATTTAGATACAGGAAAACAATTACAACTAGGAAGCTTCATGCACATCCAGACTGAGCAAAGCGGCACACAAGTGATGCAATGTTGACTGTAAAAATATCCTTCAAAGCAAAATTTGCTTTGATAGATTCATTTGCCCCTAAAAAAGTATTTTATTTTATGACAAATATACTTTTTCCTGATCTCCAGACTAGTTCTGAATTGGATATTAGGATTTTAAAGGATTCTGGTAAGGACAGAAACAAATTCTGCAAGAAAATAAAATTATTAAAGAAATAAGACAATGGCCAAAACAAAACCAGCCACCTCCCCAAAAAATAAAAAGCATTTTCAAAATTAAACAAAATATTTGATCTACAGTTTTGTTTCAAAACTAATAAGGCCCTTAAATTTCTTACTTGAACAAACAATACCCTGACTTTATTGAAACAGTTATTTTAGAAATAAAACCAGACTGAACAACATTGACAATGAATCATTGTAAATTCATGCTGATAATATTTTAAAAAGACCAGTGCTATTTAACTCTCAGATAATAAAAATACAGATTCACAGAACTGTTATAGAATCATAAATCGTTAGGGTTGGAAAAAACCTTTAAGGTCATCAAGTCCAACTACTAGAGTTGGATTCTTTTACTGTGCTCTAGCACAGTATCTTATCATTTTAATTTTAAAGCCACTTAGTATAGCAAGCCACCTTAGAAGTACTGGTGAGGCCACACCTCAAGTATTATGTCCAGTTCTGGGCCCCTCACTTCAAGAAAGATACTGAGTCGCTGGAGTGCGTCCAGAAAAGGGCAATGAAGCTGGCGAAGGGTCTAGAAAGTAAGTCATATGAGGAGCGGCTGAGGGAGCTGGGGGTGTTTAGCCTGGAGAAAAGAAGGGGAGACCTTCTCACTCTCTACAACTACCTGAAAGGAGGTTGTAGCAAGGTCAGCCTCTTCTCCCAGGCAACTAGTGACAGGACAAGAGCACACAGCCTCAAGCTGCACCAGGGAAGGTTCAGGTTGGACAACAGGAAGAATCTCTTCATGGAAAGGGTTGTTAAGCATTGGAACAGACTGTCCAAGGAGGTGGCAGAATCACCATTTCTGGAGGTGTTCAAGAAACTGGATGTGGCAGTTAGTGCCATGGTCTAGTTGACAAGGTACTGATTGGTCGAAGATTGGACTCAATGATCTTGGAGGCCTTTTCAAACCTAAATGATTCTGTGACTCTGTAATTCTGTAAGCACACCATAGCCAAACAGCTTTTCCACAGAAAATCCAATCTCAAAACAGAAAAGAAATTATATTTACAATTATTTCCTAAACAAAGAGGAAATCACTGTGAAACCTGACAAGGTTCTCAGATCTTTTGCAGTAACAGGGCTCACAACTGTTCAAAAACTAGGCAGACATGAATAGCATCAACTCTTCATTTAAGAGAGAACATAAAATTCATTTGACCTGCTCCAATTTTTACTCTTAGGATATTTCTCTTCTGGTTTCATTATTGGAAATATTTGAATGGATATCAAGAAGATGTTAACTCTACTTTGAGATTCATGCAGGCTTTCTCGAAAGCTCCAAAATTAAACAAGACTTTAATCCTATACCTGAATAGGAAAAGTTAGGTAATTTACCTCCCCCAGCATCTAAGGTTGGGATGCCATGAAGAATAACATAGTGCAGGAAAAGAGGGGTTGCATTCATTTTCACAGATCCAGATAGAAGGCCACTTAAGAATTGCACGTATCTAAAAATACAAAATTTATCTGAATTAAATGAAAGTAGTACTATCAGGGAAATACATTATTTACACATTGATATTTCTAGATCATGAATAATGAATAGCATTGTGACATGGCACATAACTCCAGAATAATAATCCTCACAAAACAGCATTAAGAGACACTTTACCATTTTATTAAACGCATGGCTGTTGTATTTCTGTTGTTGATATCTTCATTTTAGTTATTTACATCACTACTCTAAGTAAGAAAACAACTAGAAAATACAGTAAAGTCAATTGTTTTGGTACATATTCCTAGTTGCAAGTGCAGGTCTTAAATAGCTTTCACAGCAGTATGATATGGGTCCTACTCCATTTACAGTGAAGTTCACTTCATTAAAAAAAGAGCAAGAAGTGCCCTGTCAGGAATCTTAGCATTATCAGCAATGCAGTCCAATGACATCTTCATAATGAGAAGTTATCTCATTCAGCACAAAACAGAGGAAAATTACCATAGCAATGTGAAAATCATTTTATTTCTGCTATTTAACACCTGATTTAGTCACAAGCTCATGAGCAAATACATGCAAGTGAATATCACTGAAGTGTACATTAAACAAATTCCTCTTATTTCCTTAAATAACCAAGGGAAATCGGTCTCTAATTTTTCTACTGGATTTGAGTCCCTTTTTCTTCCATGCCTATGAGATGATCATCATTTAACATTATTCTCAGGAATGTATAAAAGAAAGAAAATCACCTCTTTTTCCCCCTTTATCCACAGATCTCATTAACTGAACTCATACTGCACAACTAAAGATATTCTGCCCAATAACAACAGCTTTACTACACCAGAATGGGGGTTGTGGTTGTTTCAAATAGATTTCATTTTACAGAGTGCTAGCAAAGCTCAATTTATTTTGAAATGTTAAGTAAAGGCAACTTTTCTTTTTGGTTTCCTCCTTCAGAAAGGTATTCTGAAAGTATTTAGTACATCAAAAGCACAAATCTACAAACTGTCACACCTAAACAAAAAAACAGTGCAGTAAAATGTTTTGTCTGAATGTTTGCTCTCTACCACTACCTGCTTTTAATTATTCCAAAAATTTGACTGAATTTTTGAAAGCCTTTCTCAAAGCAGTGCATTTAAGAGGCCTATAGGCAGTCGGCTTACTTTTGAGAAGAGAGTTCAAAGATCTATCCTGAAAGTTTATGAGAAATTTTTTTCATATGAAGGGTATGTATCTCCATGTCTTCTTCAGGCAAATCTTCAACTGCTTATCTGAGAGTAAGTGTCCATTTTAAGTGTTGTCAGAATGGATTTAGAATAGGAGATGTGGTCTATAGTTACTTTTCTTGTCACTGTTAAAGCAGTGGGGAAAAGTTGAGTGATATTTTTAGGACTGATGCACTTAATGGCCACAATTTATCTGGACAAAACTTACTGGTGAAAAGTTTTCGAAATACAATTAATGGATGTATTTTCATATTTTATCATGTGGAGATCCACCTAAGCTATATCCATTTATATGTCAACTGGATTTTAACAAGGACATCACTAATTAATTATCCAGGAATGGTTTCAGAGAAAAAGCATATTAAAAAGGTGATTCGGGCCATTCACTGATCAGAACAGGAACAAAAAAAAGGGTTATAAAATTATCTAAAAAATATTAGAATTGGTTTTCCCTGAAATAGGATTAGTAGCCACTGGCAGGCCAGGCAAAGGTAGGAGAGGCAACATTCAGGAGGAGAATGGTTCTGACCAATGGTTTGGAGAACATCCTCTGTTCTCATGGCAAATAACTCTCCAAAATAAAGTGTCTGTAAGTGTATGTGTCTGGAAGATAGTAAGAGCAGCTCAAGTTCAGTACTGCTGAGCAAAGATATAGATCACATCAGTCAAGAGGTGAACTGAGTATCTCTGAGACCCTCTCCCTTGCCCCCCCAGAAGAATTAATTAAGCAAGTGTCCTTGAAGAGGGTAGGAAAAGATAAATGCAACTATTTATATAATTGCTAGCTTTAGGACTCACAGATCACTTAAGTTAGTGGCTATTGAAGTTTCCTGTCAACATGGTTGAAAAAACTACCCTGATGCACAATTCACAGGCTGCTGTGAGGGTTCCTGGCTCTCACTGAAATATGCCTGCTGCATGAGGCTTCTTGATGGGAAGATTAACAACATCTATTCCCTTTTGCTGCTATGGTTCACACTTCTCTTTGTGGTAAGGCAGCATTCTCAAATTCTAATTATTAAAATGCAATACACATATATGCAAACATAAAACTAAAACCAAAAAAGGCCAGTAAACTTCTAGTTATGAAAAGTTTATTTCAAGTCTAATAGAATGTTCTGTTACTATTTTTCAAGTTAAAAATAGCTGTGCATGCCACCAAATAGGTTCAAAAACTAACAGAAAAATTTTTCTTATTTAGAGATAAGAAAACTAAATGCCTTACTCTAGTTGTTACTACTGATTTTTCTGCTTTAATTACTAGCAAAGGCTTATACTTTAAACAACTTCTAAAAAACCTACTGCATACATGTGGATTAATACAAAAATAAATGAACAGTAATTACCAAATCAAATCCAGTTGATATTTTATATTTCTAAAAGAAGATTCACCTATATCACAATTACTCTGATGGATATCAGTCTCTTCTGGTACTGAATCCTTCATTACCTCTCATCAGAACAAGGTAAACAGCAAACTCCAGATCTATTCACTTTTCAAAATGCTTTATTACTTTGAGTCCTAACTCAACTTTATTTAGACAGACTGAAAAGGTAACACATCCAGATAGACATAATGAATAATGCCTGCTTTGACAAACATTTACTAGCATGGAGATGGGGCAAATGCGTAATCTGTAGATCCTCTAAACAAGTATTACTAAGATCCTTATTGCACACTAATCAGCACACATTCCATACACATCATTTATGTCACAATGAGTTTATTATTATCTTGGAAGAATCAAGAAACAGATTGTGACATCTCTTTATTAACAAACAATACAGTTAAGAACTCAGTAACAGTGTGGTACAAAAGGTCTTATCTGTCTTGGTCTACATACAGGATCTGAAGGAGACATCTCATCAATCAAGGAATATTAACATAAGATAAAGTGCTAAGAGTTCAGGAAGCATCGGAGGATCTTGTGGAAATAGTCTTCACATAGCATGGGAGGGAGTAAGGGATGGGAGCAGAAGATAATGATGACATTTCTTATTGGTATGAATCAGAAGCAAATTGAATACCTTCTTTGGGATGGCTGCATTAAAGCTGAAACTTTATCATCAAAGAATTTCTTCATAGCAAATCTGTCTAGAGCCTGATCAGCACTGTCAAAAGAGAGACACAGATATCATGTTATTTTGTCTTGGTGTTTTCTTGGAAATTCATCAGGTTACTGCTTGAAATATGCAAAAATATTTGAAAGACAAAAAGGAAGGAAGCAAGGAAAAAAAGAAGCACCTAACTAGCACCTTCAGCACTTTGGACATTGTGAACAACATTTTTTCCACTGACACCTTCTCATTTGACACGTTAATAAGGCAGTTTCCTTCCTTAGGCAAAGCACCTACACTCTTATTCAACTAACTGGATTGCATACATGTAACATGAATATGTTAAAGTCATAATGTAACGAACTTGGGCAAAGCCAAGCAGCTCAAGCTCCCAAAGAAGGATACTTGCCATAATTTCCTCCCAGTGCCACTGGGAGATTTTCTCTACAAAATAAAAATTTATTCTCTTTTTCAAAAAGAACTATAGTACCCAGCTAGAGGATCATTTAAGCAGTCAACAAGTCATTCAGTCTTTGTTTGCTGTGCCCTGAGCCACCAAGGAAGAGACTATTTAAAATAAAAGTGTTTTATGCTTTTTCCAAAAATTATTTAGAAGTTGCCAATTGTCTTGACAGGCTGTAAAGTCAAACCTTCTCTTTATGAATGTTAAAGATTACATAGTGTGTACTTGACCTAAAAACTTATTCTCACCCAATCCATCATATATCTTCATATATCTTCATCCACACTACCATTCAGAATTCAGGCAACCCATTCCTAACGGGCCAAAGACTGCGAATGCTTTGCGTGTTAAAACAGAGTTTACCAACAATTACAAAGAGCTGTTTGACTTCATTAAATTTGATGGCACATTATTCCTTCTTAAATGAGACAAATCAGATATTATAAGACATAACCAAAATAGATTCACATCATTAAAGGCTTTTTCATAGAATCATGGAATGGTTTGGCTTCAAAGGGACCATAAAGATCATGTAGTTCCAACTCTCCTGCCATGGGCAGGGATACCTTTCACTAGACCACATTCCTCAAAGCCCCATCCAGCCTGGCCTTGAACACTTCCAGGGATAGGGCATCCACAACTTCTCTGGACTGCCTGTTCCAGTGCCTCACCACCCTCACAGTAAAGAATTCCTTCTTTATATCTAAACTAAATCTACCCTCCTTCAGTCTACAGCCATTCCCCCTCGTCCTATCGCTGCATACTCTTGTCAAAAGTCCTACTTCACTCTTCTTGTAGGGCCCCTTTAGGCACCGGAAGGCAGCCAGAAGGTCTTCCTGGAGCCTCCTCTTCTTCAGGTTGAACAACACCAGCCCTAACCCTCTCAGCCTGTCTTCGTAGGAAAGGTGTTAAGCCTAAATTCACTATGCCTAGATTTTTTTGGCATGTTGCCAGAAAATGAACAGTAGCAGCAACAATACTTATGAGAGGGTACCAGAAAAGAAATGTTATTGCTCATTTCAGAAACCCACAACAAGAGACAATACCCGATCACTCCCTCCAACATGTTACCCTCGGAACTGGTCTTACCCAGCTGGTCCCTCCAGCCTGGAACCAGCATTACCCAACCATTCCCTCCAGATCAGAACTGGTGCCATCGCACCACTCCCTCCACCACACTTTGACCAGAAGGAACCCCTTCTCCCTCGAAGAGACTCCCTTACCCCTGTCCTCTCCTAGCTACTGCAAAAATTAACACTGCCCTGGACAGAAGTAGGAGATATGTGCATGCTGATAAATTAGGAATTTTATTTGGCGTGAACATCAAAGTCTTCTGAGTACCATTTCTGACACGGAAGCTGGCACCCTCAACAGCTGCAACTATAGTAATTTTCTGCCAGGTACCACCTTTAAGGACGACACAATATTGCAACACTGAGATCACACCACAGTACCGTACTACCCTTACTTGACTGATTTTGTCATTCACAATGCTTCTCAACAAAATATTATGAAATTGGGGCAATCACTGTTGCAATTACTACTTGAAAATATTCAAGTAGTTGTTCAAGTACTTTTTTCAGCACATACTGGTGTATACAATGCACCTAGCTTCTTCGTCTATAATGACCTCTCGACTGGGTTTACCCTAGTGAGCACAGATTGTTATCTGAGATTCTCATTTTCATGAAATCCATGAGTAATTTGCCATCAACCTCTAGTGATTTAAGACCCCATCAACTACAGCAGTGGATCAAATCTATTACTGACAGGCTGGTGTGAATTCAGAACCAAATTTGACTTAACCATGGCAGTTAGAGGGCATTTTTATTGTAATACATTTATGTATGTGTATATATATAAAAGAAACCAATGGAAAACAATGTGATTAAAAACCCAACAAACCCCTACGAAACACATTTCATCCTTTTTGAGACCATCTATTAAATTTTATCCTTGTTGACAAATTATCAATTGCCATTTCATAATTTGAGCATTCCAAAAGAATCAACTAAAAAAATCAAAATAAAGTCTAGATTATTTCTTAAACTGCATTCTGCACTTTGATCAATGTCTAGGAATCTCCTATTCAAATACTGTGTCCAGATTCTAATATCTGTTTTCCTTAAGTACTTTAAGAATAATTTCTCACTGATTCAAAAGAGGCCATCTTGAAACACCCTTTAGATGTTTCCTGCAAACCATTAAAAATCTCAGTTTTGAAGAGACCTTAGGGTGTCACCTAGTCCAACCTCCTACTGAAAACAGGACTACAAGAACAGTGTGTCATGAAAGCAGGCTGTGTTAAGACATGCTCCAAGACTCTTTGGGAAGAAAATCTGACAAACCTTAATTGACAAACGGACAGAGACTACTCAACTAAAAGGCATTTTTCCTTATGTATATTGTAAAAAACACACAACATTCATTATTCACACTTACCTTGCAGAAACATTGATGAAGTGCATATACGATGATATGACTACACCTATCCTTCCTTTTCCCCCCTGTATTAGGAAAAAGGGAATGATAACTTATTTATTACATAAATGGGCATTATTTTATTTAAGACCCATAGTAAATACAATTTTAAGACAAGAGATTCAGTCAGTCCTTTTACTTTGTTGATGGAAAGATGGAAAAAATGGGCAGCAGCTTATTTGTCAATGCAAGCTGGCTCACAAATGACAAAAAAATCCACTAAACAGGATTTCTATGAGCATGCCTGTCAGGTCTTACTGATTTAAAGGAATGGGGGGGGAGGGGACAGAAAAATTGTGTCAACTATTCTAATTTTTTATTATTTTTTCTCAGAAATCATTCACAACAAGTTTAGACAATGTTGCACTTTCCAGCATGAAATGCTATAAAATACTATTTTGGAAAGAATACGAGTTTCTAACAGGTCCGGGCATTTTTACCTCCCCAACACCTGAGATTTACAACTAATTTTCTATGGATAATTTAAAAAATGCTCCAAAGTAATTTTAAATACATTTAAATGACAAATTCAGTACAATCTACTAAGCAGTAATTCTCATGGATTTCAAAACGTTTTCAGTCTCTCAGCTGATACACATAGCTGGCTGTTATCTATCTTTGCAGGTGGAAAACAAAATTACCCAAAGACATTAATCAACAACATGCATTATCAATTTGTATATAACTGTATATCTAGAAATACTTTGTTCCCTTTTCTTTTGTCCTGTGAATGGCCCTTACTCCTGGCAGTAGTCCTGCAAACTAGCAAGACTTCAAGCATTTCATACAATAATGGCATTCTGTCTGTAAGAAATTCAGGACTGGGGACTATAGAATCTGACTTGAAGAGAAGTTTTGGTCCTATTATCATCCTCATTTTGTTTAGAGTAACATCTGCTAGTGATACAGAGACAGGTTTGCCTCAAGTGTCACCAGCATAGCTACCAATTCAGTTCTGAATTCATTTTATCCACATTTAACTAAGGTTTTTCTTTATTTCTCTTCTTTTTGAGCATGGAAGGGGAAGTAACACAGCATACTGGTAGCTTTGCTATAATGCACTGCAGTGATGCTGCCAGTTAAAATGTTGTCCCACAACAAAATTCATGAACATCACAGAACATGAAGAGCTTCTAAGGAGTTTCCTATAAAGCTGGAAAAACCTCAAGCTTCTCAATACGCCCACAGAAGTAACAGTGACCTTTGCAGGATGTGAGCTAACATCACTGCATGCTGTATCTGCAGCAGGGGCTAGGATCTTAGTCATCATAAAAAGCAATCTATAACAAACATGCAAGGTTAGTAGATTTAAGCATACTTATATCAACTGAAGATCTGGCATACTGTTTCCAACACTGAAAATAGATCAAACTTATTATTTTTTAAAAAGAGTAAGAATAAAGGATAATGTTTTTGAAAATGAATACAAACTGTGTGTATATAAAAGTCTCACTTACTCTGCAGTGTATTACCACCACATGTTGAGGATCATTGTTCAGCCATGACTCCATAGCCTTGCAGATGGTGCACACCTTATTAAGAAGCGGAGCATGGAGATCAGGCCAACCCACATCCATAATCTGCAATTAAACAAGTAATATTTACAAGAGACACCTTGACCCTAGTATCACATATTATAATCTGGATTCAAATAATTGTGATGGTTCAAAGTCTCCACAGTTTTTCCAATCCCAGACAACCATGCCATTCAAATGCCATGACACTTACAGGTCTCTTAAGGGGAAGAAGGGAATTTGTTTTTAAGATTCTGGTATTTTATAAAATAAACAAAAAGCTCCCCCCCCCTAATCCCGCCAACCACTTAAAAGTGACAACATTTCTGAAGATGTCAAGTTTTTAAAGATTTTTCAATTAGATATTCAGGTATCTTATAACAGTAAAGAAGGTCAAAGTTAGAACAAAGATTGTTTTAATTTCATTGGTTTGATTTGAAATTTATTTCCTTAATGTGCAACAGACATGGCATCTTAATTTTTTTTCCTTTTTTCTATTCAGCTTTAGTCACTACATAATACTGTTTACTCAACCTATTATTATATGCATATTTAACACTAACAAAACCAGTAACCCAGTAACCATGAAAAATTTAAATCCTTTATGATCAATAAAGCACTCAAAAGGTTAAAACTAAGAGTTCTTTTAGCTTCAGCTATCTGATTGTACATTACACTATATAATCCCAGTATCCTGTGACTGCACAAAGAAAGTATACTTGAAGTAAAATTTATAGCATTCAATAGGAGTTTTTCAGAAGTCACAACAGGCTTCAGGTCCTGTGTATAAAGGCTAAGAAAACAACAGGAACAGGTATGTAAAATACAGACCTAACAGACACAAAACATAACTTGGGAAAAAATAAAAAGGGATGCATGTGGGGCTTTTTATCATCTTCCAAAACTTGTTCTCTTACTCTGTATATCAACACTTGCATAGCTTCAGGGCTCACCAGGACATTTAAGTTTTATTTAACACTAGAAAGAGATGTTATGGAAGACAATCAATACCTTTGGGTTAAGCTTGGCAAGGTCATATCTCTTTTCAGAGAGGTTTAATACCTGTGGAAAAAAAAAAAAAAAAAAGAAAAAATCAACCATTAAGATCCGTAATTTATGTCATAAATAGCTGTATTTGAAACATGAAAACTACAAGAAACTACAGTGATATGGCTTCAGGTTTGTCCACTGTTCTACTAAACTAAATTAACATTTGAAGTCAGATACCACTAGCAAATGTATTTTAGGTATTCAGTTGTTATACGTTGAAGCTAAAGCTGAAACTAAGTGCACATTTTGAAAAAGGACAGTTAAAATTCCACTACATCTTATTTATTTTGTGTGGCTTTATTTGAGTAAGAGGTATAGTGAGAGACCTGGGCACCATGCAAAATAACTGCAGAGCGTAAGAATTAACAATGAAAAGTCTGTGAGGATGGTACAGCATTAAATATTCGAATCTGTGGGCCTGACAAGAAATTACTGCTCTGTCAAAACTTTGCAGGGAAGATATGACATAGCTATTTAACTATAGCTTAGCCTATGAGATCTTCCAACTCTTCTGTTAACTCATTAGATAGCAAGTTATCTAATTATCTAATGTTTAATATCTAATATAATAATACATATATCTAATATATATATAATAGATATATATAGATATCTAATATATATCTCTTATATATATCTAATATAATATCTAATATAATAATATCTAATCTAATAATATCTAATCTATCTACACTTAGTTCTCAATAAGGAATAGTTAAAGAGATAGACTGTAAAATGAGCAAAAAAAAGCAGTGTATACAAGTATAACTATCTCTTTCATTAGAAAGTACTTTAAATCAGTATCAATAACAAAAAGCTGAAATATCAGTACTGAAGAACTGAAACAATGCTACTGAGGCAGATTCACAGTGTGGCTATTTCACATCACAAGTTAAGTACAGATGACATAATCATTGAAAAAGTTTCATTACACTTCTGAAATGGAATAAACAGATCGTAAATTTGAGATAGAGTAAATATAAGTCCATTATATATTTTACTATTACCCAAGGACAATTTAAGAACCCTTTTCTAAAGTGTAACGCTTTTCTAAAATACCACCTGAGGCATTAACCTCAGTTGGCTCACCAAAAAACCCAGAAGTCAAAGAGGTTAAAGGAACTACATCGTTTTCCTTCTAGAAACTGGTGCCTGCTGCTCACCAATGTGGTACTTAAAAATGTGCAACTCCATTATGGACACAGTGGAAACAGTATGACATCATGGCACCTCTAGGAAAAATTACATTTTATAGGCAAGAAATTTATCCAGATGAAGAAACACCCAAATTAACAAGGCACTCAAGAAAACAGCTTCTATTTTAAGCTGCACAGGCTTCTGAAATTACATATGATATTGACCATAAAGGGTATACATCACTTCCATTGATCAAACTCCAAAAGAAAGAATAAAACTTCTTTATAGTATGAGAAACATTGTCTTAATTCCAGTATACTGTTTGCATTTTAAACAGATTACTCCTGAAGAGCTAAATAACAATGAAAAATTTTTATGTTCATTCTCTGATATATCAGGAAGATATATCAACAACTATAAATAAGACTATACTTATCCTTCCATAAATATCAATAGTAATTTTACAGGAATGAAATGAAGAGTCTCTTCTACAAATGAGACTTTTTTTTCTAATTTTCTATTAGCTTTAATATTTGCCAAAAAATTAAGAGTTGCAGTTTTCAGTACAGATCTCAGTACAGAGTTCTTAAAATCAGTGATAAAGCTATGTTAAGAAAATTACCTAAAATTTTGCACAGGGAAAAAAAGGGCTATTTGATTCATCTTTCTTGTTGCTTTATATTTAAGATCAATTTAAAATTCCTGTGTGTCAGAATACAGCCCTGTTCATGATGGGTATTTGTCATTGCTGGATCAGATGTCAAACTCAAAGATACCCAAGTCCTGTGAAGCTGAGATACTCCAGGAGTCCTATCAGCATAGAATAAAGACCAGAAGATACAAGAACCAACATTTCACATACAACAACAAAACAAGGCATTACAGAAGCCTTTGAAGGGAAGCATATACCATAAATAGATGTCACTGCGTGTTGGGTTTGGCTGGGGTAGATTTAATTTTCTTCACAGTAGCTCAGTGTTTTGGATTTATGTTGAAAATGGTGTTAATAACACAGGGATGTCTTCATTATTGTTGAGCAGCGCTTACACAGTGCCATGGGCTTTTCTGCCTCTCACACCACCCCATCAGTGAGTGGGCTGGGGGTGCACAAGAAGTTAGGAGAGGACACAGTCAAGACAATTGACCCTAACTGACCAAAGGGATTTTCCATACTGTATGACATGCTCAGCATATAAGCCTGGGGAAGAAAGTGGAGACATTCAGAGTGATGATGTCTCCCCAAGTCACCACCACACATAATGGAGCCCTGCTTTCCTGGAGATGAGTGAATACCTGCCTGCTGCAGGGAGCAATGAATGAACTCCTTGTTTTGCTTTGCTTGTGTGCAGAGCCTTTGCTTCACCTATTAAGCTGTCTTTATCTCAACCCATGTGTTTTCTTCACTTTTACTCTTCCAGTTCTCTCCCCTGTCCCACTGGTGGGGAAGTGAGCAAGCGGCTGTGTGGGACCAAGTTACTGGCTGAGGTTAAGCCATGATACAGTGGAAGATTAACTGCATCCTTTTTGGTCCCTTTTTGGCATATCCTAGGTCTACTTACTTATATTTTGGTACAAGAAAGAGAAGCATTAGCATCAGTTTCTAAATTTTTATCTGTTGGAGAAGTCACATTTCTTCTTGGTACCAATGTCTGCAGGGAAGATACTTTTTTAGAGTAACAAAGCAGAGAAAAATTTCCTGCAAGCTATGGACAGGCTTTCATTTCTCCATAAAGGACTCTTATCTCAGACCATCAAAGTATAATCCTCTATTGTTTAGAGAAAATTAGATACTTAGGATTTTTTGTTCATATTCTTCATAACAAACAGACTCAAACAGGAAACAATGCACTCACACAATTCTTTGAGTGTATCATTCCCTTCTCTGTTCTCACTATCAACTGCAGCCAAGAGAGAGCAACTAGGTAAAAAATGACAAATGCTGATTTGTAGTATATGTTCTGCTAGTTGAGACCCTGGCCCAATGAAAGAGCAGAACTGTTCCCATCAACTTCAGCAGAATTGCTGACTTGAATACTCTTTTGAGGAGATTTTGGGGGCTTTTTGTTTTGCCCGCGGACGAAGATTTAGGAAGGTTCTATCCACGTTTGTTACAAGCACGCTGGTGGCTTATGAGGCCAATACGAGATAGACATATCCGATTGCAAAAGGCACAGCAGAAAGACTCCTTAGGTGGTACATGCAGCAAAACATGATTTTTTTCTACGTTGCCTTTTCTCCTCGAGAGTGATCCTGCGTGCGTTCTCAAAGGAAGCAGCAGCCTTATAGATGGTGTGTCTCCAGGCCTCCCAATTGGAGGCCAGAGTAGATTATGATGATCAATATGGCCGAGGCTGAGATGTTGTTTCAGGGAGTCCTTGTATCTTTTCTTCAGGGCTCCTCTCTTGTGGCAGCCGGTGGCAAGTTCACCATAGAGCAAGATCTTAGGGAGGCGGTGATCTTTCATCCTTGATGAAAGATCCTTCACCTTGATGCTCAGCGCAGCTGTGTTCTCAGCAACATGGCCTCAATGCTTGTGACTGCTGCTTGTTCTAGAACAGATGTGTTGGTCACATAATCTGACCAGTGGATTTTAGGATTGTTCGGAGGCAGCGTTGATGGAAGCGTTCTAGGAGACGCAGGTGGTGGCGGTAGATGACCCATGATTAGGAACCACATAAGAGAGTAGACAGCACTAAGGCTCTGTAAACACTGATCTTTGTACTTTTCTTCAAGTGTTTATTTTGCCATACTCTTTTATGGAGTTTTCCAAAAGCACTTTACGCCTTTGCTAACCTGTTGTCTATCTCCTCGTCATCTCTGAGGAGATGAGGTTACCTAGGTAATTAAACTGCTGGACTGATTTAAGGTCTGATTGGCCAATGGTGATATGGTGATGATGGAAGACTTCCTGAGGTGCAGGTTGATAGAGAACTTCTGTCTTCTTTAAGCTGACTTCCAGACCAAAGAGTTCAGCAGCGTCTGCAAAGCAGGATATTAAACGCTGCAGAGCTGCTTCTGTGTGGGCGACAAGGGCGGCGGCGTCAGCATAGCGCAGCTCCCGGACAAGATGATTTAAGGTCTTAGTGTGGGCCTTCAGTCGCCTTAGGTTGAATAGGCTTCCATCAGTATGGTATTGAATGTAGATACCGTCCTGATCATCAAGGTCTGCCGTGGCCCTTTGGAGCATCATGCTGAAAAAGACTGTGAATAGAGTTGGTTCGAGAACGCAGCCTTGTTTCACACCATTAGTTATTAGAAAGGGCTCAGAAAGTGCGTCGCCATATCTGACTTGGCCATGTTGATCCTCATGGAGTGAGATGATCATTTTAAGGAATTCAGGGGGACAACCTAAACATTCCAAAATCTGCACAGACCTTTTCTGCTCACAGTATCGAAAGCCTTGGTGAGGTCAACAAAGGTTACATAGAGACCTTTGTTCTGTTCCCTACACTTCTCTTGCACTTGTCTGAGGAAAAATACCATGTCTGTGTGCTCCTGTTGGCTCTGAAACTGCACTGACTTTCAGGTAGAATTCCTTCTGCAATAGCAGGTATTAGTCTGTTCAAGAGTATTCTTGCCAGGATTTTGCCAGATTTTGCTGATATACATGTACCTCTTGAGCAGGCTGAAGAGGTATTCAAAACATAAGAAACAAAAGAGTTTAAAAGCAAGCTCTGAACCTACAACCTGGCTGTGGTTTGTCAGGTTGTCTTGTGAATTCACAAAAACATACTCGAAAAGCAGATGGCATCAAGGTCTTTTTTGACTAAGACAGCTGATTTGCAAAATGTTCATTAGAAAATAAATTAATAAATAGAACAAAACCAAAACAAAATCCAAAAATTCCAGCTTTGCAAGAGAAACTGACTACATTCCCTCCCAGAGAGAGGACATACTAAACAAGAATTTACCATATATCAGATTTTTGTAATACAAACAGGTATTAAGTGAGATTTAACTGGACTGAGACTTACAAGCTTACACTGCTGTCCCATGGAAAAGACCACCGAGAACAGCTGAATTTGTACCTGTAATGCTTTACATACAGAAGCTTTACATACACCTTCAAACTATTACTATTTTGTGCCTTATAAGCTACCAGTGTCTGATAGAAGGGAAGCGAAGGGCAACAAGGCAGCATGCTGAGGGCATCAGACCACGGCACAAGTATTATACATGCATCTTGAGGACAATCTGGTTCATAATGCACCTATGACATCTTGGTTTGTGAGCAAAAAGATAATGTATTTAAATCATTAGATGGAATCTCTCCAGAAACTAATTTCTACTGTGAGTAAAGTTCAACCTCCTGAAGTCATAGATTTTACTCTAATAGTTTATACACACTAACTAAAAAGACAGTAGAAGAAAAAAAGTAAATAAAATATTGGTCTTGTTTTAAATTCACCTTCATAGAACAAGCTGAGACAACACATGCCATGGCACTAGCCAGAAAACAACACAGGAGATTAATAGCTTGTGTTATCATTAAAAAAAAATCTGCACACGAAGATCGTTATAGATTTGCTTACAACTTAATTTCCTATAGGAAACTAAACAGCAGTAAAAAAATGCATCTACAACAAGTTAATGAGAAAGATCTGGACAGAACACACCAACAGCAATCCCACTTTTACATGTTGTTTCACAGTATACGGTAGAGACAGACAGTGAACACATGATGGTGAGAGACTATCAGATGCCCACTTGAGGAACCAGAGATGTTAGGAATAAAGAACACACTCCACATTGCAGGGTGTGTATTTTTTAAAAGCCTTCTTTGGACAATGAAAATGGTCAGTGCAATCATTCTACAGTGTTTGACTATGTGTTATTACAAAGAGACTGCAGTGCCCCAGCAAAAGAGTGCTTTCAATATCTGTTCTTGCCTAGCAGCTTAAAACACTACTGAAAATTTTGCACTTGCTTGCAAGGCTGTAAAGATGGACCAAAGAATAACTTCTAGTTTATAATGGTATATGTGGACCTACCAGTAGCCTTCCTGTGTAGACAAAAGAAATTGTATCACAAAACACTCATCTTACACATACCAAGTAATTATTGCCATGTTTGGATTTGAGCATTCGGGTTACATCTTGTAGATTGTGGAGGTAAGTTTCCTCAGAACAGCTAGCAGGGAAAGATACAGCAATAATCCGCTCTGTGATGTAAGTGAGGTCAAGTTCATAGCCTTCTTCCATAATGTGATCAAAGTCTGCACTTCTGTGAAGAAATTAGATATGGCAGTTCACAGCAAAGCAGCCAAGAACAAACATAGCATATTAATGAAAAGAAACTGCAACTTGAACTCCTACAGACAAGCATCAGATGTTTCCAATAATTTCATTACAATTACAACTCATTAAATGCCTACAGAGCTCAAATTATTCAGTTCAGAACACAAACTGAGTTAGCCAAAAATCAGAGTTCTTCACATCAGAACCATAGTGAAAAAATCTCTGCAATCAGTAATGTGGAAAAGCACTAAAATGAATACAAGCACTTTTGGCAAATACTAGCACAACAAATTTGGGAGTTAAATAGGAAACTTCTAGGTACTTATGTCTGCACACATCTCTCTGTAGAATTCTGCAAATGCTTTACAAGTTGGTAGATTCACCAGTGATCTGTAAAACATTGCAGATCTTGAAATCTGCTCTGAGTAACACTGACATGAATCTAAAACCAGTCCCCAGACTGCAAGACATGAATATAATCCAATTAATTTCCCAGGTTAGTGTACGGATACTGTTTACTTTAACTTTTCTTTCTTTTCCAGGTTAAGGGCACAATCTCACCTTGTCCATCTTAATAGAATAATCAAAAGATTCTAGTCATTAAATTACAAGTAAGCTCAGCAAATATGCCCAGTTGTTTTCTCAGACAGAGATTGTAAAATGGTACTTGCATAGCAGGTCATGTCTTGCAGAAGACTGAACTCAGAAATCAGAACCACGAATAACAAAATCTAAACCCACCAAAGCAAGATGTGACACTGCTACATAAAATACGAAAGAAATACTTGCTGTGATTCTTTGTCACAACTGGAAGCAGAATTCTTTGAAGCACTGCTGCAATTCTGCAACAAAGAAAACAGAACAGTCAATCCGGAAGCTTACTTACTGTCACTGATGTCAACGTTTCTGGCTTTTTTCCTTATTTTTTATGTGGAAAATTATAACAAGAGGATACGAGAGGATCATTGCCCTGTGTTTTGAAGGCAAACACTGTGGTTACGACCAAGTTATGTCTAACTCTCTATCACTTCTTCCAACCCACTACTGCCAGAGAAGTCTTTCGTGCTGTCTTTTGTGCTCTTCTTGGTAACTGCATTAAGATTAGAGAAAACACAGTCGTCTTTGAGAAGATGAAATTTGAATTTTTTTATAAACCTGCAAAAGCAAGTTCCTCTCAACTGATTTCCTTATGACAATATTGAAATATATACTCAATATATTCCTGAGAATTTATTGTGTAGTAGTTTATTCTTGTAATTCCATTTCTTCAATAATAGCAACTATTCATGAAAAAGTATAAAAATATTCTCCCTCGTGAGCCTCAGTAAAAGGAAAAACAAAGACAGCTACTACTATATTAACAATAAATAAAAATAAATAAAAATAATTCACTCTACATTTATCTATGTCTATATATATTTTATCTTTGCATATATATTATTTTATATATATATTAATTTTTATATAGTATATATTTTATTTTAGCCTTTAGATAAGTATAATATGTTTTAATACAGAAAAGAAGGAGTTCAATTTAATATCATGCATCAATAACTCCATAGGTGAAAGAGTATTCACTCCTCTCCCTCCCGTGAATATACAGAAACATGCACACAAAAGCTTATTTAGATTAAGGGTAAGAGCTGGAAGGCTGATAAACCCTATTTATTTTGGCACACACATGGCAAGTATTCCCAAACCAAATAAACTGTGTTTGAATGGAAGAGGCCTTAGAACCTTACATAAAGTGATGCTGTATATCAAAATCTGGGAATAGCTAAGACATACAATCATGAAAATGACATGTTTTCTTTCAGAATTTCTGAAAGAGAACTGTTCTGGCAAATTTTAAATCACAGTTGGTGTCATAAGGTGCACCTCACATAAGTCCCAGTTTCACTACTTCCTGTCTTTACTTAGACAACAGAAAATGAGGGAACTTCATGGTATTTCCAGCCTCTTTTTACACAATCCTTTCTTAGAATTTTAAAGGTTGTAGGTAATACACCATGGGTGCCAAAACGAGTAAATAACTATACTTGAAATACAAGATATAAATTCAAGGTTTCGGCATATTTTGTTTTGGTTTTGTAACTAAAAAGCAATTAGCATCATGACTCTCCCTCCACTTCCTTGGCCTCTGTTGGTTACACAGATGTATCCATTGCTTAAAAAGTACTTCCACCATTTATGAAAAATTATATGACTATATATATATACTATATATGTATATATTTTTAATTGTATATAATTGTAATATAAGTGTAAATATATTTATATATATCACTTTAGCTGTCTCTCTCTCGTTTTGGGTTTTCCTAGGTTTTTTTCGTCCCTCTTCTCCCTGAGGTTTGCCGGGGAGGGGGGGGGGGGGGAACTCTTGCGGTAGGGTTTGGAGACTTGGCAAGAAGCCAGCTTCAAACCATATCATGTAAGCATGCCATGTCACCTACTGAAATACACAGTTCTATATACTCTTTCCTGTTCTGTGTACAAAAATGGATAGTCCTGACAACTTCCACAATTAAATAACTGGTACAACTTAAAATTTTAACTCATAGATTTATATTTTTATATGTGTAAGCAATCAGCTTAGTGTTTTAGACTGTGTTATGGATACTCAAAGGAAAATTCAAACAACACTGGTAATTTAAAAGAATTCTTCTTTCGATATCTCATCTCTGTATCATGTTGCATTATATGGCCTCAAATAGCTGCAATACTCTTCTGTCTGTCATTATGGGTACACTTTTATACAGATTTTGTACAGCTCCCAAAATCAACAGAACTATACCATTTTTAAAAGATACTTTGATTCACACCATCAAACTCTCCATTGCCTATCTATGGTGCACAAAACTTACTAAACAAATTTTACTTAAACTTGAATAAGGTTACGATCACCTTGTATGTTATATGTTGGCTACAGCCAATGACTTACTGGCAAATGGACAAGCAGTCAAGGACACACAACCATTTTTCTGTGTGCCCTCTAGATTGTATTCCCTTCCTCTTCTTTTCCATGGATTAATTATCTTGTAGCTAGCAATGCATTCTTTTTTTTCTTCATTTTTATTTTTTACTAACTCTCAATGACGCCACCACTAACTTTTCCCATCACAGCTGCAATATTTAGCAAAATCCAACAAAGATATGAGTTACTACAGAGGCAAAATGTTTATTGAAAAAGCTTTTCAAAGATTTGGTGAAGCATATAACATATATACACACACCCCTACAACATGCTCTTAATACAAATAAGTGTTCCAGCATTTCTCACAACAGGCAAGCTGAAAATGTAAGCCATATCTTACCATGCTTCTGACTGAATTCTGGTTTTGATTGACTATTAAACCTATTTCAAACTTCTGTGACTGCCTTTCTGGGCTTCTTCCTAACGTTTCTGTGCAGTTTCAGGGTCATTTCACTGATAAGAAGGGCTTCTTTTTCATTCTGGACCAAGTCATACACACCTACCATCAGAATACAAGTTTAACCAAGCAGAGGATTCAGTGGCATGAGGCAGACTATCCATAAAGGCAAATCATCTCCATCCAAGTAAAATAAAAACAAAACAAAACAAACAAAAAACCAAACAAACAAAAAACCCACCCAAAAACATTGTTTTCTGCCTTGCTGAAGAGATAATAGCAAAACCTCACTGGAGAGATAATAGCAAAACATTTGGTTAATCTTCCCAGAGAGCAAATGCTATCTGCTATCTCGCAGGATGGACAATTACCTGGAAAATCTCACAAAACTAGGTATGATTTTCATTTCCTGACAAGCAACAACAGTAGAGGAGGGGGAATCAAAACCAGTGGCTCAAAATGGGTGTTTAAACACATCTGGCTAAAAATTTAGAGTTGTAACCAGGCCAGATTCAGTGAAACTAGCGCTTGATATGTTGCCAGTAGGACAGACCTGAGATTAATCTTCTGTGAGCTTTTCCCCATGATTCTTGTTCCCCTGCTTCCCTGGGACTGCCTGGCAATGCACACGGTATAACCAGTCATATGAGGAACAGAGTTTTCAAAAAGGAAAACACCTTCTATTCACCTATTCATTCAGTTTTAAGGAATTTTCGTATTCCAAACAAACGGATCAATCCCAAACAATAACATATAGAAGTTATTCTTATGTAAAGAAGTGCGAGGAGCCTTTTGGTAAAATTAAGCTGCAGTTGTATGGAAGACAGCAGGGGGAAGCAATTGCTTATAAAAGACACCATCTTCTCACCAGTCACAGAATTGGATTACCAAGCAAATTCCTTGCATCCAATGCACTACATCATTGCCCTTTTCCAGTAAAAATTCAAGCCATGCAACTCTTTCCTTTGACGTCATCCTTATTTCTTTCACCACCATTGACTCCTGTCAGTCCTAGGCTTATCACAGAGCCCAGTTATCCCAACTTTCTCAAAAATTCAGTCCTCAGACAAAAGCATCCCAGAGTCCACTACAGCCTGTGCATAATAAACAACCTAAGAAACAGTCCCATACTTAATTCTACATCATTTTCACCAGGTCACAACATTCACTAGACAGCCTGCTGTCAATGGAAGCATAGAAAGTGGGCCAAAGAGCCCAATTAAACTAAAGTACAGCTTGAACAAAACAGACTTTTGAGATCAGCCCTGTTAATTCACCTTCTCCTGACACCAAAGATGGTGAACTTGTTTATGAATTACCTGGCCTGCCTCAAATAGCAAGCCTGTGTTTGTCCAATGCAGCATGCAGCATCTCATACCTTTACAATCCTACTTTGAGTCACTCCACAGCTTCAGAGCAAAAACATGGCAAAAGGTATAGTACAGGCTATCTCACACTGTGTGGCACAGAGGTGGCATTGAGACAGCTTCTCCATAAAAGTCCAGAAACAGAAGGAATAAGAAATAACCTTCCTGCTATATCTTCTGTGATGAAAGGCTGACTCTCAAGGAAAAAAATGGAGACAATCAAGTAAAAAATAACGCCTAAAAAAAAAATCATATCTGTAAAAAAAATATCAGCAAGATGATCATCCACAACTTTTCCAAGAACTGAATAAGGAAATCTGCATTACAATCAGTAGGCTTACACATTTCACAGGCTAAAGTCCTCTGTCATAGAGTGCCAGAGACCAGAAAGGACAAAGGGTAAAGGGAGATCAGTTTTGCCCCAGATAAACTCATTTGCATTTTGGCAGTACACTGAGTTACTATGTTTTATATAACAGTTCTAGAAAAATAAATTAAAAAAAAAACTAGTAGCTAAACTACTAGTTTCCAATACCAAAGTAAAACTAGACACGTGGGCCATGCATGAACTTAAAAATACCAGGTGGGATAATGACTTGCCCCTTTTGAGACCAGAATCAAAGACAACAGGCTAAGGAAGCCAAATGAAAAATCATTCAGTTACCTTCCCCAAGGCCCTGTTCCTGGCATTGAACTATAATAATATCTGCTTAAAAGCTATCTCAGCAGAATATAAGAAATACTGATTTCAAGGACTGGGTTGTTTCAAACAGTTGAGACAGCTGTACATGAACTGTACATGTGTTCCTCCAAGAAACAGCACTGCTGAAAACTCAGGGCTCCAGGATCTGATATGCATTCATGCAGCTCATCTGTTTCTCTCCTGGGGTCCTTCTTGAGTAAGAGTATTAACAGGTATAAGGACCAATGAGTAGAAACTACAACTATCTAAAATGTAAATCGCTAATTAATCTGTGGCTTAAAGGTATCAGGACATATTTTGAAAGAATGACATGGATCTATTTGGGATGTAAGTATTTTATTTGTGCCTATTTTTCATGTTGCTATAAGCATCAGAAAATTTGATTAGCTAATCTGCCATAAAATTACATGCATTTTACACAGCTTTTAATTAGCTTCTGAAACTCTTTTCCACAGGATTGCTCACCATTCAAACACCATAAATAAGAATAAGAATAGAGAGACTGATCAGCAGAAGACCTGAATACATTTGAACCAAATTTGTAATGTATTTTCATTCCCCAAGCCATGGACAGGGATCAGAAGAAATTCTGCAACCTATTCTAAGGCACAGTGTAACAGTTCTATACACTCCAGGATACTGCAGAAAAAGACAGAACAGTGAACTACACTGAGAGTTGGACTACTCCACCATGATAATTCCTACTGACACAGTGAATGTGATGTTTTGGATGAGAACCAGAATTTGCATACCAGAACCTGAATTTGGTCTCTGGCTTTAGAATGACTCCTATTGCAGAAAAGATTCATGCCTTGCAAATACAAATGTCTCTATGCTATTGTTTATGCATTGCTTAGTAAATATTACAAGTTAATTAAAAATATTTTTGAAGTTCTCTCTGCAGAAGAGATTTATCATTTCTACTGCAGACGACTACTTGTTTGAGAGCAGATTTTAGTTCTGTATGCTGTGTCCCATAAAAATCACGATCTGTTCCCCTGTGTAGTATAACAGCAAGACTCCAAACAGATGTGCCCCTCGCAGAAGTTATAAATCCCAGCTTGCTTTCTCTCTGCCAAAACCCACCCTGATGGCAAAGGTGCTCCTATGATTCCTTCCTATGACACTTCAGCCAAAACAGGCCAGGTTCCTCTAAACAAGTTCACTGGAGGGCTTTGCAATCCAGCTCATTTTTATCAAGTTTGTGGGGCACTTGGATATGGAGTTCTATCTAGCAATCTGCCAGGGAAACAAGGAACCAATCAGGGCAGAAAGATCATCTTCCAACTCACTTTTATTGACGAAAGTAGCCCTGCTCACAGCCTGAAATCTCCTGGTACAGCTGGGTTGTCTATTCATCCTTTGCTCTTTTCTTAAAATATTTAACTCATAACAGAGAGAAGGTATGTAGCACATTTTTGCTACTAAGGACTCTTTCAGAGAAAATACTGAATACATATGAAGTTATTATTCAAGTGAGAATGAGGCATAATTAGTGTTTTAATTAATGTAAAATTTCACAGGTATACATACTCACATTTGGAAAACTGTATTTTTGAAGCCTTAGCTCTACAAGGTCTCAAGACAAAGAGTTTACACAAAGCTTTGTGAGGCTAGCACCTACCCCTAACCAGTGCTATTGTCTCTTGCACATACAGAACAGGAGCACTAACTCACTCTAACCCAGGTGAGTTAGAGTCATGTCAACACTGAAATGACTGTATTCCACTACAAATCCATGGAGAAACTTCCTATATTCATATTTAAGTGTTAGGCAGGGAGTGTACTTCAATTGACTAAAATAATACATGTGCTCTAATTCTGGTTGTAGTATAGTTTCACAAGTACACTAGAGCTTTGAAAGAGCTTCCTGAAGGAATACTATCCGCAGGTAATGTATTTAAGCACAACAGATACAGCAGAGCGTAAAAGTTTCTGCATTAATTCACACATACCACATGGTGAGGTTCTGTAGAAGTAATGTATGGCATGACCCAGTAGCACCTAATACAAAGCTCCTGGTATGTGTGTGCTCTGCTTCCTAACTCTGTAAATAGTGCACAGTGGAAAGAAAAAAATGTAGTGGCAGAGGGGAAGACTTCAGAGTAAATCTCCTGCATTTCTCTCTGACCTATTTAGGATGTAAGAGATGAAAACTGAAGTAAACTTTCATTACAAATTTTGCACCCTGTTAACTAACAGAAAATTATGTGCACACAATCCTTGGATAGAAAGTGACAGAAACACTTCTGCCAGCCATTAGTTGAAACAAGAAGCTTAATTATTTGTTTTAAATATGTTAATATTAAAAATAAAATAATATTCCAGTCCATAAGGGCATGAGGAAGCCCTCTAAATGTAAGAAAATGCACTTCTTATTTCCCAAGTAAGAATGTGCTTGCTATCCCAAACACTGGAATTAAGCTAACAAAATTTTGAATTCTAGGTAGTGTCAGAACCAAGTCATCCTTTGCTCCTGGAGTATACTTGTCCATAGAAAGTAACTACCAACAATTTCAAGAAACTTGCTAATGGTCAAATAATAATCATTGCAAAATGCAATAAGACAAAAGGCACAGCTGAAAAACATTTAAGGCTGCCTTCAAAATGGCTGTGCACAAGGTATTATATGTACAGAAAAAAAACCAAAAAAGATATTATCTTGGCTTGTGCAATAAGCAATCAGTACAAACAGAAAACCCTCTAAAGTATTCAAATGTGAACAATTATGCTAAAAACTTCCAACTAGCAACAGAAAATGATCTGCAATTATTTTCCTCACAATGTATCTCATTATTTTGCTTCATGTTTGTTGCACTAGAAGCAGCTGTCAAAACCAATTATTCACATACAGATAACTAAGAACTTAGCTCTTCTCTGATTTTTTAGTTTTAGTTAATTTGTCTAGATAAGAAAGCAAACAGCGAACTGAAAGGTGAAACAATCACGTCACTAGTCTTTTTTAGCTGATTTCATTATCAAATATATTCTAGCAACTAGAAATAACTCTAATTTTACTAGAACAGTGTGGTTGATAGCATGGATCCAACCACAGAAATACCCTTGGTTGTAGAAAAACATTTATTGCCAGGCCAAGTAAACAAACTATACTGCTAATACAAATGTAACCTCTGAATGTCTCCTGTCTACATGGGTAGCCAAGGATCACCCTGCACAGAGTGGCACCAGCAGCATTACAAAAAAAATGCAATGCACACAAGACATGCTCATTTGTTGCAATAGAGAACTGCGCTGGAATTGAACAATGAATCAGTGAAGACCATGTACATCTTGCAAGTCCTTTCCTCTGCCCCTATTTAAATTTTAACCTCATTTTTACAGTAGTGAATCAAATACCTGCATCACAGTTGCCTACTAACAGATAGTTAACTATAGGCATCTCCCATTATTTATTTAGAAATCTACAAAACTTGACATCTCTGTTAAAAGATAACTCTAAAGGACTTCAAAAAGTTGTCTTCTTTGTCTTACTTACTTCACAGAAATTGTGCTAAAAGTATACTTTTAAGGGCTATCAGTATCAAAATCAGCTACACGTCCCATTTGCAGATATTTCTACATCAGTTAGATTGCTGGGTTCTATTGCACTTCAATAAATGTATTTAATACTGCTTGTACCAGTAGTACTACAGCCATAGTAATAAAGGGTTGGGAAGGAGCATTTATTTGTTTTGTAAAAAACATGGCATATAAATGGAACAAATAAAAGCTAAAAGATCAATTGCATATTGACCACAAGACAAAAACTAGTATCATTCTTATGGGGAAAAAAAAAAAATCTCTTGACTTTCTGTACTCTTCTGAATACAATTCAGTCTATGAATACTTTAATATTTATCTTTACTTTCTTCCCTGCTTAATTTAAAAATAAGAAATGCAGAGGTCATTTAATTGTTCCTGGATAAACTGAAGGGTGGAAAAAAAACCACTTATGCTAATTAGAAGCTAATTTCACACAGTATAGAAATCAAAATGTGTACTTTGAAAATGGTTAGCAACGGATGCTTTGTGAAGTTGTAGTAAAAATAAGCAGACACAAACAGGAAAATAAATCAGGTCAAGTAAAAGAAAAAGGAATAAATAAAATTACTTACGCTTCTGGTTACATGATTTTTAACCACCTCAGAGTTAGCCTGCAAAAGCAGAAAAGTTAACAAAACTGACTTTAGTTTTCCAGATAGTTTAACTACATTCTAAGAAATCCCCTCCTAACTTATACACACAACGACAACAAATTCATCTTATCATCTTATTCATCATTCAATATTCATCTTACAGTACTAACAAACAAATTATCTTTCAAACAGATGTGGAAAAACTAATTGATTTTGCATTATCATTCTGCATATTCAGGTCTTGTAAGACAGTGCTCAGGTACTGGGAGTGCCTATTCCAAGTTACAATATACATGGAGATGTTCACTGTTAACCACATGTGCCCTTCTGCCTCTTTTTCCAATCTCTCATTTTATACTTTTTCATGAAAACAGACACTTGCATAGGTATAATGACATGAACTGCCAAGAATTTTCTGTAAGTGCTGTGCAAAAAAAATCTGTTCAAGGCTGGCTTTAAAACATGCTAAATTATATCAACAGAGATTTAAAACAAACTTTTAAAAGAAATGAGCCAAGCTATTACTACAAAAATGTAACATGAATCACCAGAAGCACAGCATTCCAAAAGTACATTCTTTTTTATTGATGACTACAATCAGCATAAAATTAAGGCAATATAATGGGGAAGTACAGTGGCAAAACTACGTAAAAAAAAAAGTAAAAATGTTTGCCTAAGACTTCAACAAAGCCAAGATTCAGCATTTCACAAGAGAAGATATCTTGAGTAAAGATTTTATAATTTGGATTTAGAATGGAAGAATAACAGAAGTATTTCATCTTGAAAAACACTCAAAATGAGAAAATGAAGTAACACTAGAACTAAGTGCTGTAGGTTAGGTAAGACTGCACTTGACTTCAGTGGGATTAAGTGCAGCCTCAGCAAGTTTGTTGATGACAAGCTGTGTGGTGTGATGGACACAGTGGAAGGAAGGGATGCCATCCAGAGGGACTTTGACAGGCTTGAGAGGTGGGACATTGCAAAACTCAAAGTTCAACAAAGCCAAATCCAAGTTCATGCACCTGGGTTGGGGCAATCCCAAGCACAACTATAGGCTGGGCAGAAAATGGATCAAGAGCAGTCCTGGGGAGAAAGACTTGGGGGTGTTGATGTACAAGAAGCTTGACATATCTCAACAATGTGCGCTTGCACCCGAGAAAGTCAACCATATTGTGAGATGCATCCAAAGAAGTGTGGCCAGCAGGTCAAGGCAGGTGATTCTGTCCCTCTGATCTGGTGAGACCCTTCCTCAGTACTGCATGAAGCTCTAGGGGCCCCAACACAAGAAAGACGTAGACCTGCTGGAACAACTCCAGAGGATGGCTATGAAGATGATCAGGGGGCTGGGGCACCTCTCCTATGAAAACAGGCTGAGAGAGTTAGGGTTCAGTCTGAAGAAGAGAAGGTTCCAGGGAGATCTCATAGCAGCCTTCCAGTACCTGAAGGTGGCCTACAGGAAGTCTGGAGAGGGACTTTTGACAAGAGTATGCAGTGATAGGACAAGGGCGAATGATTTTAAGCTGAAAGAAGGTAGATTTAGCTTGGATATTAGGAAGAAATTCTTTACTGTGAGGGGAGTGAGGAACTGGACAAGTTGCCCAGAAAAGCTGTCGATGCCCCATACCTTGAAGTGTTCAAGGCCAGGCTGGATGGGGCTCTGAGCAACCTGGTCTAGTGGAAGGTGTCCCTGCCTTGGCAGGGGTTGGAACTAGAAGATCTTTAATGTCTCTTCCAACTCAAACCATTCTGTGATTCTATGGTTCTACTTGCGCACATCACCAATCATAGCATTTCAAAATCAAACACAACAAAATATTCTTGTCCTCACTCTCCAGTAAAGACAGTTCAGAGGAAATTTGATTGACATGGTTAGAAAATAAAAGCTTCTTTTCTACGGAACGAGGAAAAATCATTCCAAAACAAATTATCCCATCTTCCATCATCATAGAAGAAAACCATCACAGATTCCTGCCAATGGTTCCCTAAAAACAGCCTTTCTGAAAGAAAAGCCATTAAAGCAAAAGATAAAATGACACTGCTACTTCAAAATAAAGTTATATTTCTTTTACTAATTACAAAAAAGGAACATACATCAGCCCTTAAAAGACTGTCACAGGAGATGCTCTAACCCCCTTGCCTCATTGAGAACAGTTTCTTCACCTTTGTTAAGTGTTTTGCTAGTCAGTAGGGTTATCTTGCCCTGAAAGCTTCTCATTTGCATTCCACTTTAAAGACAACCAAAACCGAATTAGCTCCCCCTTTCCACCCACATCTACAAGGTGCTGTGACATTTCTCCAAGAAACAGGCTTGAGCTTTGACTCCAAAATCAAAAGCAAGTTCATACATAACACTTCTGCCACACACACTTTGTTACTTATATACAAGTACTAAATTTTTGAGCCAATGTGAAAAACCTAAAGCAAATTAAACCAGCATGATTTCTGACATGACAGTGAACTAAACTTGAATTGGATGCTAGAGATTGAAGTTTAGTTAAGCAATGAGCAAACAGAATCCACCATTATATAACAGTCACACCAAACATAAGAATTTAATCTAAGGAATCACAGTTCTATCTGAAGAGAGGGGTCTACATGGATACATGATTCATTGTGTTTATTAAAATGAATGTTGACTATAAGAAAAGCTGATTTTTAAATTAACATTAAAAGATTTTTCTTTTCCTTTTGAAAGACAGGTGGCAGTCTTCCATGACACTAATAACTAATGCTACAGTCATTTATCATTTTAATATTTGGCTGACATTCATTTTATAGTGGTGGGATTAGTGCTGTCCTTTCCTTTTACACATTCCACTGTTGAGAAAGCTTTTTCAAAGACTAACTAAAAGTATATTCATAAGGGATATAAGATCTGTCATTCTTAGGATAAGCTATGAAGGAATAGAAAATTATGCAGATAAGCAGGAAAAAAACCCACACTCTGGAGTGTGTATTTCCCTTTTCCAGCGTGAGCTGTCCAGCAGAATCTACGCAAGTCCATTTGCTGTTTAGAGAAATCAAACATATATAAAAAGTTTCAATGCCAATTGAAAACTAATGATACTGAAGAGTCTGAAACATTGATAATTTTGCTTTAGAAAAAGAAAGCTAGTAAGGCAGCAAGAAGTATGCTTTACTTTGTAAGAACATTATACTTCTGCATTTATCTGCTATAGTAAATAGCATCACACTTCAGAAAAGCAGACACTTCTGCCTTGCAAAAGTACCTCCCTCACTCAGTGGAAAGGTTTGGAGAAAATAAACAAGCACGCAAACCTGGCTCTGAAAATTGCCAAACCTCTCCCTCTTGCTGATCCCCTACTTCTGTAGTTTGTTTTTGTTCAAAGAAAGCCTGCTGTTCATTTCATTTTGGATGAACACCTGGGACTGAACACACTGCATTATAACAAAACTTCATATTTGAAGACCTATTGAATCTTGTAATTCTCTAATATTCCTAGAAACAACATGAACCCTCCCTTCTAGTAAACTATAGCTTTTGAATTTAGTATACATTGCACTGCTCAATTCAGGATCACTACATTTCATTCATTTAGGGGAGTGGCGTTTCCATACTCAGGCAGTTTTATTCTCTGTTCCCTCTTACGGCTAAATCAGAGACATTTATGAACAAGGCACTGATTGCACTTAAAATAGCATTTTTGAACCTCTGCTCTGCAGATCTCTGAGGTCCATGGTCTTACTCTGGTAAGTACTTGAAAAGTAAAACCAAAAAACAAACTCCAATGAAGTGCATTACACAGAGGCAAATCGAAAAAAAGTTTGAAAAATATTCATATTCGAATCGGGCATCAGCTCACAGGTTTTATCAAGAAGGTGTCTCGTAAGTCTGTGCTTCTGCCTATCTATGACACTAAGAAATCAAGAAAAGTAGATTTATTTCTTTTTTTGAAGCTGAAAAAAAGAAAAGAAAGGAAGAAAAAAACACAGGTCAAAATTTAATAAAGCAAAACTGAATAGCAAGACAGAGCAAGCTACAACCTGCAGCACTCCCTGGCAGAACTGCTCTGGTGAGAGTCATGAAAGGAGCCCGGAAAGGTCACAGCAACTGGGGATGTCTGGAGACTTAGTGTATCCTTCACCAACTCATACTTGCTCTGTGCATATAATGCTTGTTTTGTATGCACTTCACAGGTCCTGTGAGCAAACGCCTGAATGTAGCAAATAGGAAAAAAGTCAAGTCCCTCTAAAAAATAGACCTGGGCATTTTCCTAGTTTTTTGTAAGATTTCCGTGCTATTGTTTGAAAGAAGAAAGACAGGAAAATCTAGAAACTAATTAGCCATTAGTCACACTTTTATTACAAATCAAACCCACCTGACACATTTTCCAGAAAAGCTTTCACTGATTTAAGCTGGACACCAAAATTACAGCCAGCAGAGCAAAATCATTGCATATGTCAATTTCTAACTATTTACTCACAGTCATCATGCTCCAGGGTATTCAGAGGTCATACTGATGGACCCAAGTTAACATCTTATGTCTTCTAATACCAAGGCCCCACTTAAAATGAAATTGGAGAATGCAACCCTTCATCTACACGCACAGGCCTTCCCAATAGCACACAGTTATTTAGTCTCATATTTCTCAAAAAATTTCTTGCAGGTTCACATTAAAAACAGATGGGCAGAGTGCCATCAGATTGTCTCACATTGTTCTTCTGAAAAGATGTGTTTAAAAATGAATGCAGTAAACATAAAAATTCAAGCTGTCATATTCACTGATCTTTTTCATACAAAGCATCTGGGGAGAATTGCATTCAACAGACAACATGAAAAAGAGGGAGGGTTTTTTTTGCCATAGGGAACAAACATTCTTTCAAACACTGTTAAGAGTACTGAGTTTTCTTAAGGTTTTCTGTTGTCTTGCTCACTTTCCCCATATATAGTTGGGGGGTTGGTTTTATTTTCTATCAACATGTATTTTCAGCTTTTAGGGTTTTTTTGAGAAAATGCTGGCACTAGGTTGAATATATGTAGGTATATGTTAATTGCCATAGATTTCAAGTAAAAAATGAGGTATGCGAGTAGAATGAGGCCTTTATGACTTTACCACTTAATTCTTCAGCATTTTTTTCAAAGTATTCTCTCCTGCTCCTTTTAAAAAAGGACACATACACACACAAAAAAACCCAAATCTGTTTCTCCCACAATTACTTTTATTCTGTTCTCCTCTTATTTTGAAAGAGGCTAGAGCACAGTTTGACTCTCTATTCAAAATCAAATGTTTAGTTAGTTACGAGGGGTATAAATGTTCAAGTCTTTAATTTTTCTCCTCAGAGACAGAAAAGAGGCTTGAACAATTAAGGGGGAGAGGAGGGAGGCATAATTAGACATCCTTCCCCAATTTTGTCAAAATGATCAAACTTCCACTGAAGACTTAGCAAAATAGCTGAACAAACTTCAGTTTGAACTGACTGTTATAATAAAATATATGTTGCAAGTAAGTGTCCACTTACTCTTTCCACATCAGAACAGCTGGTTATGAAAAGTGATGTTTAAATGGTAATCTAGAAGTATGCAGAATTTCCTGGTAATCATTTGGGGGAGCGGGGGGAAGAGGAAAAAAAAAAAAGAGGTGGGAAAGGAAGAAAAGTTATAAAGATTAAATCAGAAATTTCTCTGTTCAAGATCACTATTTAACCATGTCTTAGAATTGATAAGTCATCCAGTGATAAGGACCATTCATCAAGGAAGTCATTTTAGAATAAGAATCCACGTACATAAGAGGTTTGGGCCTTCACACCACATTTCATTACTGCGAGACATTTGTCAGGATAGGTGATGGGCCTCTGAAGAATTAAGATTTAGTTTCCTTTATTCTTTTCAAAGACATACCATTTTGAAGGACGGAAAAAAAATTCAGCAAAGAAGACAAACACTGATCTTGAAGCATCTTAAACTATCCTAGAATATTTCCCAGAATCTAAAAATTACCTAAAAAATAATATCCTTCCACTAGCTTTCCTTTAATTTTTATCTTTAAGTAATAGATTAAACAAAAACTATTTGGAGCTTTAAGGTTAGGGCCTAAACCTTCTCATTTTGGTAGCACTAGAGAAAAAGACTTATTTAGGAAAAAAAGTGTGTAGTTGTTAGCAATTTTTTTTAATTTAAAAAATTACAATCTACCGAGTAACTAGTAATCTTGCAAAATAAGATCAAATAATTCCAATAAAGGCTTTTTAAACAAACTTACCATCTTTGATTTTATCATATTGTAGAAGTATTATGTAGGCTAATTCACTCTCCAGTTAAAAAAAAAAAAAAAAGGCAGTGACCGTGGCACTTTTCTTTCCTTTTTTTTTTTTCAAAATCTTTGGGTCAAGCTATACATCTCTGCAATGAAAGACCATTTTTACAAATAGCCCATTGCCTCTTCATGAAATATAAGTGCAGCGGAATCGGTCATCAGCAGCTGTTTATATTCTAGCACCTGAACTCCTAACAGCTGCATTGAGTTGATATATGAGGCTCTTGATGTCACTACAAAGCTTCAAGATAAATGCCTCATGAGAAATGGGAAGAAAGGGCCTCTTTGGAAACTGGCATCCAAGCCGATAATAATCAATAAACCCCATATTCTGAAGAAAAAGAACATCTGTGAATTTCATCAGGCTTCAACGGTCTTCCAACAAACATGTCATGGAGAGTTTAACTACAGTTATTGCTATAAGCCACCTTAAGGAGAGCAATACAGGAAGCCTTTACACTGGCTAAATATATGCCACACTGATTTAAAGCAGGCATACGAAATTGTTTATTCATGTGAAAACTAAGAGGTTGGAATTCCTTGCTGGAATAAATGGTGATAAATCCATGGTTCTGCAGCAAATTGTAATGCCACAAAGTTTTGGTTAATTTGAATAGATGTTGCCCTCTCTATTATCTAAAAATCTCAAGTACTTATTCTTGATCTTCCCAAGATTTTACACTCGAAAGTTGTAAAAGAAACAGCTTACAGTTAATGCCATCACAGATCATGCTCCTTCAGACCAACAGAACTCTTCACTAAACAGATAAAATTTACTTGTGCACAACAAAGACTCTTAATCTAAAAATGTCACCACATTTCACATCAAAAGAAAAACACACTGTTCAATCTCACTCTCAATAATAAGAACACATTGCACACTATGTAGTAAAATATTTCACCTACAGATTTCCCTGCAAGAAATTTAAATAGAATTCTACTCCTTCTTCTGCCTAAAACTAGTAAATGTTTTATTTGGGGACTGACTATACCTCTGTCTACATCCCTGCTAGTAAACTAGAACCGGTTAGGCCGCTTTAGCCATCTAAGCTCTTCACCTGTCAGCAGGTCACACTTGTGCCCAGATTAGCACTGCCCTATATAAACAGTTCACATAAACCAAATTCAATCAGAATTATTAATGACTGGTAACATACCCCACAGGTTTAAAATTGTTCCTGAATCACAATGACAAATGTTCTCTGCCAGAATCAATACTCGGGTTGTGTGCACAACACAAAAGAAATAGCAAGTGCAGTTGCCAGTATGCACCTAATACTGTGAGTTGTATACATAAGAAAGGGGTTTTTTTCTATTTATAATTTTAGCAGTGATGCCAGACAAGATTCTCAGACCCTGATGTGGGTTAATTCATAAAATTACTGGGTCAAATTTAGGAGAGACCTCCAATAAGTTGACATTCACATTCCTCATAATACCAGAAATTACTGATTTAGGTTTCCAGGCTTTCCTTTATAGGATAATAATTTTAAAAAGCACCTTTTGACTTCTGTGGTTCGTAATAAGTAAGTATCGCTACCTGTATCCTTCCAACAGGGAAATCAAGACACTAAAATACACAAAGCGACTTAGCCAATTCACTTAGCAAGGCAGAAGTGAGATGCAGGATTCCTAATTGCCAATGGTTGCATTACAATACACAGAGTTCTTGGCTGACACTTGGGCATCAGCTGTTGGCTGATTAGTCCTAGTAATGACACTAGTGGGTGCCAATGCTGGTTCAACAAGTAACTGTTACACCCCATCCTCCAGGCATCACTCATGTTACTCTTGGAGCTGGAATAACCAAATTCAGTCATGCAAGCCAGAAAAGGCTTATAATTTTCCTATCCTAAGTGTGGATTAACTTCCTGTCTTCCACCTTCAACAAAAAATAACAGGCCGCAACCCAATCGTACAATACTTGTACTTTCAAACTGATATGAGGCATCAGTATGTTGAAACAAATAATCACTGTCTTTTTTTTTTTATTTAAAACACACAAATAAAAGCATAAAACATCCAGTTTTATGCTTTCTTGCATGGGACAAGACACAGTAACAAGCTTCAGGAATAGACCCTTAATTTGCCAAGCCTTCAGAGAGGAAAGGTGATGGCACAGTACTGAAATAACAAGAGAATGTATCAGACTGCAACAATAACCTAACCTATAACCTAATAAAACTTGATGGATATCAGTAGTGCCAAAAATACTTACCAGCTCGTAGTTGCCTGGAAAAAAGCAGGGTGTCACTACCTAGAATAAAAAATGATAATAAAATAAGGAAAAACAGATACTTCCTTTGAATATGTCCCAATTGCATTGATTGAGCTCCCTCCAGGCAGAGTCAAAGGGTCACCAGCCAGACTTGGTGCAGAACCCGAGCGTCCACTGCTGCTCTCAGCTACATTACTTACTTACAGGGAAACATGGAGGGCTTTCTCCCTTCCTCTATCCTTTTCAGCATTCTTCCATCATCATCTCAGTTTTAGTTAATAAATAACTTTTCAGCTTTTTGAGAAATCTGGAACTTCAGCAATCCCCAATACCTTACCCTTGTTCTGGAACTTTTACGGGGCATGGGCTGAGCAGAGCAAGCAGAATAGATATTCTGTGCACTCACACAATTTCAGAGGTTTGGCTCCAAATTAAAACACTTCCTATGAAGAAGATATTGTGTATACATCGGTCCCAAAGAAAACAACAACAACACCACAAACAAAAACCCACAAACAAACAAACAAAAACCAACAACAACAACAAAACACCACACTAAAAAAAAAAACAAACCACCTTGTTTGAATATTCAGAAAGCAAAACTCAAAGAAATCCAGGAAAAGCATGACTAACATGGATTACATGATGACTAGAGAAAATCAAGTGTTAGATTATTTCTACAATCCCATACAACAGGCACCCTCAAATTTCACACATACAGTCAGAAAACTGTAGGTTCACCCATTTACACCACTCAAGTGAGCTTCAGTAATAGTCACCGTGCATGCTCACTTTAACAAGCACCTTGAGGTTAACCCCAGTGAAAACTGTTTCATTTAATATGTTCACTTTCAAATTAATGGCTCTACAGGACAGACTCACCTCTTAACCAGCAGAGTGGAGCCAGAAACTCTGTTGTAACACCTGGACAACAAAGGAGTTTTCTTTCAGGAACTGTTGGTGAGCTGTCCCGCCAGATCTCAAGTCACAGTATACAGAGTGGCTTACTGAGCAGAAGGGCCCTCATGCCTCATGTAATTTATAATCCTTAGAATAATAAAAAGAAGATGCAGCCCATACAACAGAGCAAGATGCAAGAACAAAAAGAAACATCAGTCCTGTACGCAGCACAGACAAAAAGAAAGAGACCTGACTACACTAGGACAACCCATTCCAGCTTTAACACTGAGTACCAGCTTTTAACCAGTACCATAGAAGGGATAGCATTTCCCTCCACAAGTAGTCATGAAAAAGATCTATCTCTGATTCTCAATGCTTCTTAAATCGCAAATACTCACAAAAAGGAAAAAAAAGTGGCACATTGATTGTTCAACTCCTAGCCTGCTTATGATCGCCACACTACCCCTAAAGAAAATAAGACAGATTGAACCCCTGGAAGTTTATCTGCAGTAGCCTCTGACTCCTCAGTGGGCTTGCAAGTCCAAGGTCTGCATCTCTGCAGCTCATTTTGTAACTGCCACTCATGATTTACTAGTCTATCACCAAACACCCATACTAAACACATGGAAGATTTTAATTAAGCTGTCATGATAGCATTCCTATTGCTGAAAGCAAAGACATCATCTGCCTCTGTGACCTCTTGCCTGACACAGCATGCAAAACTTCATATGCCACCTTCAATTACAACTGCCAATTCTCCTTTCAAGCCAAAGTGACAAACCACCAGGCAGGGCAATTGACAGCTAAAGAATCAAAGCCACATGCACCCTGTACCACTATCACAAGCAGCAAACATCTCTATCTACAGAGAAAACACTGTCCTGACCACATGATCACCCAACTGCTTATAAACAGGTTTTGCTAGTGTTCTCATTAGCAACACCTAAGGTTAAAGTAGATAAACACATGAAATTTCAATTACTTTCATTGCCTATACTAAGAAGAGAGAATTAACAAAAACCCCAAAGAAGTTTGCAGGCTGGCTGGATACTGCAGTGGAAAAGCACAGATGAACTGACATTACGTACTCATGAAATTAATAACTGGAAGCACTGCAGAATAAAACCGTCATTACTGACACACATAAATATAATCTCTGCTCTCTCCCTTCCCTCCATTGATCAAAACCTGTGAGGAATCAAGCATATCTTTTATCCTTTGGTTGACTAAAACACAACTCTGCTCCTATTTGCTTGATAATTACAGCTGACTTACTGCCTAAGTAAAATCCCCTTTATTCTGACACAAGAACGTTGGGGACATCCAGTGGATGAGAACTTCAGAAAAGAAGTAAGAATCTCTGCAGCTTCATGGCATCTTAGCCAGGCAACTCTGGGCTGTAAGAAGATCACAGAATATTGAGTTGAAAGGGACTCACAAGGATCATCAAGTTTAACTCTTAAGTGAATGGCCCATATGGGGATCCAACCTAAAAAACCTTGGCATTATTTATCATGCTCTAACCAACTGTACTCATCTCAGATACAGAAGATGAGAGCTAACGTTATCGATAACACTTGATCATTTTCTTCCCTGAGCTTCTTTGTGTCTAAAACAGCTATATATAGCAACCTGACTTTACAGAAAAATTCCATATTCCTCTGGTTCTGTGTCGTCTGCACTTTCCCATGTTAGATGGTATTGTTCTAGGACTAGGAGAGTCACAAAGTACCCTTTCTTGTATATAAAACAATCCCTTTGCAATTGCACACTACCACTTATCACTATGCTGAACTGTCACTAAACTGCAAAGCACTCAAAATGCATCATTCAATAGAAGACTTTAATACTCTGCTACTGGTTTTGAGCTACAAGACTCAATGCAAGACACATTGAACCACCTAAGATGCACTGATTTTTTTTCCTCTGACTCCATGTATACGAATAGCATATTTCTTCCCATATGAAGCAAAACAGTCAAGATCCATTGTATCTAACTTCAGTTCTCATGCGCAGTTGCAGCAGATTCTGCCACTGTTAATCCAGACACAGGTTAAAAGCAAAAGTTTTTAACTTGTTAAAAGATAACAGAGAGGCTATTATAACGTCCAAACAACCTACACTGAAGATATGTGAGTAGCTCCAACTTTTTTCCTCGTTTCCAAAGGCCTGAGACATGCTACAAAATTAGCATTTAGAGAAAAAGTATGGAGCTGAAAAGCAAGACTGCAAGACTTCAATAACAATGCAGGGACAGAAAATGGAGTATAAGTGTCTCATTCATGGGTTTAAAAAGTTACACATTGTGTGCCAACTGCATAAAACAAACTTCAGAAAGACTTCTCTGGTCCCCCAACTGAAGCTACAGCTAATCTTAGAGACATTTACAATAACCTGGTTTGTCAGCTTTCAAGTGTTTCTTTATTCTTGTAAAGAAATGTACTAGATACACATTAGCGTAATATTTCATAGTTACACACAATCAAGGTGCATTTAGCTTCTGCACTTCTGTACATTCACATCTTAACAAGCAGTGTCAGAATACAGGAATCCCTTGCTTATTTTCAAAAACAGTTACCTTTTCAGTGCCTGGCACATACACACTTATAGGCACATTATCAATCTATTCACAAATAATCAAGCACATATTTGAAAGACAAAGTACCTGTTCTTGCATACACAGCTAATATAAAAACATTTTCCTGTTCTGATACTTCCTGAATCAAGCCTTAGTTTAAAAACATACCATACAGATGGAAAAAGATTTAACAAATTTCTTTGATGAAGAATTCTGACTCCAATGAATCTGCGGGTAATTTTTCTTCATATGAGTGTAACACCAGTCACATCAGTTAATGAATAACTGACTAACATGAGATAAATGTTAACTCAAATGAAAAAGTCAACAAATGGCAGGATATCTGGCACTAAGGAAATAAAATCTGTCCCCACTTGCTGTAACAGAGACACAACAGTGCCCCCCATTGCAACAGGTCATTTGCTGGGATATCCAGTAATGACATTTCGGTGCATTTTTCACTCCTAAATGCATATTTCATTTTTATCTTCCTTCCTTTTAATTTTCTTTTTGCAAAAAGTAGATGATTTTTCAGAGGCAGAACCATCTTCAAAGAATGAGCCAGTTATTACCAAAAGCACATTTCAAAGTTCAAATCTCAAACACTATTGCAAAAGCTTTTGCTGTTGCAAAAGCAATTTAACCACTTGGCTATAATGCATCACTGTCTTCCGAGCTACAATTTTATCAAGTAAGAAATGCTGGCATGCATGCCACAGGTTATATGTAACACAAAGGATGTGCAGATGAAGGAATCTTCACCAAATATATAAAGGGACCTACTAAAAAACCTGATCACTCTAATTCACTACTAACCATGTTACAAAATTGATGAGAAAGGGTGAAAAGAGCAGCAAATTGAAGCCGCTGACATCCTGCAAATAACGTAAAGTTAGTTATGTTAGGAGACCTGAATGTTGCACAGATGATTGTGAGGAGCCCAAATGGTAAGCTCATGGACATATTTAATATGAATCTTTATATACATATATATATATTTACACACACTTTTTTTAAACACACACACTTAGCTATTTCTTTCAATCTACAACTTTGGAGTTAAGTCTTGAAAATGTAAGAAATTTTTCTCTTTAGTTTTCTTCTTCTGGCATGTCTGTCAGTTACTGTCCCTCTTGTCCCAAAACACCCAAGCCATAAATTCCCTTACTAACTTAGAAAACAAACTAAAGGATATTGAGTGTAGTATATCTTCAAGTACCTCTGTGCTCTCAAAGATACAAACTGCAGCATGACAAAATGAAAAATGTAAATTCAAATTCTAGGATAAAAAGGGACACAGAGAGGATATTAACTTGAGATAAAAAACTACAATAGCTTTGTTTGTTTGTTTGTTCTTTTAAATACAACATCTCCCATTGTGTGATATTAGCATCTAACTCAGACATTTGTCCTGGAGATATCAAGTAGCCTCAGCATTTCATGCCAGACAGAATAGCTCTAAAGCATGCCTAAAACCCACCAAGTTTTCCTCTTCAAATTAAGCATTTTTTGGACACATTGAAAACAGCAGCCTTAAAGGAAGACTTTAAGCAGAAAGTCTTCAGCAGAAACAGAACAAGCACTTTGCAGTCAGTAGAATATTTTAATAAACAAGATACAATTGTTTGCCCAAAAGAAAAAAGATAAGATACAGTAAAATCAGCTGAGCTTCAATGCAGCTATAGACTTGGGATTATGCCTTATGAAATAATGTCTGAAATTAGCACCTGAAATTAAAAGTTACGTGCCTTCAGGAGGGTTTTCAAAATTTAACGTATTTATATACATAAAAATTCACATTTCCCTTTGTCTACAAAACGACAAAGCTGTTTCAAACTAATTCATTGAAGGAAAAGGAATCTTTCACAAGTAACTAGGAATGCAGTTATCCCAAGATACAGAAATGTATTGTTCACATATAGAAAGCCATCTAAAAGTCTGGCTTTCTTCCATGCTGTGATATTTTGATCTTGCTATGTCACAGTCCTGACCTACATCACTGAAGTTGTTCAACTCTTTAAAGAACACATATAGGGCAAAGACACTTGTTGCACTGGCTATTTGGGAAAAGGGTTAAAAAAAAAAAAAAAGAAAAAAACACACAAAAAAACCCACAAACAAACAACCCCAAACTCCAATGAAATAGAAGGTTCCTAGAAGCAAAAATGGGTAAGTTTCTCTTGATAACTGTAAACAAGAGATGAAGCCTCTTCCTTTATCAGTTCACTAGATTTGCTCCAAAAGAGTTCAGAAGCAAAAGAAAATAAACTTGGTCAGAAGCTGGGTGTAGCTAACAGGGGTTAAACCAGCCAGCAGGAGCCAGGATCCTAAAACTAGATTTTACTGGACTTTGCGCTAGCCCTCTGCACTGTGGTTTAGTTTGCCAATTTGAACTGTAAATGCTAGCTACTGTCCCTCCTGAGCTAATCTGTGTAACAGATTAAAGAGGTTTATAAAGTAGGTTGAAATTATTTGATGCAAATGAGTGTAAAAGCATAATATCTTTGCTCAAAATGTCTTGCTTTGCAGTTTCTTCAGCTAAAAAAAAATAATCCTGATTTTGACAATTGTACACATCTTTGAGAGACTTGACTTCAGCTTTCTTTGTATGAGATCTGACCTCTCCAAGCTTAATGAAGTATACATTCCTCAGGGAACTATATTACCCTTTCATGACACTAGGACTACTTCTTTTGGTATAATCCCCATGAGAAAACATTCTTCATTTGCAAAGTCAAACAAAATTTGCAACCCTACCAGACAGGGAGGGCCCCAGGAAGCAAAGGGGATACAGTTCTACCAATATTTTCCACTCCCAAAGCAACAAGGTACAGCATGGATTGGATTTTCTTGAATGGAAACAAACTGTGCACTAGACCTGGTACCTCAGAATTTTGGACCTATAACATATATAATGGTCTGATTTCTCAGGCTTTCAGTAGGCTTCCAACGTCTGAGCAATAGTGATAAGAACTACAGGCATTATGGTCCTATGGTCATAAGCAGCACCACAGAGTCAACAGTATCAGAAGTTTTAGGAGAAGGAAATAGGAGCTTTGTCATGACAAACTGCAGAGGCCACTGTTCAGCCCACAGGTTTCACGGCATCCAGTGTACCCCTAAGATCTGGGACAGATAGATGCCGCCCATGATAGGAAAGAATTAAAGATAAGATATTAACGACATTAAAGCAATATGTAAATTATAAACATAGGTTAAAATGGGGGGCAGAGGTGTATTTCTCTTGATACATATTACAGGGAAGAAGGGCATGTGGTAAAGAAGAACACCAGAAGGCTGCAATGTCATTCTTTTCCACTCAAATCACAGAAAGATATGAAAGCAGAAGTCATGTGTCAAGCTTGTTTGTAAAGTAAAGAGTTTGGGGGTGGTTTCAGTTTTTTGCTTTATTTCCCTACAGTTGAAACCCATCCATCTGCAGGATGACACTGTGGCACATGAGGCACCATTTACAGCACCATTTGTGGCAAATGAATTCAAGTGGGACAGACTTTTGTCCAGGCAGAACCCTCTTGTAACTTTATTGCTCCATAACTATACACAGGCTCTCAGCTGACTCTGGGTCCAAACTCCCCAGCCAGGCCAGGTGTTTCTTATCTCTCACATACCACATACGTCCACGTGACTCTCCCAGCCACAGAGAACAACCATGCTTCAAGTAGCTTTCCAGCTTGACCTTGCGATTCTTTTCACACACACACTAATCTTAGCTCTAGCTAGCTCAGGACCACAATATTACTGCTTTAGTATTTTCTTCTTCTTCTTTAGCTGCTCCTACAACACTCTGCATCTCCCTAAGGCCTTCAATGCTTTCATGTATTAAATCACAAAAAGGAATTGCATCAGGCAATACTAAGATACATAGAGCAATTTAGCACAGGCCTGGTTTCAGTCTGTGACAGAAGGATTGCAAGAGTCAAGTCAAAGAGGCAGTGACCTCTCCAGCATGAAGTTTATAGAAAACCTTTGGAAAAACTGTTGGGAGTACACTGCTCAACAAGTCAAAGGACACTAAAGTAGCCCAAAGGGTTGTGAACCAAGCAGGAATCTTTCACTTTCCCACTAAAATGTACTCTCATGTTGTAAAGAAGGGGTCCCCTCTACAAGGCCCCCGTTTTCCCATTTTTAAGATTGAGAGCACTTTGTTGGAGGTTGACATGAAAACAAAGGAAGTGTCTGAATTTTATGGCATTATTTCTGACTTTCTTATATCACAATAGCTCTCATTTAACAAATTTCTCTCCTCTCAAAATACATTAAAACAAAGTCTTAAATATTTATATTCCCAATATATCTTCAATTTTCCAGCTATTCAGAAAAGACATAATGCAAGAATAGGGTACAGAATGACACATTTAAATACATATTCTTTTAATCATCAAAACTGGTTCTCCCAGATGGCTTTCAGTAAGACTGAATTTGCTCTATTATGCTTTAACTGTGGGAGGTATTTTAAATGCTTCGTTCAGCAAGACAGAACAAGACAAGGGAGGGAGCCTTTTAGAAATAATTTCTAGTAAAATACCATGAAATGCTGTGTTACCACACAGAAGTAGTAAAAGAAAATTCTAATGAAGTTTAGATACTTCAGTTTGCTGATACAAAACAGTCAGAACTTCTGGGATGGAGCTCATAATGTTCAAAACAGGTAATACTCTCATTATGTTTCCACAAAATTGTGGTTATTCATAATGACGTCTATACCTCAGTTTCCAATCTTTTATCAAGACAGTAAGGCAACTCCTTGCAATGTACGGCTCAGGTGGCTTTAACTTTGAGATGCAATATTGCATGAAGGAATTCAACCAGTTTCCATGAGTATGCACACTTCATCAAAATACCCAGCAAAAGCAATATAGTATAACACAGCAAAAGCAAAATAATATGACACGACAATGGTGTAAAATGCTATACATCACTGAGGCCCAGTGCATTTTGCCTGCTACCCAATTACAGCCACTGCTGATGTTCAGAGTACCCTTCAAGATGTTGCTATTGCCTTTAGCTGTAATAGTGGACGCAAAGGCAGTGCCTCTTGAACAGAAGCCAAGAGTCTAATGTACAGTAAGGGTAAACAACTTTTTATAACGGAAACTCAATAAGAAAGGACTGGTATATTCTTGTAAGCTACTTGATTCCCATTTCCCAAAGACAAACATAGCATGAGATATGTAATATGATCTAAGGAATCACTCCAAGCAGCAGCAATGTAAAATGCATCAGTCCTAGGTTCTTTCATCCTACCTTCAGGCTAACAAATGCCTTTCTACTTCTCTTAAAATAATAATAATAATAAATAAATAATTTTTAAAAGTTAGATGGCAAGTCTGTGTGAGATTTCCTGTATCTATACAAAATGATCAGAGGTAGTCAGCAAATAACTGGAGTAGTAAACAGATCCTTCCCAAAATCAGCCAGAACAGGATAGGGTACAGGAGGAAAAAGCAGAATTTTTTTTTTGTTTCTTTCTCTCACTAATATAATCTTATCCTCTTTTCCCCTTGCCAACAGATTTATTTATTTTTAATGAAAATCAGCAAGGAAACAAACCAACCTCAAAGTATACACGTTCCACCTAGGTCTTGCACAACAGAGCCAGCTATCTGAAACTGTAAGTCTAAATGAGAGTTCTTATCTAAAAACATTGAAGACCTCATATGAGCTACAAATGTCAATCATAAAACTCATAAAGCAATCCCTCGGACTTCAACTGCAAACATTTTCATTTCACCCCAATGCCAGGCAGCACTAATAGGGTTCCATGCATGGCAATATTCATGCAAAACAGTGCCTCTAAACAAAAAAATTCTTGAAGTCTTCAGCCTTATTGAATGTGTTTGGATTTATGGATTTCCAGAGAAATGTGTCAATCACAGAAGTTCATTCACACAGTTCTCTCCCGAAAACAACAAAACAAAAGTTTTCATTCAAATCCTTGATTCCCTTTGCCCAAAATCTAAGAAGGGTAAGGAGAATCCATACTGAAGTAAAATAAAACCCAACCAAACTCATTCTTCAAAGGGTAAAATTATCTGCCTTCATGCTCATCCACTGCAAGAGCCAGAGCCCAGCTGCACAACCTTAACAAGCCTGCTCCAAGAAAGCACAAGGTTTATTCACAAACCTGTCCAGGAAGTACTCAAGTGACAAAAGCCAACAGAGACGTTTGAGACCCAGGACAGCTTGTGCTTTAAATCTCCAGACTAAAAATACGTGACCAATATTAATGTGTCTATATATGCAGATATATATAGATAGGTAGAAGTTCTTTATTTTCAGAATACAAACTGAACAAACCAATTAATAAAACCAACTATCGCTACTTGCTACTTTTTATGCCTGTGATTACTTTCATTCTCCCTTCTATACTGCTGCTAGTCACGTGTTTTATATTAAATCAAGTTAAGTTTTAGTTTATTTCTATGCATTTTTCTGCAATCATGTTCATATTTCCTAGACTGTTAAAAGAGACTAAGAAAGAAAAAGTTAGGGTATCACAGGGAACTTCAGGGGTAGTGAGGAGCTTCCTTTCAATCCTCTCCATCATCAACAGCTTAATCAGTTTAAGGAAAAAAGAATAACAGTGTGAAGGGAAGAATTATATTTTCTCAGACACAGATGCCTAGACAAGAAAGAATTAGAAAAAACAGCCTTTGAGAAAAACAGAAGACAAAGTGCCAAGTCAGAGTTTATACCTTTTATGATTAAAATAATTTTGGTAGGTTTATAAATTAAAAATGCTAAAAACATATTATAAATCTGTCATTTCTCTCTTAAAAAAAAAAAAAAACACCTACAGAATTTTAAAGTAATGAATTGTTTGATCTTGGTTTACCAGCATTCAAGTGGCACACCACAGCACAGGAAATTAGTCCAAACAAGTATTTTAGTCAAATAATATAAAATTCTGAAGCTTTGATTAAATTTGGACTCGACTGAGATGTTTAAGACAGCTTATTGAAGCTGAAGGAGCAAGTGTGCTGAATCAAACCCATATATAAATAAATTAATCTTACTGGAACTGGAAAAAACCATAGAGCTTAGGTTATTAGTGTCCTTGAAACATCATTTCAGACTTGCAAAGATTCAATGTGTATTATGTAAAGAGTCTTTTTGTCTTAAGCATAATAAAAATATTTTCCAGGTTGGATTAAGGATAATTTAAGGAATTAAGGAATAAAGGAATTAATAATTAATTTGCACAGATTAAATAATTTATGCAAAAGCATAAAGCTGCATCACATCTGATTCAACCAAAGACTCCAGTAAATACTTACACTGACTGATTCTAAGAGAATTTAAGCATTTGCTTACACACTTAATAAAATCAGTCAGTTCTCAAGAGGGAGAATTAACATACAAGAAACAAGTCAAAAAAAAACATGGTCAAGGAGGTTCCCCCTCTAGCTTTCACTCCTCCCACAAGACAGAAGATAGAAACTGGTTTTCACGTTCCCAGACTTCAAAGGACAAAGTGTGGCTACAGTCATGAGATGACAACTTTCAATGACTCAGCTCTATATCACATACCTAACAGACAGAGTAAAAGCAAAAGATAGGAAAAAAAAATGGTATCCCAAGACAGAGTGCTAAGCGAAAGCCTTGTGGTGGGACAACTAAATATTCCTACAGATCATACATTCCTATCATATGCAGAGAGATGTGTCCCAAGAATAAGCTACAAAACAGAAAGGACTCAAGTTCCCAGAAAAAAAATCCAGAGTAAAGCCCTGGGGCATTAGACATGTTGCAGCTTCAGAAATGTCAGGGAACACTAACTAGGTACATACATCTGAACAATACAGAAACATTTCTAGGTTAAGCATGCAAAGACTGAGGCCATACAGGACAGTCAAAAAAATGAACCATGTTTTGTACAGCAAAAAAAAATTCTTTCAGAATTCATTCTTATGATGTTCAGAGTGAAATAAAAAACACTGCCTTTTAGAGAGCATTCTAAAATATAATACATATGGGAATAGAAACTATTTTCCTCTAGAGTGGTTTTCTGCCCCTATCACTTAAAAGTAGCACAGATGAGTAAAGCACAAAATATTTTTAAAAGTAAATGGAGACAGTATTATATGTTGGTATAAAATTTGAAAAGTTGGCTTTAGTTCGAAATAAGCCTGCTGCAAAACCAAATACATTACAATAGCTTAATCTATGCAAGGTCAAAGCCAAGTTTATGAGAACTCCCCATAATCAGAAGAGGCATCACGATGGTTCAGCAACTTAATAACACCCTGGCACTGTTGAAGCAGGGCAGCATTTTTAGGTTCTCCTTTACATCAACATGCAACTGATGTAGTTTCTGACGCTAGAGCAACAGGGCTGTCCTAGCTCAGCACTACCAGTGTACACCACACTGATAAGTGCCGAAGTCATGAGCCTTATACAAGTAGGCAGAGAAGACTCATAGAAAGATTCTCAATTTAAGCTACTTGTTGGCTTACTACTTCTCTGAAAAATCAGAAAATAAGCCTCTTGTAAGAAATAACTGATTATTAAATTCGGTCTTGTTTCCAGAATTTGGTTTTTTATATTCTGCAATACATGCTTTGTACATGCTAAATGAAGTACGCTTCAAAAATTATAAAGCATGCCAGTATCTTGATGATAGTTAGGCTATTATATAGTTTTGGCACTCTGTATATTAAGTCTTTTCAACACTCAACATCCTGAGAGCATAAATACTAGTTGAAAGACAGTTTTCTGTTTTTAACGTATGTTACACATATGAAATTATTTGTCTCCAAAACAAGTTGAAAGAATTACAACAGTCTCCAGCATCATTTAAGTATCATCATTTCAGGAAACTCTAGTTCTGTGTAGCGCCTACCCAAGCAAATCTCCAAGTTACCAATGTTATCGATAAACTACATTCTTTGTCATGGAACCAGTGAATTCCATATTGCAAGTGCTATTTGGAGAACCAAAGCTACTGTGCAAAGAGGGATCAATTACATCATCTGGTCTAACAAAAAAATACTTCTTTCTACTAAACTGTTTTACTTCTACTTCTGGACCACCATTTCTATAGCATTATTACAAATCATTATCTAATGTAAATAGGTGATAAAACCCTTTAAAAGGTAATACCTTACTTGCAAATTTAATTACCACTGTATTTTATCATCTTATTTCATTAAAAAAACAGAATTCTGCATTTACTCAGCATACCACATAACACGGTGATTTTCAAATGCACATGTGCCATTTTTACTCAAAATGAGAGATGCTCAGCCAAATGAAACTTGTGTTTACTAGAGTTTCCCCAAACGGCCTGAAAAAAATCTCTAAGTCCTTCACAAGTAAAAGTCTTCTCTTGAATTTAGTTATATTTCTTGGAAGCATCGAACAAAACAAATCCTTGCATAAGGCCAAACATCAAGTCAACAACACAGGTAATAGGACTAGATCTGTGGTGTCCAGAAGCTCAGTGCTCTCTAACTATAACAAACACTGTCTTTACAGATAGCAAGTACTAATCAAACGTTTAAGTTAAAAGAAGGGAATATTACACCATTAAAGTGCTTCCGGTAAAATAAAGCCCTCCAAGACTCCTAGATTTATACTGCAACGCTCTGTAAATGTCTCTGATTTACACAAATCTAGCAAGGGGAAACTCTAAGTCACCTGAGACCATGGAATGGAAATACTGATTTCAACTTGTGTGAAAGGAACTTGAAGATTTTTAAAAGTAATAAAAATCTAGTAATGAAACTGAACTGAGGGGAATCTACAGCAATTACTGAAAAGTAATAATGTGCTTTTTATATCCCAATGCCAAAAGTTTGCCTTTAAATCTCTGTTGCTGTACAAATTTTAATATCTACATATATAGGTGTGTGTATACACATACACTCTGAAACACCTAGAGGGGCACTGTAAAAATATACAGGTGTGCATGGATACCTATATACACCTTATTCACTCATATATTCTTTTTTATTTTCTGGCAGAACTGTGTGATTTGTATTTCACCCACTTGCTGTTTTCAACTGAAAACACGTCCTCCTGTGGGAGAATGAGAAATTCAACCACTGCTGCAAATGTTTTGACTACATAGGGACCTTTTTTTAATTAATGGTAAGAACAATATCCCAGATAGGCATCTGATTTAATAATAATCTTATTCTTTATTAGTTGATATAGATTTTGTAGTCTCGACTGTGAATACATAGGATCAACAGCAGAAAGGGAGGCCAGTAAGTACACTTACCTTTTCTTCACATTTCCTGTGGCAGGCATATTTGCAAACTAAAACAAAAATAAACAGAATATATGAGTAAAAGAGTATGTGGATTGTCTCCTCTCCTTTCTTTAAATCAGCTTTCTACAAGAGATCAGGCCAAACTCAAATCTGTATATATAAAAGTATTTATATACTTCAAAACAAAACTAAACTAAAAAAAGAAATTCATTTAGTTTTCACCCATTCCTGAAAGATTAGTTAAACTACAGCAGCATTATCAGATTTGTGCATTCTATCAGCTTGTGATAACGTATGTCTGGTTAAACGTCATGAGCTGATTGTCTTGACACTTACTTTTACAGCTTCACATGTGCTGGAAGTGTTACCACTTAAATAACACCAACAGTAAGATGAAATTGTTCCCAGAGTAACCTGTGAATCTTAGTCATATCAGCAGCTCCAGAGACCTAAGAAAAACAGGTTGACTTCAACTCACAGGCAACTATGACTGGCCAGAATATAATTTCATAATGTGATATTCAGGCTATACAGTGTTGCAAACATTACTTCCAAGACATAAGCACTTGAGGTTTTTTAAATTCCTGTAAGAGCAGGAAAGGATTAATTGTAGCAGCAAGTTTAGATTCAGAAAACACCACTTAACTTAAAAAGCAGCCAGATGAGCAGCAATGTAACTATGACGCAGCAGCACAATAGCTAGAATCTGACACAGCCTGGTTTTAATTGGTTTTCCATTTATATGCACTTCCTTCTTTACTCTGAAATTTCCTTTATTTCCATGCAATGTCTACCCTTTGGGCTACCATGAGCTAAACTTACTAAATTTTAAATTCAGGAAAAATTTACTTATTCAGTCTCCAAGATCAGTAAGCTACAGAATACCACAGAGGTTTAACTGGAAAATTAACTGCAGCCTAACCTTAGACCACTGAAGCTGAAAGTCATGCTTGTTTCTTGATGTTTCTACCAAGAGGAAGATATACAGCCTGACCCAACAGGAAAGATACAACTATCAAGGTGTGAGGTCAGCAAAAACTCATTTCAGATTCAAGTGCATTAACTGCTGAATGAAAAACCCTTATGCTGCAGTCACTTCTCAGGGCAAAAAAAAAGTAAGGATTACTGACCCATCTTCTATTCAGTTTTGTACATGCTATGTTCACTTATTTTCCCCACGTATAAGTTAGGAACGAGTTCTTTGTTCAGAGTGCTTCACAGGATCAGTTGTCTTTATTCTAAAAATTTATTAGCTTTGATGCAAATACACTACTCTAACTATTATCACTGATAATGATCTATATAGCCACACACCACTTACAAATGCTATCACCTTAAAGCAAATAGAAGACAGCTTTTAATCCATAATAAAAAGCTTCATTTTCTTGTGTGACATATGGAATAAATAACTAAATTCATTAAGTGATTTGACATACCAAAACTGTCTAGTAGAATCCCTATTTTAAATCAGCATGATTAGCTTTAACTTTGCAAAAGGCTAATATGTTCTAAAAATATGCATATTATATGTTTATTCTATAAGCTACTTTGAGACAAACACTCACAAAAAAAGAATAAAACAGTAAATCTGTAAGAAAACCCTAATATTACAGGCAAGGTTTTCATGTTCTTTACTGATGCTTAAACCTAGACTTCTGGAAGGCAAGATGAAACACAAAAAATAGATTTCATTCCATGAAAAACTTCCATGATATTACTACTGCTTCATGCAAAACCAAATCACAAATGTCACCAACAAAACACAAAATCTCTATTAAAGATGTCAATAACAGTAAATGCAAGCATTGAGTTTTTTCAGCTTCCACGTAACAAGTAAAGTCAGTGTTTTCTGATCTTGTGAAACACAACAGTACTCACTGTCTTTTTTGGAAAGAAATCACTCAAGTCAGATGTGAGCTTAGCAACATCAAGATTCAGCCTTGAAGAAGCACCTCATTCAAACTCATAAGCAACACAGAAATAGATCATACAAACTCCATACATAATTAAAGGGAAAACAAAAACAAAACTATATTGCTATATTTATGAGATTCAAACAAAACAAAGACTAAAGCCTCAAGAGGTAGTCAGTCAAATAACATCAGGCAAAGCTCTCTGACTGAAACAAACCGTGTACTTTTTTTCAGGTGTTCAAATCTATTACGTTCTGAGCATAGAGATCTGATTCATTCACAAAGACTGCTTTACTCCTCCTCAGCATACAGAAACATCCTATTCATATCTAAATCCAGCACTTGTATGGATTAGATTAAGTCATTACCTTTTCTTCTTCAATATCCAATAAAGCTGATTATAATAAAACTGGATGGAAATAAGCACTCCAAAAAGAGATCACGGGGGGGGGGGAGGGAGGGAGAAGTATCCGCAGCATTTGAAAGGGAAGGAGATATTAAGAAAATAATATGAATTGGGTATGAGGAAGCATATGGGCACACTAAGAAAGAGTGAATGGAATAATGGCAAGGCTGCAGCAGTCCAGTATCTGAGTACAGATGAGTATTGGAGAGAAGCACTGCTGTCTTTCCAGGCACATCCTTTTACAATTCAATTCATATAGGTTTCTCTGCTATAGCTGCTACCATCAAGAACAGTGAGAGATCCCTTCAGCAACACTAGCAAATTCAACAGTTATCCACAGAGAGAAATCAATTTGCTTGATATTTCATTATTTAGAATTCATTGTGCTAAAGCTACGATGAATTCTACTACATCGCAGAACTGTCTTACCTGGATGATTGCAACACTTCAGTCCAATGCTGGTTTTATCTCAGCCCAGGCATTTACAGTACTTGCAAAGAGATAAACTATTTCAATCACTACCAGATTGCCAGAGAGACTGAATCATGGTTCAATATGCCAGCTTTTTTTTTAATGAAAAGCCTTAAATATTAGAGATGCACTTTCTGAAAATTTCTAAGGCCAAAAAAGCAGTATTATATTATAATTGTGCAACACATGTCTTTTCAGTGCAACAAAAATGCAGTGCAAAAGCATATGAATAACTGAACAACTGATGTGCTGTTAGTATGCTAAGGAAAATACATACAACTTACATTTAAAAGATCTCAACAAGCATCTTCTACTGAAAACTGGCATTCTTCAGGTAAAGCTCACAAGTGAAATAGCACTCAGCTCTCCTCAAGACTGTAGTCTAAGTATATTCAAATTCTAAAATGTGCCCAAAACAGTCCAGAGGATTTAATCAATGTCACACTCTACAAGGTTACTTCAGTTCTTCAGCTGAACAGCTGAATTTCTGCATCCCACACATCAGCTCTTGCAAATACCATACTTTTCAAATTTGTGTTCAAGGATTTTGGCACCAGTTCCAAGAACAACTGTCCCAAGCTGGCTGGTAATAAAACAGAGACCAAGCCATATTTAGTCAATTTACTATACTTCAAAACAGCTCCTAAACAATAGATCCAAGAATCCATTTTCTTAAAAGGAAGAGAAAGGAGGGGGGGTGAAGAAAACAAAAAAAGAAAAAAAAGACATTTCTTTGCATCAAAATGAAGATGTGTTAACTCCTTGTCCTAGTTAGAACAGCTGGGACCAGTTCATCACTGGATGGGTGTAACCCAAAACTGTCTATTCTATAGCCTTCCATGCCATTTCCCAGAAACTGTTATCAATAGACCATTTACAGCTGCTGCCCAGAGCATGCCTGACTCCTCAAGCTATAAGCTGGGTGTTAAGAGGCCTGTGAGATAGGAGGATGCTCCTGTCCTCACACCCATTGTGGAACTCCCGGCCCTGAGGGAGGTACTGGGCATTCCTGCCCGAATCTGAGGATATATAATCTTGGGGTCTTGGGACTTCGGTACCACTCGTGGGATCCAGAGAAGGACTGTGACCACCACTCTTAACCAGACTGAGACTGCCACTCTCAACCAGACTGCAACAGCACTCTCACTAACAGGTTTTCCCTCTCCTTTTACTTTGGACTCAGGGGGCCCAACGAACACCACTCTGTTCATGCCCCAGGGTGCTGGGTTATACATTTGGGTTTGGTGGGTTAAAACCAATTGTTTGTCTTTATAATTGTATTTATTGTATTATTTTTATTAAATTGTTATTCTGATTTATAATCTCTGTTTTGAGTTGGATTCATTTCCCCTGTCGGTTTACCTTTAAACCAGTACACTCCTGTAAGTTACCAATATTGCTGCCAGGTTAAAGAGAGAAGGACAAACATGGTGAGTCGTTGTTTTCAGACTTAAGTTCCAAAATTTTTGTGAAATCAAAGTTCTGCTTTTTACATTCTTGCATGTGAGATGCTCTTTGAAAACCCATAGCAATGTATTTGTAAAGTAAGAAACTACTTCACTACCCACAGCATGATTTATGATTTAACAGGACAAAGAGTTTAACTTTTGCTCTGTGTGGTAAAGGCTATGCACCTTGACAGATTTTAGCATTTAATGGTCATATGGTATGGCAATATATTTCATATATTTCATACAAACATTCTGTCACACTGCACATGCAGTGAGTATTAAAACATGGCTGGTTTATAAGGACAACCTTGCACTTAACCACAGCTGTTATCGAGTGATTCTCCATAGTGGGTTTTTCTGTGTTTGTTTTTAAACAACTGTGTACAGCAAGGGTAGAAACAAGCTAATTCAGGAATCCTCTTGGGGCAGAAACTTGCATACAAATAGAGAATCTAAGAGATGTAACCCAGTTTAATACCTTTCTAATCTCTAAGAAAAATCACTTGCCCCGAAAGCATAGACTCTACAGGCCTCGATATTAATTTTTAACTTCCTGGTGACAAAACAAGTTGGGATACCGAGTCACAGGCTTAGATGTTTAAAAGATGCTTTCTTTCCCTCAGCACCTCCAATGCAGCTTCCCAAAACAGACAGATGCTATTACACCTATTTTTGACAGTAATAGAAGAGTCCTTGAAGATCCACAACAAAATGTAATCTAAACCAAGCATATAAAAAGACTTGTGTAATTAAGACTTAGTTTTTATAGCTCCCAGTTCCAGTCTTCTCTCTTAATACCAGGTAAGATAGGTATCAGACCATCGCAGTAGTGGTGAAGCCTAGCAATTTTAGTACATAGGCTAGTGCTACCACTACTGATCAGTATCTCAGGCCTGCAGGAAATGTTTTGCACAAAATATCAGGTCTGTCATTGGCTCTGAAGAAAAGATGGGGTTTTTTTTGTTAAAACATCTTAATTTGGTTTCTGCAAATGCATAGTAAGGCCACCACAACAGGGTCTCCAGGCAGAGCTTGGTACAGAAAGCCATATATGACCAAAATCTCTAAAATGGCTGCTGGCTACCGTAGTCTGGTTGAAATGGTTTTGTGGATGAAATGTTGCAACATATGCAGCTTGCCAGCTATTTTTATTTCAACGAGTGTTTAATAATACTGTGATCAGATTGTTAGAAATAAACTTGCACCAACACACACTTTCCTGCTGACCTGTTCCTACCAGCTTTGCAACAATTCGACTTAAGAAAAAGGTCAAAAGGAAAGCAGTATGAAAACCAGACAGACGGAAATTATTTGCAGCATTAAATATAAATTGGCATGCAATTTTATGTGAAGCAGTTTTGTGTGACTCTTACCCCACCCCTTTGTGCAGCGGATGAGGGAAGAGTACCCTCGCTGGAAATACTGGGCTTTAGATGCAAAAGTAAACACTTCTATTTTTAAGAAGTTATCAGTTACATGCCAAGGATTTCACAAGTCTAACAGACACACTCCAGTAACATCTGCTGGTGCACTTCCTATGCCTCAAAACATTTTTCTAGATTTTTTGTTCTTTTTTTAGATTCAGTCAGCCATTGTCTCCTCATCTGAATATTGCTCCTAGTACTTCATGACAGTGACTGCAAATATAGTTTTTGAAGATGAAGGCTAACAGACAGTTATGGGAAATTTGTGCAAAGCTTCAGCATTTTTTTACTTGGAGTGGCTATACAGTAAAGAGTGTTGTGAACGAGCCTTCCCACAGAAAAAATATTCTAGTTGTTGTTACTGACAACAGCAGTGGAAAATCTTTATTAAGAGAAAAATATTTTGGCACTAGTGCTGCACCTCTCTTTCTTTACTCCCACTTTCTTCTTGTCTTGTAGAAAAATCTTGACCATCAAAGGGTAGGGTTTGGGGTGTTTTTTCTGTTTGGGTTTTTTTTTTCCCACCCCCCCACCCCACCCCCTCGTGGAATGTATAGTCTAACTTTTATCATTTTAAATTCATCCTGAAAAGTCCTTGGTTGGGGGCCTTTTTTTGTTTGTTTTGTTTGTGTGTGGTGTTTGGTTTTGAATTTCTTACAGATGCTGTTACAAAGGCAGAATATTACCAACAATGAAAATGTTTTCACAATTTTAACAATAAAGTACTCATACAGCAAATTTCTCCCATCTATTTAAGCTACACCTACCAGTTAGGTAGGAAATTATTAAATCTTAAACCAGTTTAGAACCAAAGGTTATTTTTTTACCTTCTCCTTCCAGCTAAACAGATAACCCCATGTTGCAACATTTCATCCACAAAACTATTTCAACCAGACTACAGCTTACATGCCAGCAACCCATATGAAAACAAAAAAATGGCTAGACTTTCTCCAGGTTTTTCTCATCTTCAGCTGCAGACAGTGCAAGAACTGTAAGATGTCAAGAGTCTGCACATCTGTGATGGATCTTGAAAACAACCTGTGTGAATCATGCTCAGAGCAAGGATCAAAGAAAAATAGGATATCAGTTTAAAATGGGCAATCTCAAAAATAAGTAAGAAATATGATATTGCTAGGAAACTTATTTTGTGGATAAGACCTAGTGGGCCTGAAGTTCTGATTCGCAGATGTTCTTAAGCTCCTATGGAAAATATAAGTGACAAAGACCGTTACCAGAAGAAAAAAATAATATAGGCTATGCAAAGGAGATCATCAGTATGATCTTTAAGTACTTACACAGCTGTAGGCACGTTTTCTAAGGGTATTTTTTAAATCTCATTAATGACAATAGATGGGAATGCTGTTCAAAATCAGTTAACAGTTAACAACTCTTACCTATTTACAGGGTTCAGATCCAGAATGTGCCTAAATGGAGTTATGTTTGTAGCTTTCTTCATGTACTGGAGCAAACTCTCCAGTGTTACAACAGTTCTCTTCACTCATCTTTTCTTTACTTAAACTTTATCTTCCTATACATTACTCCTGTCTCCCATAGTAGTTGTTCCCCCAGCCCCACCCCTTGTTTTGAAGCCAATTAGAAGGGTGAACTTTAAGCCAAATGCATCAAGATTTACACTGAGATTACTCTCACCCCATGGCATACCAAGTTCATCACATTCAAATTGTACACTCTAATGATGGTAGCATTTCATTTCAAATTTGCATGTTAGAGCAGGTAATTCTAACTTTAATTTACCCTTAGGAATTTTAGGTTCTCTTCAAGTGGGCTAAGCTTACAAAATTGCAGGAGTACCAGATCAAACAGCAGTCCCTGGCTTTCCTGTCAAAAATTGCGAGGTGGAAAGCACACAGGATCACATTTACTTTTTTTTTTTTTATTTATTAGCTGAAATGAACAGAAGCTGCAGCTTTTTAGAGAACTCTGAGATTTAAACCTTAACTTTAAAATAAATTTTATAACCATAGATCAAATTCTGGCATAATTAAGTTGGTCCTTCTGAGGTAAACAAATAGGGAACTCGTGTTTTCAATACAGATAATTTTCTGAAACATCATCTACCAGCTGTGAACATTAAACATTCCACTAGAGGTCTTTGCCTTGTGTATTTTTTATTTTTAAATTAGTAGAAACTTACCTTAAAGATTTCTGTCAAAACTCCTACCCCCTCCCCCAGTTCCCACTGAGGTTGTCAATTTTACTATCTCTCTTAGCTCCAGAGAGAGCTGTGTTCAGCCAGGATGCTTATGTACCACTTGTGTACTCCTTACTAATTACAGTGGCTTCTTTTTTATCTCTTATGCTCCAGTAAGTCTTTATTCATCCTTCCCTTTCATGTCTTTGCTGCTGTTATGCACATAACTTCCATAATGCACATAGCTTCCATCTTTCACTATCTAAGCTCTGCACTGAAATATAAATGCATACTTTGTACAGCTCTGTTAATTAGAGTACGTTTTACTAATCTAGTGGAACTTGCTATTTACTGTGCGCACCTTTTGTCTAGAGAAGAGGAGCTGACCTCCCAGGCCACAGATGGGCTACATTTCTTTTTTCAGTCTCCTCCTTCCCAGAACAGGACACTGCACCACTCATGTCTGGGTCAACATCCACCCATTTCTGAAGGGGTACTAAAAAGATTTCTCTACTGTAACTACAACAATTCATGCAGTCTCCCTTGGATATCCTCCCAGATGACTTTCACAAACAAGGTGACAGTCAACTGAAATTTTATAGCAAGAGCGTGGGTCCCTACCTAACTCAGCCTTGCTTGACCAACTCGTAATCTCTCTTCCTTGGAGTTCACTGCAGCTGTGAGCTATCAATCTGCTCTAGGGACAAAACAAACCATGCTCTTTGGTCCTATAGCCTGCATGTCCTGATTTAAACTTGGAGGTAATCAGCAGTTAGAAAAATAGTATGGTTTTCTGGTTTGTATTCTGCTGTTCCTTGGCAAGTCTGAACCACACATAGAAGAGATTCATCATTGTAAATCTTTAAACTATTAACTGAAGCAATTATTTTAAAGCTGTCTTAAAACAGTCCCACAGAAGGCAATATGATTTGCTGGATCATTGCTCAAAAAAAACATGTAAGCGTACATACAAACACCACGCAGAAAGCAAAGAGTGATATGACGAAAACCTCTTTTAATTTGATGACAATCTTTTCATCCTCTCAAAGATGTCCCACACTGTAAGATTAACATGATTAGATGGGTATGCCTGTGGCCATCATTAATGATCTTATGGTTAATTAACCAATGTCTATTGCCATAATTAACTATAAGATGGTTTCATTCTGTTGAATTTACACGGGGTTCATATGTATAATATGTATTATAAAATCAATAGATTGACAGATCTCATAATACACCCATGTAAGTACCTAGTAATACAGGATCTTATTTCATAAGGATCACTCCATGGAAACCAGAGTAACACAAATGCCTCTTCCTCACTACATGCTTTGCCATTTAGAGCCAAGTGTAACGCCACTGGTCCAAGCATGATACAAATTCGTTTGGCATTTCTAGCTTTCTAATTTGTCTGCCTGTAAAAAGAGACATGCTTTGCACATTATTAAGATGCTCATATGTTATCACTGAACTTAGCACTTATTGAAAAAAAGAGTATATAATTATATAATATTAAATATGCATATATTTACACACATGGTATGCCCAAACAATTTGTCGGCTCCAAGTGAATCTTAATGTAAAAATGTATTTTGACTTGCCAGAAGCAACAAATATTTGATTAAATACAGAGGTCTCTTTGTATTGGGTAACTCCAGCTAACCCAAAATGAGACTTTAAGTGGATCACTACCCAACCACAAGCACAGTCACAAATGAGTAGGTGAATTTCAGAGGAAAATACCAAACCTCTTAGAGAAAAACAGCTCCAATTGGCTCTTCAAATCCTGACCTATGATCTTTAAGCATCTGGAAGCTCTTGATTATACACAGATATTGTAATTTGATGAGAAAATATAGTTTCTACTAGCACTTCATGCTCAATGAAACAGTTCAGGACTTATTTACTGTAAGCCAATTAACAATTGCATGAAATCATATGTTAACACAACTTACAACCCAGAAGTTATTATACAGATGTATAATAACTTATCATAGTAAAGAAGGTGAATTGTATTCTTTGTTACACTCAGCTTGCCCATAATAGCATGGTAAGCATTTCTCTGCTAACAATATAGCTAACAGCACATGCCAACATAATTTAACACCTCTTGGGCTAACATTTATACGTGGTTCAAAGTATGAAAGTTTCATATATATACATACATATACATGATTTCAAAGGAAGAAAGCAAAGCTCTTATGTAGTCAAACCATCAAGGAAAAAAGGCTTTCAGGAAAACACAAAAAAAATTAGAAACTAAAATTCTATAAGAACTCTTACTGGGATCATTCCAACATATATTTCCACAGCCAAGACATTCATAGACGAGTTAGATTAACAAAAAGATACTCAGTTCATTCAAAGAACGATTAACTGCTTTAAGTTCAAAATTTAGTTTATGGAATACTTTGTATTGCATGTAAAGCCTCATTAGCAGCACCTAAACTAGGTCACTTAATAGTCAATTGGAGGTGAGAAGAATTTCATCAAAAGACATCTGTACAGTGCTTCAAGTTTTCATACTTATTTCACTCATCACATCAATGCTCTAAGAGCTACGAAATAATACTATATTATTTAAAACTACTCAAATTTCCCAGATCTGGTCTCTAGTTTTTTTAATTGCCAGAAAAGTACTTTCTAGAGATCCAAAGAACCTAAGATCTCTGTTCTACACTAACAATCATTCGATCACAACACAACCACGAAAAAAAGCAAGGGAAAATAAAGTAAAATAGAAAATTCTGAATATCTATTTTACATATATAAAATATAAAATAAATAAAAAATAAAATCAAAATACTTCTGTAACATTGCAGGCTTTTCACTAACTATATAAATATGCGCCATTAGTATGTATTATCTGCTTGGCCTTGAATTAAACTGAACTGTACTTCAGGGAAGATCAAACCAGAGTTCAAATCCATTCAAGTTTGAGTAGTGCTGAAGAGATATGGGGAGTCATGTGGTCCACGGTTTACTGCAAAATGTGCAGGTATGGTAGAAATCAATCAACAGCTGTTTGTCCTTACTTCATAATGAGAATCTGCAAAGACATTGTCCAGCGACAAACATGCTTACCAGGCACAGAAACAGCCACGAGCTTCCCCTTCTTCAAATCTGTCTTTGCTTTATGCCACTGTTTTTGCTGAAAAACTGTAACTGAATACGCTTTACTGAGGTGGACTGAAGTACACAAGGACAAAGGGACATCATCATTCAGGGGTACCCTTCATTCAATCGTTCATTGTTCACAGTAAGCTTTTAGAAACCGCATTTAGACCTTGCTACCAGAAAAGGACACATTTTGCAAGACAGGGCTAAAAAACACATCCCAAAAATGTCTGCGACATGCTAATGAAAGCTTGTCTAACCAACACAACACCTAGTTATAGCTTTTTTTTTCCTTACAAGTCAATGATTCATTGCTAGATAAACAGCAAATACTACATACTGACCAATCTGGAGTTCTCCCCTCCCTCAATTCTCTCACATGTAAATTTCCTTTAACTGATAAGACACAGACTGAAAGGAAACTGCAGCCTGTACAAAGAGCTGTTATTTTCTGAGAAAAAACTGTTTAAAAGCAAGATTTTTCTCATTAATAGACAAACTTCATTTCTTCTTAACTAAAGGCTTTTTTTCTCCCCTCCCTGCCCCCCTTTCCTGCAATGCCGATTTGCACACTTTCATTCAGCAACATCAGGGGAAATTTACCAAAAGCACCAGTATTTGACTCCAAAACAGCTAGTTTATTTTTCTTCATATTAACAGAGTTTCACGGTACTAGCGTACATTTCAAGTACTGCAGTGCTGGCAAAGAAAGAGGCAACTTTCAGTTCCAGCTTTTCCAGAACTCTTCTTTATGAAGTCCATGTTGTAAGTTAAAATACAAATGGGTTCTTATTAAATTGAAACTACTTGGAATCATCACTTCACTGTGCAACTCCTGTTTGCTCCCATCTCACAGATAAGCATCAAACAATCAACAACCAAAATGTAACAAGAGCAAAGAACAGCGGGTCTGCCTGGTGCTTACATCAACAAAAGGGGCTATGTGATTGTATCAAGGGGCTCCTTCTGAAAATTGCATCCAGAAACCTAGAGAAAATTATCCCGGACTGACTTAGATATAGACACAGACGTACCACAGACATGAATGTATTTGAATGGGGAGTGTGTGTGAAGGACCAGGGTTGGAGGGAAATGGTTGAGACACCATTCCCCAAGGCATTTAAAAGACACATAGATGTGGCAGTTAGGGACATGGTTTAGTGGTGTACTTGGAAGTGATGGGTTAGTGGTTGGACTCAATGATCTTAAAGTCTTCTCCACCCTAAATGATTCCATGATTCAAAGCACTGATTCTCTTCTGGTACAGTGCTTTTTACACTGAACCGGATCAAGAAGTTCTTAAGGCAGTTCCTTCACTAAGCAGGCTTCCTTCCATAAATACTATTTCTGCTAAACTGAAAACAAGTAAATCCTAAGAACCAACCTTCAGAAGCACAGACAGAAGAAATATGTTAAAGAAATGCATACATAACTACCACTCCTATGGTGATAACAATAATGCTGAATACATAGCTGTTCATCTGTAAAGTCTGCACCATAGCTCAGGTAATGGCCACATTCCGTCCACATCCAAATCTTTCACCTCCCTCTCAAACCCTCGGAGGGACCCTAAGGTGTCTGAAGAATATGGGAGGGAAAAGGTGGGAGAAGGAGATCCAACCAGAACTGGAAGTTGGTGCAAACATCTCTCAGTGAAATATCCACTACATTTTACATGAAGAGACAATAGCATTTGCATTCTAGGAAGTAAACTATACATACAGCAAGTAAAGAAACTGTTTCATTAACATGGAATAACTGGAGTTGAATATTAACCAGGCAGAACTAGCACAGGGGATCAAAAGCCCTATCCCTGAACAACATGCAGAAAGTACCTGTTGAGCTTTCCCAACATTTAATTTCATCACAGGTATCCCATGGAGAAGTAGGCTCAATTCTACACAGCAAGGGAGAAGACTGAGGGAAAACAGTAGTAAGGAGCAGGAAGCAATGCTAGGGGCAGAAAGTCTCTAGTCTGTATATCCAGATCTTTATTCTTTTTGCGAGTGATCAGACTGAAGGACTAAGGATTAGACAGAGCATAATACAACTGGAAAAATTAAATAAATACACAGCTGTTCTTGTGATTTTTTGCAAAATAATGTAGATAAAACATGCCTCAGGGAAAGAGGGTCACACACTTCCTCATTTGGAGACTGAATTCCAGAGGCATCTGTCACCCACCATGTACACATCACTCACATGCTCCTCACAGAGCCTCCACAGGCACTGCCTTATTCTAGAACCTGTCTGAATAGCACAGTACTAAAAGCACGTGATTATACAAGCCTAATTACCTACTACAGCAACCTACTGCCTGACAAAAGCAGGGAACATTATCATACAAAAGGAAGGAAATAAACCAAGGTAATACATGCTTAGTCCAGGGGGAATTCCAGAAACATGGATTCCTAGAAATTTTAACATCAATATAGAACTAATTTCCTTTACACAGCAAGAAAGCAAACACCACATCACACATTACTCACCTCTGCAAGAAATTCCTTGGCTGTCAATTACTTGTTTGCAGATTCCACAGATTCTGGATTTTTTAAAAGACTTGTTTTTGAAGGTATGAGACCTTGAAGCTGTTTCCTGAGGCTGGAAGCAAGAAGAATAACATCAGACCATCACTCAGCTTTTTAGTTATACTTTTAAGTGAAATATAAATAATTCTAAAATAAATATAACAGTAGTACATATATAGTATGTATATAAATATACATTTATAATACATGTATAAATATAGCAGTAGTAATATTTAGTAGTACATCTAATATAATTGGTCATATTATATTTAGTAGTATATTTAGTGCTTGCACTCTCGCTCATCCTTGCTCTTGTTCAACAACATGAGCTTTTTACTTTCAAGAGTAGGAAACAACAGAATGTGAGGAACCTCTTGAATATCAGGACACAGACAATTCATTTTTATTGTCATTTCAGAACTCACTCTATGACTTACCTTTAAAGAGGAAATATGGAATAGAGTCTACGATATGACACAACAGTCTTCCAACCTAAGGTCTTATCTACATAAAAACTAGCACTGGTTCAGGTTAAGCTAGTTAAAAATACCCTAAGTAATGCTCTATCACAGTAGCAAATTTAACTCATCTGGTGCAGAAGGTAGGTTGGGATGTCTTAATAATGTCTTGGTCAATAAATGGAAAGCATCCATGTAAGCTGACTTTGGCACAGATCACTAATTTTAAAATCTCTTCTTTCCTGCATAAGAAATATACACTAGCTTAAACTAACATTATTTCCACAGTGTCACAGCAGCTGAAATATCATGTTAAAATACAATGCAATAAAGAAATTTCTAACTGGGGATGGAACTCAAAAAGTCAGTATCATATATGCAATGGTTTCTATAAATTTGGAAACATTCAGGTAACATTTAGATAACAAAACAGCGGAGTCTACCAAAAGCCTATGACAGCCATTATCTCCTCTGGAAGGCATGTAACAACATTCATTTTCACTGACAGATTTTTTGAAAATATCAGTTACCTATTCAAAAACAAAAATACATTTCACCAGACCATGAAAATCTCCAAATGTCTTTTCATATTCTTCATTTTCATTTCACATTTGCACCTTACTTTTTTTACAATCAGTACTGCAAACAGGCCTGCATTTAACACTAACACCTGTGCTGAGCTTTAGCAGCGCAAGTGTCTAGAAGCAGAAAGCTGTCCCTCCACAGCCAAGCCAGACCACCGCAGCACCCAACTTCCATCCATACGTCTGATGAGAAAGTTTCCCAGTGTGTGGGCAACACACAAGGTACTGTGGCAATGAGGTATCATGGGATTTCTTTGTGGCTTTAAGCAACTCAACATGCAGCTCTAGGCAAAATGTTTACTGTCTCCAAACATAACTACAACACAGTGCCACAATAGGCACAAGAACAGCCATAAAAATGAATGTCACCTTCTAAGTACTACCTCCACACGGGCCTACCCAAAACGCCAAAGAAGCCCTGAGGAACACAAATGGCAGTAATTGACCACACTGAGCAGGCTAGCAGCTCAGAGGCCATCCCCAGTGGGGATGCACAGTCAGCCTGATCTTAAGAACAGCTTCAGGAAGTATCACTGGTCTTACCCACAGCGTAAAACCAAGATAATTCACATACTTCCATAAACAATATGGTAGAAATTACAGGGGCTGAAGGAATAAGCCTTAGTCTGGACTGTCAGGATCTTTCCACTAGTGAAGTGTATTAATCAGCAGAAATTAGTAAGAGAAATAATCTAATAGTCCACATCCTTGAAAGGTTCAAGCAGGGGATAATACACTTGAGAAATAAAACTGAATTGTAATTACAGTGCTTCATTAGACACTTCAATCATTCACTGTAGAAATCAAAATCACAAATTTCCCTGTATCTCCAACTGCTGGCATTTGCAATGTTACTTCAGATTAAACTGAAAGATGTTGTAAGACATATGATTTATATTTAAAAAAAAAGAACAGTCGAACTCCAGAATTACAGATGCACATACTTGATGGCAAACAGATCAACTTTATTAGTTTTGAAAAATCTCTGTCATGATTGAGGGTTTTGCCTTTGAAAATACAGAAGTTTTTGAAGAGACAGAGGTCTAGGAAGGAAGGAAAAGTATCATTACATCCAGGTAACTTCACTAATCCAACACAAGGAGGTTCTGTGCCATACACGGTTCAGGCATTGTGCCCAAAGAGCTGAGAGTCCCTCATGTCCACAGCCTCTTCTATGTAAAAAAAAAAAAAAAAAATCAGCAATGCTATCATCTCCACTAGTTGCTGCAGTTTCTATGCTTTGTAGATTTACGAAAAACAGAATTCTCATTTTATTTTATCCTCTCTTCTTCCCTACAGAGTCTAACTTCTTGGACATGTCTGCAACTCCTTGAAAATGAGTTTTGCAGAGCTTGCACTTTTGAAGAAATTAATGGATAAACTTCACTAAACGTTTATTCTGTAGTTAGGCCTGCTTCTCCTTATTTCCTACCTCTCAAACACTTCTTTGTGAACTCTGATGCTTAAACTGTTCCAAAGAAAGACAACTGTCATGAGAACTCACTGTTTAGAATACTGGAGTTTTGTGTAAGTAGGTCTTAATATCTGTTGATCAACTCATCAATCTGTCCATTTAATTTGTAATGTAAACATCAAATGTAATTTTCCTCCATGGCATTTAGGAAATATTCTGCAATTGAGCCTCTGCATCTGCATTAAAATACATGCATTTTTTATTCCCTTTTGTTCATTTTAGGTACATTCCACTATGTGGAACGTATGGGGGCAGGGGGAGAAAATAAAAGCAACCACAGCAGGCAGCAAGCAATGCTACTTTCACGAGGCTCAAGACTGGAATCTAAAGTGCATATAACTGTTGGGAGCAAAAACTGGAAGAAAACAGTGCAGAATCACAGGCTACAGACTCGTTTTGCCCAAGAAAAAGGCTAAAATTATTTCTGGTCTCAACTGATAGTGTTATGAAAATTACGCTGGAAATATTTTGCCATGCTATGCTCTCTGTGGTACACAGAAATCTAATGAGGCTGAAGTTTCTCCCGGACTTGCATCAATATAACACTGCAGACTGCCTGAAGACTTACAAGGGCATCCCTGGCTATGATGAATTTCAAATACTACTTATCGTTGATCATTTTCATTAGGTAGCAACAGGCAAACAGATGCAAAATTCACAGCAACTCTGTCAAAGGTTTTTGAGACACATAACACTTGGAGAAGGGAAAAGCAGTTTACACAAAAAGCATTCTCCAGATTTAAATTAAGTCAATACAGATTAAAGCAGACAAGATGTACAACTTTGGTTTTGGCAATACCGATACAGCAATTCCTCCGTGACAGAGATTTAACACTAGTTCATTACACCTATGGAACAGGCATTCACAGTGTTGTTCCCAAATACCAGATCACATCATAGCAATTAATTATCTAATGAACAACAGACCCAAGCAATATTTGTTTATTTTAACTCCGCTCTTCTGACTTGCAAACTGCGATAACAGTTCATTCTTTAAAGAGGTAGTCAGAGGGCTTAGATCTTTTACCAAATAATCAAGGAAATACTTTAAAATCGAACCTTTCCAATTGATCTTCAAGAAAAGTATGTAACTATATTCACACACATATATGCTCCATTAAAAACAAACCAAACCAAGAAAAAGGCACTTAGATGATTATTTATTACTTCTACAGAACTGGTTCCCTACAAAGTCATCCAGCCAGTGACTAAGTAATCTTTTTGAGAAAATACAAAACTGCACAAAAATTATTAGACTTTAAAAAGTAAATCATTAATTCCAGGTGTTACTCTAAGTTAAGGGGGAAAAAAAGCCAAAACCTGTTTATACATTATTCCTCCATCTCCAAAACTTATTTGTACATTATTTCTCCATCTCCAAAACTTCTAACAATCCATATCATATCCCAGCTAAAAGAAAATTATAAACATACATACAAAGCCCTATGTCAAGACTCTACTCCTGTTGAATTTTACACAGCCTCTTACTACAGCAGCAGAATCACATAAAGCAAAAATATCTTTTGTTCATTTCCCATCTGTGGTCATACAAATATGATCCCTTTTCCCTATCTTCTCTCTAACTTACCAACCAATACTGCAATTTCCTAGGATTCTCTTTGTATATTCCTCTACTCTCCAAGGTAGCTTTAAATCCACCGGATGATATAATGCTTATGACTATTATTTTAAATACATGAAGGGAGGGGCCAGCAGTGTAATTAGCAGAATAGGTATTTCACCACCTCTTATAGGCTAGGGAAATGCCTACAGGTGATGTACAAAAGAAAAATCAAATAAGGGTAGGCTCCCAGCGGCCGCCACACCAGAGGAGGGGAGTAGAGGGGAGGATCTTCGGAGTGCACAGAGGTTTGCCAGTCCAATTTGGGGGAGGCTGGGGGGGGGGGGGGAAAGGAGCGGAGGGAAGGGGGAGAAGGGGGAGGGGGAAGGGGGAGGGTCTAGCAGGCTGTCCCGGAAGAGGGGAGAAGAGAGGAGGATCTTTGGAGCGCACAGAGGTTTGCCAGTCCAATTTGGGGATGGGGGAGGGGGTCTAACGGGCCATGGGGTCTCAGTGGGGAGGAAGCCTCTGTATCCCTATGAGGTTGTGAGCTATGCTGGCGACGGTACATGCCATCGGCAGGGTCTCCCATGCCAGACAGGTCAAAACCAAAGGGTCACATATAAAATACGCACATGGGCAAGATGGGCTCACTAGCCCTCTGGCAACCATCCTAGGAGAAGGACAACTCTAATTCCCAAACCCAGGCAGATGGTGCTTGCTTAGCCCTGTAAGGCCATCCATCTAACAGAAGGTCACTTTAATTAAACCTACGCCCTGAGGACCTCGCTGCCACCATCCAAGCTCACTCGGCCCCGGCAGATGAACCTTGGGATTAAAGGGTGGGTTCAGTTCCGCGCATACTGCATCTCACCTAAAAAATCCATTGCGCAGGCTTGAAGGCTTTACACATTCACAAAGCCCTGTAGCAACGGGCGAGGGTCAAAACGGCAGGTGAAAAGTGCACTGGAAGCCGCAGACCCAACCCTGCATGCAGGTGGTTCAGGATATTGGTCATTTGAGACTGACCGGAGATGACAGTCTCTTCGGGCAGCACCCTGAACGACCAAGCGGCCTTTTCAAGGACAGCACTGCTTGCTCCACTCGGAGAGGAGACTAGAAAAGGTGGCCTAAGCAAAGCTCATCTCCACTTTCACCCGGTTGGTTAACCACAGGCCAATGGGCATCTTCTTCCAATGTGGTCACACAAAGATCAAAAGACAAAGGCATGCACCTGCCTCCAAAGGTGTACCTAAATTAACTCTAGCATGTTGGAATATCAGAACCACGCTCGATTCTATGGATAGCAGTCAAAGTGAGCGTCGTTCTGCCCTAATTGCCCATGAACTGGCTCGTCTTAACATTGACATTGCTGCTCTCAGTGAAGTTCACCTTCATGAGGAAGGCAGCCTCAGAGAACATGGTGCCGGTTACACACTCTTTTGGTCAGGTAAGCCCAGAACTGAAAGGCATCTCTCGGGAGTAGGCTTCATGATCAAAAACTCCATTGTTCCTAAACTCGAAAATCTGCTGACAGGTCACTCTGACTGCATTATCTCCCTACGCCTTCCACTACACAACAAGCAACATGTTGTCCTCTTTAGTATATATACCCCAACTCTCCAAGCTGACCCTGCTGAAAAAGATAAATTTTACACTGACCTGCGCCGCCTTACCCAAAAGGTGCCTGCAGGTGATAAGATCATTATCCTTGGTGATTTCAACGCCAGAGTAGGTAAGAACTTTGAAGCCTGGAAAGGAGTATTAGGCAAGCATGGTGTTGGAAACTGCAACAATAATGGTCGACTTCTACTAGAATTCTGTGCGGAGCAACAACTCACCATCACTAATACTAGCTTTCAACAGAAAAATAGTCTGAAGACAACCTGGATGCATCCCAGATCTAAGCATTGGCATCTCATTGATTATGTCTTGGTGCGACGGAGAGATGTCTGCGATGTCCATCACACCCGCGTGATGCCCAGTGCAGAATGCCAAACAGATCATCGACTTGTGCGCTGCAAACTTAACTTCAATCTTAAGTTCAAACCAAAAAGGGGCAGTATCCCAAGGAGGAGACTCCAAGTTAACAATCTCCAATCAGCCACAGTGAGAGACAGATTCCAGGCAAACCTTCAAACTGGGCTCGAAAACCATTCCATAGATTCTACAGATTCCTCTCCTAAAACAATTTGGCACTATATTAAAAACAGCATCCAGCAGTCCTCTGAAGAAACCTTAGGGTTCTCCTTCACGAAGAACAAGGACTGGTTTGATGAAAACAATCAAGAGATCCAGGATTTGTTGAGGAAGAAGAGAACTGCTCACAAAGCACATCTTGCTCAGCCTTCCTGTCACGTAAGAAAAACAGCCTTTCGTCTTCCATGCAGCACGCTCCAACAGAAACTCCGTGACATCCAGAACAAGTGGTGCATCAATCTAGCTGAGAAAACTCAATTATGCGCAGATACAGGTGATCACAGAGGATTTTATGAGGCCTTGAAAATAGCATATGGGCCTACATACCAGGTCCAAAGCCCCCTACTCAGCGCAGATGGTCAAACACTTCTGACAGATAAAACCTCCATTCTGAATTGTTGGTCTGAACACTTTCAGACTCTCTTCAGTACTAGCCGTGTAGTTCAAGACTCAGCAATTCAGTCCATCACACAACAGCCAGTGAAGAATGATTTGGATATTGCCCCACTTTGGGAGAAACCCTTAAGGCCATACAGCAGGTGAAAACTGGCAAGGCAGCTGGGGTTGATGGAATTCCACCTGAAATCTGGAAACATGGGGGCCTTGCACTCCATGCTAAATTTCACGAGTTCATGGTGCGCTGTTGGGAACTAGGCGAACTCCCATCAGACCTTCGTGATGCAGTCATCATCACTTTGTACAGGAAAAAAGGAGATAAATCAGACTGTTCAAATTACAGAGGTATTACTCTGCTCTCCATTGTTGGTAAAATCCTGGCAAGAATACTCTTGAACAGACTAATACCCGCTATAGCAGAAGGAATTCTACCTGAAAGCCAATGTGGTTTCAGAGCCAACAGGAGCACCACAGCCATGGTGTTTGTTCTCAGACAACTGCAAGAGAAGTGTAGGGAACAGAACAAAGGTCTCTATGTAACCTTTGTTGACCTCACCAAGGCTTTCGATACTGTGAGGAGGAAAGGTCTATGGCAGATTTTGGAACGTTTAGGTTGTCCCCCTAAATTCCATCTCACTCCATGAGGATCAACACGGCCAGGTCAGATATGGTGATGCACTTTCTGAGCCCTTTCTAATTACCAATGGTGTGAAACAAGGCTGCGTTCTTGCACCAACTCTATTCACAATCTTTTTCAGCATGATGCTCCAAAGGGCCACGGCAGACCTCGATGATCAGGACGGTATCTACATTTGATACCGTACTGATGGAAGCCTATTCAACCTAAGGCGACTGAAGGCCCACACTAAGACCTTAAATCATCTTGTCCAGGAGCTGCTTTATGCTGATGATGCTGCCCTTGTCGCCCACACAGAAGCAGCTCTGCAGCACTTAACATCCTGCTTTGCAGATGCTGCTGAGCTCTTTGGGCTGGAAGTCACCTTTAAGAAGACAGAAGTTCTCTATCAATCTGTACCTCAAGAAGTCTTCCATCATCCCATATCACCATTGGCCAATCAGAGCTCAAATCAGTCCAGCAGTTTAATTACCTACATAGCCTCATCTCCTCGGACAGTAAGATTGACGGAGAGATAGACAACAGGTTAGCAAAGGCATACAGTGCTTTCGGAAAACTCCATCGTCCTAGTTAGAAGAGCTGGGATCAGTTCATCACTGGATGGGTGCAACGCAAAACTGTGTATTCTATAGCCTTCCATGCCATTTCCCAGAAACTGTTGTCAGTAGACTATTTGCACCCTCTGCCCAGAGCAGCCTGACTCATCAGGCTATAAACTAAGTGTTAAGAGGCCTGCGAGATAGGAGGGTGTTTTTGTCCTCATGCCCATTGAGGAACCTCCCGCCCTGAGTGAGGTACTGGGCATTCCTGCCTGAACTGGAGGATATATAATCTTGGAGTCTTGGGACTTTTTTAACACTCGTGGGATCCAGAGGAAGATTGCAGACCACCACTCTTGACTGGACTGCAACCACCACCCTCGACCGCACTACAACAGCACTCTCACCAACAGGTTTTCCCCCTCTCCCTTTACTTTGGACTCAGGGGGCCCAACAAACACCACTCTGTTCATGCCCCAGGGTGCTGGGTTATACATTTGGGTTTTGTGGGTTAAAACCAATTGTTTGTCTGTATAATTGTACTTATTGTATTATTTTATTAAATTGTCATTCTGACTTATAATCTCTCTTTTGGGTTGAGTTCATTTTCCCCTGCTGGTTTACCTTTAAACCAGCACATCCATAAAAGAGTATGGCATAATAAACACTTGAAGAAAAGTACCAAGATCAATATTTACGAAGTCATTGTGCCATCTACTCTTTTGTATGGTTCCGAATCATGGGTCATCTGCCGCCACCACCTGCATCTCCTAGAACGCTTCCATCAATGCTGCCTCTGTACAATCCTAAACATCCACTGGTCAGATTATGTGACTAACATGTCTGTTCTAGAACAAGCAGCAATCACAAGTATTGAGGCCATGTTGATGAGAACACAGCTGCGTTGGGCAGGACACGTCTCCAGGATGAAGGACCATCGCCTCCCTAAGATCTTGCTCTATGGTGAACTTGCCACTGGCTGCCACAACAGAGGAGCCCCGAAGAAAAGATACAAGGACTCCCTGAAACAACATCTCAGCCTCGGCCATATTGATCATCATAACTGGTCTACTCTGGCCTCCAATCGGGAGGCCTGGAGACACACTATGTGTAACGCTGCTGATGCTTTTGAGAAAGCACACAGGATCACTCTCGAGGAGAAAAGACAGCGCAGAAAGAACCGTGTCTTTCAGAATATACCACCTAAGGAGTCTTTCTGCTGTGCCTTTTGCAATCGGACATGTCTGTCTCGTATTGGCCTTATTAGCCACCAGTGTGCTTGTACAAATGTGGATACAGCCTTTCCCAAATCTTCGTTCGCGAAACCTAGCCATGAAGATGAAGAAAAGAAGTCTTCATGAAAAGGCTGAGGCCTAGTTAAAAAAAACAGAAACCTTTGCAAAACTAAGCCATATATCTATTTCTGTAAGATTGCTCCAAAAATAAATTACAGGAAAAATAAGGAAAAAAAAGTACACCCAACTGATAGGAATGCAGCCTCTCAATCCTTTCTGTTAAGTTTACTCATTGTTACTTCTGTTACTTCTCTACTTCTTCTCCCTAGTCTTACTTGAAGTGCACAGCAAAAGTGCCATGATTTCTGAACAGTTACCTAAAGATCCCATAGAAAAATCAAAGAATAAAATCCCATCAGTTTACCCACAGTTTCTCGCAACCAGTGAACACTGATGAGATAGGACTGCCCAGAATACAACAGTTGGTATTATGCTGATGACACAAAATAGTTTAGAGGTTTTTTTCTCCTCTCCACATAGCAAACAGCATTTTTTAACTTTCCTACTCCTGAACCAGTATTCCACATTTGCTGCAGGATTCATTTCTAGAAAAGAGTGCCTACCATGCATACAGACCCCTCTAAAAATGGCTTTGAGAACAACAGGCCTGACCACAACTTTTTGGTAACTTTAAAAAGTGATTATCTCAAAAGTCTCACACAAAGATAATATGAATATGCAATGAAGAACTTCACAGAAATAGCAAAGACCATAGATTATGAGATTGTTTGCAGCTCTCGTGTATGAGCATTTCTTGGAAAACATACTATTATTTCAAAATTTGCACTGTACTTTAGCCGAATGACATTAACTGAACATATCACACACATTTAAGTACATCCACGACTACGATCAGTGAATACATAAATTTTGCAGAGCCCATGCTACATGAATATGGGATGGTGGCAAAAGAACTAAAAACACCAAAGGATTTTTACACAGATTGAAATAAGGCATTTCTGGCTGCTTCATTCAAAAAGATTATTTCTACAGTGCCAGACATAGCACATACATATATTTATATCTATATTTACGCACACAAACTAAAATGTACACAAATAGCTAGTTATACTACTAACACTTACTACTACCACATAACTTCAGAGGAATTGCAAAGTAAATAGTGTATTTGTCAAACGCTCCATTTCCTCCTCATTCATTCAAGGCATTTCACAGAAAGACAGACTAGCAGACCAAGCTAGAGAAGAGATATATGATTCAAGTGAGAGCACATGCAGATGTTGGTAATGAAAAAAATGTCTCACCAAACCAGCTGATTAAAGTTCATGTCAAGAAGAAAAAAATCCATGCAATTTGGTAGTACATAATTGTACAAGCATAAGGGGCCAAAAGAGTGACATTAAACGATTATTTAAAATATTTGGTACTATAATTTTAAACAGCAGAAGTCTAAAGAGATCAGGGTCTTCGTTACTTTAATAAGAAGCTCTGCCTAGGTACCAAGGTTTCAAAGGTTTCACTTTTCCAAAATAAAAAACTGAAAAGGAAGTTTCTGTCCAATGACCTTACAGGACTTACACAGATGTAAAGAAGAAGGTCAATGTGCAAAGCACCTCCATTCAAGGTTTATTCAGCATATCAACAGCGAGTTGTAAAAAACATGGCTCAAAACATAAGTCTGCTTTACTAGGTCAGCACAATATCCATCTCATTCACCCAAGCACTTCATTGTTGTTTCAGAGACACTCTCCAAGCAGAGCAAACCACCCCTTCTGTGTCCCACTCCTGCTCAACCAGGCCTGCTGGAAGGTCCATCACTGACTCACCCTTCCAGTATCCCTGTTTTCCACTAGTTTTGTCAAACTCTGCTTTAAACATGCTGGTCCTTTCTGTGCCACAACCTTCTACAGCAGCAAGTTCTAAAAAGTCACACTCCCCTTTGTTTAAAATACCTTCAATTGTTCATTTCAGAGTAAATTCCCATCACTTCTGACACTAGTTTCTGCACTGTGGGACTGCATGACTAGCTCTGTCTACGTTCATAAAGAAGCAGCAGAACCTAGTCTGCCACAGGGTTCTGGAATGGGCGTCTGCAGCCTCAGTCATGAGACTGTCTGGAGGGAGTCATGACTGAACATAACAGCAACTTCACTGCTCTCTGACAAGAGAGACCTATGTCTCATGCCCTATTCTTTAATGCTACATGCATTTACATTTGTTCTATGTAGACAATTCACCCTGGAGGAGGTCCTTTATCAATTGCATGTGCTCTTCTCAAGGTTTTAAATTCTTGAGACAAAGCGCTATCAGCTTTCTTTGAAAAATAGTTTCTACAGGATGCAGAGGTAATATGAGAGTAAAGTGTTCGAAAAAGACTGACAGTTACATTAATTTCTCTTTCCTTTTTAAAGTTTGAAGCCAGCCACCTCCAACTTCAAACAATATCCAGAAACTTCATCATATATGCAATTTTCCCAGAAAGTTTGAAGTCCTTCCCCTTATTATCTTGCTGAGATTTTAGTCCAGAAAACAACAGATCCAGATCTGCATAGAGGTGGGTGACACCTACTGAAGAAAAACAGCACCCATGGGGGTCTGAATGCATGCCCATTAGCAGCCCAACACTCTTTCCAGCAGAATGCAGGCAGCACACCTGCTCGAGAAAGGTAAGGCTGCCTTTCTCCAGCCAAATCCTCACTGCTCTCCTTCATCCCAGTATCCCTAGGAATCAGTCACCTGTTGAGAGCAGTGGTTCATTCGCCCTCCTCCCAACAGGAACAAACAGGGGAGCCTGTAGTCACTCCTCACTCATAAAATAGCAGCAGATCTCACATTTTCCATTACATCACTTCTTTGGATTTTTGTTTCAGCACCTTCATTTCTCCACTGCACATGCATCTGTATTTGTGGAAAAGCAATAGAAGACAGATGGACAGTCTATTAAGACAATCATTACTCCAGACACTGGTAAACTTGTCTTTTTCATCCTCATCTCATTGGCAAACCAACACTTTGTTCTGTGTGGGAAAATACCATACAAAGGAAATGTCTGAAAGCAGCAAAGGACAATGTGCATCATGAAAGCTCAGTGTTTGTCAATGGCTATTTTTCTTCTTTGTTAAATGACCTGGCCTTGACTTCTCTGCAGCTACAACACCGCTTTTATTATATGAAGATTGGAACTCCCACAAATTCAGAACTAGATAGCTGAAGATGAGAATTCACATACTGAAATAAGAGGGGGAAAAGGCTATCTCTGAACATACTTGGTTTACTCTGTTCACAGAAAACATTAAAGGGCATAATAAAATTTAAAAAGTTAAAATTCACAGACATCACACCTAGCCTTGAACTGCTGTCAGCTAAAGCTTTTTTTTTTCCCAAAAATCATCTTCTTCCTAGAATCTCTAATCAAATCTCTTCCCACTGAAGATGAATCTTGCAGGTACACAAACACACTGAGGAAAGTATACACTTCTATGCATGTTTCCTCCCTCTGTCTCAATAGTCCCTAATGAACCTGTTTACAAAACCAACAAATGCCCAAAGAACTGCAGCAAGGTACAACTTAACCCTCCTGTGACATGATGCAGCTAGTTATAAGCCCAAACACCAAAGATCTACCAAGAGTTTTATCTTGTAGCAATTTCTGATGTGGTAAGAACCAGATATCAAAACTAAACAAAATAATAATTTAAAAAAAAAAAAAAAAAAAAAAAAAAAGAAAGAAAGAAAGAAAGAAAGAAAGAAAGAAAATCTACCAAGGAAACAAAGGAAACAACCAGGAAATTTACCAAAATCTATAAAGAAAGAAGAGAAAGGGAAGTAGAAGCATAACAGGTCAGACGAGCACTAGAAAAAGGACAGACAGCAGCAGCTGTGTGCCAGAACACTGGCCAAAAAAAAATAGCTGAGAGGGATGAAGATGCATGTCACTATGTCAGTCACTAAGAAATAGAGGAAATATTACTAATGCAGTGAATAATGTTACCCATTTCATATAGGCTCACAGCTTGAGTTTTCTCCCTTACCCTTACAATCCTGCTTGAGGCAGATGTGCTACACTAATACATACTCAATTTAGCACTTCAGGTTCATGCAGATACTGTACACAGCACAGAAGTACTACCTTTCAAATAGATCTTTCAGATATATCTTCTTCCCCCCACTATCTTCCAGAGAAAGTCAGCATTCAGGCTGGAAATACACAGCAGTAAGGAAGTTCACAGTTGCACAGTTTGTTTATATATATAAATATATATATATGTACATATGTGCATTTAGCAGCTGCTATACTAAAGAAGCATGAACGCTGAAAGTGCATTTATCAGGGAAGTCATCAGTCAGATTACATCTTCAAAAATAGGAAATAACAAGCTTTCCAAGTATGCATGAAAACCCCATTAAAGGTATTAAATGGTAACCCCAGTTCAATTTTCTCCTCTCCCCACACATATCCTTACTTAACTACCTTATTTTAACCAAAGCTATCTGTGTGCTTCATAGGACCTACTAACAAAGACAGTATTAAAGACTGCACAAAGTCTACCTGGACATTGTCCTTAAAAACACTAAGCAAGGAACAGAGTGCAGACCAGCATCTGTAGCCAGAACATCTTCATTCAACACCTATTCTCTCCACACCAAAGTAGGTAGTTCAATTTATTCCTCTAGGCCAGAAGCAAAGGTATTCCAAGCACTTGTGTTTCAGTAGGGAAACAGCTCTAGTTAAACAAGCAATCCCATACAGATTACCATCTGCACTAAAAATAGTAACTCATATAGAAAACAACACTCTGTGTTTATGCATGGAATTATGTCTGTATCTATTTCCTCTTTTTACAAATTTATCTTACTTTATGTAGTTAAGACTGTTCCAAACAGTAATCTAAACCAACATATTTTATATAACTTAAAAAGGCACATTTTTTTGCATTTCATAAAACCTGAGGATTCAAAATTTTTAGCTTACAAAATTTTGTATTCAGTAATGTAAGCAATTTAAGAAGAAAACCTCATGGGAAACATAAAAATCTTTATTGTCCACTTTTAGGTAGAACTTAGTTTCTTTCGTAATATCTAATTTTACTTTTTGCTGCCATTTTACTGAAGCTTAGACAATTTTTTCCATCAAGTAATAATCAACCATTTTCAGGAAACAGAACCAAACTAATATTACACAGACTGCTACAAAATTTTTTATAGGATAATATAAGTGCCACTCCAAAAATCAGAAATGTTTACTCAACATTCCTGCTCCAGGATGTAATTTCATTACTTTCATCGGAGAGCAGACAACTTGTGTTAGCCATTTATTTTGGTTTTTTTTCTGGTGTTCCTGTGTGGTCTTGTCGGATGAGTCTTTGAAAACACAAGCTGATGAAAAACACTCTACTTGCAACTGTAGATTTTGCATACCTTCTATTTATTCTCCTTTGAGATTAAAAGATTAGTGGTACTGACCATTTTGAACACATCTCTCAAAGCGTTTCACGTTATAACAGTATATTGAACCAGAAAGTCTCAATCATATTCCCTTATTGCTACTAACCACAGATAATATTAATACAGAGCCGCACTCACCTAAGCCCTAACAGGCAAATCAGAGGAAAGAGAGAGAGTAAAGGCTAGTACTAGGTAGGTTTGTATTTCTACTGAAGAACATGAACCATACACACAAAAAATCCCAAACAAACAAAACCCAGCAAGCAATGGTGTTAAAACTTCCTGGTTAAAACTGTTATTCATATTACAACAACACTTTCGTGATGCACAACTATTTTAAAAAATACTGAGAAGGAATAAAGGTCAGCCTGATGGCAGCAGACACACTTGTCACTGTGGCAAAGAGCAAAATAAGGCTCCTCTCCTGATTCTCACGCTGCTTCCAGCTCTAACCATTCTTCACATTCTGGTACCTAAATCAGTACTATGAAAAGTAGGCTGTTCAGGCTCCAGCAGACATGCCAAGCACAAGATGCACTTACACTTTGACATACAGAAAGAGAAAGCACTTGCCATGTCAGATTCAACCTTTACCTTTGAGAGAGTAAATGTATTAAATTATATGATGTTCAGTACACATATACATTCTGATGTTTAGCCTCCAACTCTTGAGAGTAAGAAAAATTTAGCAGCAAAGCATACCGTGTTATGGTAAAAGAATGCATCAATAGCAAGCTAATCACCAAAATTATTACTATTTCTGCAGAACCTCAGATTTTTATACCTAAAAAAATTTGAATTAAGTTAACCTTAGCCTTATTATTGTAACCATATTCACAGTCACTTTCATCACAGACTGGAGTGAGGATAACACCCTTGGCCTGCCTGTCCGAGTGGTCTCCACCTTTTTGATTAGCTATTCCATTCAAATATTAACTTCTAGCAGAAATACAAGAAAATAGCCATCTTGAAAAATTACATAAATTTGGGTCACTGACTAGTGCAGGCTGCAAACAACTGGGAGCAGTGTGTGCTCCCACCCAGCCAGGAAAAGATTTGTTTCTGTTTGTACTGGCCTGAGGCTTGGAACTTTAATTTCTCTCTTCTGCCATGCAAATGAACCAGGATAATGTAAACTGGCATAAGCATAAGGATCACATTCAGCTACAAGACCTAAAGCTCCTGTGGAAATGGAAATCAAACACAACAGACATTTATAAAGTTATTATACAGTGCCTGCCCTGTAGCTGATCAACTTGGTCACTTACCCAAGGACAAATAATTAAAGAAAAACTATTACATTAAACACAACTGTTACTTAACTGACTTGCTCCTTCCTTTTGGCTCAAAAAAAACTATGCACTTTAAATTTCCAAATAACTATCCTAGTTATTTCCCTGGCACTAAAATCAGAATCCCTTATCGCAGAAAGTAAAGAAAAGCTCACTAAAAACATAATGCTTAACTCGATTTCCATGATCCTTTCTAAAGGACCAATGAATCCACTTGAAATACTAAATTTAAATTCTTCCTTCTAACAACCATGAAGCTCCACAAACCCTTACTCTTCTTATCTCTAATCTCACCAGTATCACTTCATCAGGGTTCTCCAGTTTCCATTCACATCTGTTGCACCAAGGGTACTTTCATATCGTCACAATGGAAAAGTACTCTGTTTTTTCACCCTTCTCTCAGAACAACAGTTTCCTTCAAATTCCTCATGACTTTTACTTTATCATAGCTTAAGACTTCTTTTCTTGCACTTTTAGAGGATTTCATTCATTATCACAGCAGTTACTATTCCTTCTACCCTACAGGAAAAAAAAGAAACCATTCCAAGAACAGATTCTTCAAATAAAGTCATTGCAACAGTCCCATGATACACTTGCTAAAAGCTGAAATAATTTAATGGAAATGTAAAAAAAAAACACGTGAGACTAGAGAATCCTTATTACAAAGTCTTAGCTAGTTCTGACATCCAATTGTTCCAGCATCTTCTTCATTATTACAGAGTACATCATGCAATGTATCAATTTTGCTGTTTAAATCAAATAAAACTTTTGATGTATCTTCGCTGCTTGGACATGTTTGTTTGCAGGTCTGCTGACAAGGCCGATCGGCAGACTGGTATTTTTATAAATGTTGGGAAAAGAAAGCACAAACACTGTTTTTTGAAGACTTGAGGTGTGTCTGTGAACATCTATTAATGAAGAGGTAATTTATTAATAAAGAGGTAGTCTTTCAAAAGAAAGCTACCAAGTCTCAGTCTAGTCAAAAGTAGGTATTTATCACTCAAGAGATTTCACTCAAAATGCCAGGATGGCCAGAAGTTTTACTCTTTCAGGATCTTCAATCTGGCAAAGTAGGCTTCTTAACAATAGCAAGCCATTTGACAAAACCAAGCAACTAAGAGCAAGCAGCAATACTGCAGCACTGGGAAAACACCACCTGCAAGTGTATAGTTAGCTACTCAAGATTTGTATGTTGAATTTTTGGTATTATGTGACTTTCTTTGTATGCAGTTTAGGGCAGAAAAATCTGTAAAATTTTTCAACTGTCACTGTATGTCAATGTAGCCCTTGCCCCTTCCTTTACAGCAAATGTACAACTTCCAGACGAGAACCCACTTTTCTACAAACACATAAAACCTTATTGACCATAGAATATACACTGTTCTCCCAAGCAAGAGTGTACGTAAGAGAAAGGGAAAAAGAGAGAAAAGAACTGTCTCTTGCTGATGTTGTTTCAGCAAAGATTTATAATCCCTTAATGATGCCAAACAAACCTACCACCTCCAGCCAAAGAGAGCCTAGTGATTGTATACTTGTTTTATTTATTTTCACTACACACAAGGCTTTAAGGCAGTAAAATTTTTCATAAGCTGAAACCCTCAGCAGTAAAAAACATTACTTCAGAAACATCAGCATATAAAGTAGGTTGAATTGTTGAGGAATGAACATACCTCAGTTTGTCCACCAGCCAACTCTCCAGACAACCTGTTGTCAGCCTGTTTTAAACAAAGGGTTGCTTTAATTAACGAAATATTACTGACAGGGCAAATTCCAAAAATACTTCACTACAATTAGAAAACCTTTTCCCCTCCATTAAAACAATTTTTAAATAGCACTTAACCCCTACACAGCCACATGGGTAAGCTCTAAGTATATCCATTTCTCCTCTGTACATCAAAAAAATAGTTAAGTGAGCAATAAAAATGTTTACCAAAGCATCTGAAAAAGCTTACTGATATTATTACCAGAGGATTACAGCAACAATTCATTTCAGACTTGTATCAGATCCTGATAGGACTGAAGTTCCTTATGGGGGGCAGAGGGGAGGCCTGTGGCATGGGAGGGGGGGGGGGGGGGAAGCATAAAGGAAAGCAAAATGCCAGACAACTGTTCAAACCAGTTTTCAGTTCAGGTTAAGTTGAATTCACAGCCTATTACTATACTGACTGTGGTTGTCACATTCCCCTAGTTGCAATTAATTTTCCACCTTTTTGCTTTCCAGTTATTCTTTTACCACTTTGAGCAACTTAACAGGCCATGGTTCACCATGTGCCCCCAAGACTTTAACCTGTCCCTGCAAAGTCTCCCATACGGCCACTAGCATATTATGCTTAAACATCATAGCAACTTGAACTGTGGAAATCAAAATTTACCACTGATAGAACAGGTAGTAAGACATCAATACCAGTGCATGTATTTTTAAACTAAGAAATACCATTTTGCAACCAAATAAAGGGTGGAGTTAAGTATTTTTTCTTAGAATAAGTGATAAAATCCTTTAAAGTTAAGCCAAACCAAACTCTGCAATTCAGTAACCTGAACTACTGTACTCTATACACTCAATTATGACAAATTAATCTTTTCCATGCAAAACATGCACATATACACAAGCTATTAATTGTATAATACCTACACCACAACATACAGATGCCCTTTTTTTGTTCTTACTGCTTGCATGTGCTGCGAGTACAGATAGATGCCTTCAGACTAAATGAAATGTCTTGTCCTAATGACACTTTGCAGAATATTTATTATCTTTCTATTACTCTGCCGCTTGGAGGATGGCTGTGTTTAAGTCTCTCTCTGAGACTGAATGTAGTCATATGAGTGTGCTCTGTGAAGAGGAGAAAACCCCTTATAGACTTCTTGGTTTAATTCTCCAAACATCAGGCTCCCTGAACTGAGATTAAGATTTCATTCATGCAACTTGGTGCTCCAGTGAGCTCAGTCTCAGGAAAGCAAGGTGATCTAAGCGAAAATTAGAAAAGAATCTGACTACCTGGAAGTTTTACACTTACAGGTGTCCAACTCATGTCATCATTTCCAAGCATTACAGCCAACATGAGCTTGTACAGTTCATAATCTACTGGTGATTACTTAAATCGTGACCTATGCTAAGAGTTTCTCTTTACCGTTGACTGATCTAAATCTAGAGGCAAATACTTCCACAGAGACAGCAACATACCATCATCTCCAAGGACCTCCAAAGGTCCTCATATAATAAGTCCCTATATCTAACGCAATTCTCAAAAAAAAAAAAAAATAGTTTTTGCAGGTATTGCACAGTTAATTTTCTTTAACTCACCCAACCCCAACTTTCTTTAGTCATCAGCTTTTTTTCTTCAAGAGACATTTGCTAAGAAAGCAATTCTATTACTAGAAACCACTTCTGGCACCTGCAAAATGGCAGGATTTGCCAATTTTTTGACTTTTTTTTAATACTTCCATATCACCCAAGATTTCTCAAACATAAAAAAACACCCCATGTTTTTCTTGGTTTACTCAAATTTAACCTTGAATACACAATCTCCTACTAGCAGAGGCCCAGCCACCAGCAGCTGACAAGAAGTCTTCATGAGTTCAGGAAGATTCAATTGTCCCCAGTTTCTTTTAAAAAGGCCTCTGTGATGTGGGTGAGAAGAGTCCTTATATTGTTTCCTTAGGACCCCAAAGCAGTCAGAATGAGCCAGCAACTACAAAAGCATCAAGACAACTCATCAAATTGAGGACAGACTGCAATTATTCATCCTAAAATGTGGCCTTTGTGAAACACATTTCTGAACAAAATTCTGTGAGATCTTAAAATAACCAAAGAGAGATCTGCAACACAGGAAAAAATTCCACTAAGTAAATACTAGAAGCTTATGCCAGCACTGACTTTTATGCGCTTCTAGTTTCTATCTTAATCAAGAAATAAAATCTTCATTTGTGGCATGATATACCCTCACAGAGATTAAAAGTTTCAAATTACATATATGCACACACAAACCTTTCCAAAGGTTTCCCACCCTAGTCCGGGGTGGGAAAAGAGAGTAGGAGTAGGGAGATTAATTGTCTCTCTAACCTGATGAGTGCTATCTTACCTGCAGGATAAGCACTCAGGCAGAATTCTGAGAAAATAGAGTGTGAAGAAAATCCTGATACTTTTGGAAAATCTTGACTTAAAAGAGCAACTTGAGAGGAGGCAGGGCAATACAAGTTCAACAGAAAACAATTTCAATAATCTTTAAGAAGTTTGGTTGAGAAACTTGATATCACCAAAAGCCTGTTTACTTTCAGGTTACTTAAATATATATAATCATATACCTAAATATATGTAATCATTTCTATTCATATTTAAGATGTCTGAAGTTGAAATAAACAAGAACTAATTATGTTCATAAGAGTGAACTATTGTGGATTGACAATAAAGAAAATTTTCCTAAACTCACTGACATTTCTACATAGTACCCACATCCTACAGACAACCACAACATTATACACTGAGATGCATGGGAGGCTTTGAGTGACACTGAGCAGTTTTACTTCCCTCATCCTGCAGAATACATGATGTTGTTCTGAATGCAAACTCAGATGGATTAGTGCCAATTTCTTGAAATATCATAGATTAGGAGTTGTGCAGCCTTGCTTCCCATCTTTTTTTTCTTCCTTCCCATCTGCTTTTTCTTGCATTCCCTCTATCTAGTCTGGAACTCCATCTCAGCAGACAGAGAAATGTCTTCCTGCAGGCAAGAATGAACAATCTCTCTCCAGTTACAGAGTCATGTGTGGGCTATGAGCAATTTTGCAAACATAAAAGGAAGGAGGGAATTTGCTACCCATACATTAACAAGCTAAAACAAGCCAACCTGCAGATGGAAAGGATCAAAGCCTCTATTTAAGTCACCTTAAAATTAATTCCCTCCAGGAATGTTCACCATCTCCCCCCATTCACACTATGTCCCCCCAGTCCCTCCCAGAGCAAAAAGTCAAACTCTTTTAAACTAATATGATACTCCCCAGAATACATGCATCCTTCAGTTCTCTTCGAAGGACTATGTTCCTACCTCTTCTCTCTCTATCCCCAGACATGTACAAGCAGATAGCTGACAGTTTTTTCCCTGTTGTCTATCAAACACAACATTATGCTTCACCAAAACGATTCAATGCAGGTTCAGGTTGGAAATGGCACCTGCATCACAAAAGAGTCATTTTTCATATGTCTGTCCTTTCCCAATGATAAAATAGCAAAAGCAATATTTATCATCTGTGACACAGATTCTTTGAAGCAAATTTGCTTTATAAAATGGAAAAAGTGAAAAAGTGAGAAGCTAAATATATTGGGAAAGGCAAATATATAGATTAAGAGAGGTAGTTCTTCTAGTATTTCCACAATTTTATTCACATTTGAGCTGCCACTGCTCAAGTGCATTTTACACAATACCTTAGATGTCAAAACCTCCTACATTTTTCTCTTAGGCAAGCTGAAAACTATCATGATTTAGAGAAGGCCTGAAAAAAGATTCTTGTTCTGCTAAACTATGGACAAAAAAGCTACTTCTTCCAAAAAAAGTCTAGTTGTTAACATGAATAACCCAGTTTCATTCCTACAGAAGCATCAAAATTCCCATTTTTCACAAAAAGTGTTAAAACAGGATATTAGTTGCCGTGGTTGGTTAGAGCTATAATAATACCAAATCAAATTCTCACCACATCAGGACACAGGCTGGATTAAGGAAGCAATGGCTCCTGTGAGTTTACAAGCAAACCTATCCTGCTATCACCCATGTTACATCTATCAGCTTCACTATACTGAAGAGTGTGTAATTCAGAAAATCGCATTTCTTCATTAACTAATTGATCCAGCTACACCTGAAATACTTCATTATATCAGCTATATCACACTGAAGTTGTATTCAATCTTCATCTGAGCACAACGCTGTTTCAGAAAGTGCAGAACTTCAGTTCTGAATACAGCAAGTCCATTACTTGAACTAAAATTCCCAAATCTATTACCACATACAGCAGATTTCATGGCCATAGTAAACAGACAGAACTGGTACCCAATTTGGTGTCATTAAGAAAGTAATGGAGCAAGCTCACCACTCTTGAGAACTATCAAAACATAGTTCATGACTCACAGGAAACCTTGATTTGCTCTGTATACATGCTTCACCTCTCACACCACTTCAAGTATAATGAAGTGAAAAATCATGCCTGCTTGAACATTCCAACTGTTGTGAAATGTTTTTCCTTCTCAGCTCTATGGGTCTTTGGAACACTACAACCAACTACAACAGCATCCACATGGGTAAGCCAAAGCAAGCGAACTGAACTACCCAAAAACGTTAATACAGCCAATGCTCCCTCTACACACACTGTAAGAGAAGCATCTTTCTCCCACAGCAGCAACACCCATAGCCCTGCTCTAAGCACCGGATGCACAATTCCACCTAGTTAAGCAACATCAGACATCACTGTGCAAATGACACCTGAGAAACTGAAGTTGCTTTGCGAGAGGTAGGAACAATTATTGCATCCCAAAAGACAGAAAATGCATTCAAGAAGGCTAAGTGTCAAACTCCTTCCCTGCATATCAGTATCAAGCTATATTACTGATGATTATATCAGCATGAGTCAGATACAGTGAGAACATGTGACAGTAAAGTCTGCTTTGCTTGAATTTCAGTCCTGTGCTCCACACATTAGTCACCACATTCTTTAAAAACAAAATAAAACTCAATCAAAAAATGTATTAAAAGGAAGGAAAGCCTTTACTCACATTTTGTTCCAGCTCAGCCTAACCATGTTTTCTGTATTAAGCAAAATAACTATGTTTTCGCAAAATCTCATACCTGCAGAGAAAGCAGTTTCACTGAAAAGCACACAGATAAGGCACTAACCAGTGCAACTGGGTGTTGATATAATGTGTTAATTCATTAAAGTAGAGGCCTTCCTCTTCACAAATGAGCACCAGCCATTAGAAAACAATTCTCAAAGATGCTTCCGATTATTCATCAGTTCCTTCAAGCCACATGTGATCTTGCACCACATGATCACAGACCATTTTGATACTATTATCTTAAACTAGACTATGAATCAAGGTATCGGTCCTGGTTTCCCCCAGAGGTACTGTTCTGTACTTCCTGATTTGAGATATCACAGCTGAAAACAGCCACTCTTTCCCAATTAACCTCCAAATCTTCTTTCTTAGGAAGTGTTATACCATCTCCTGCAGGCCATAATGAAAGCTGGAGTGCCTCATTAAGTAGTCTCTAGCTTTCAGGAAAGGTCAGCTTGTTGACACAATTTATGAGCCTACCTGTACAAAAAAGGGCTATTATCTTTTCAGAACACAATGAGCATCTGCATTTCAAAATAAAACTGTGAATAATAGCATGTATACAAACAGGAGACAGTCAAAGTGTTTCAGTTACATAGAAATAAAAAGTTAAAACTGCATTTTTTAAAATTAGTTTTCTTCAAAGTAACTTTGCACAGCAGAGAAAGCAGATATTTAACAAAAGAATACTCCCAGCTTAAGCCAAAAGATTTTGACATGCTACTCTTGCCCTTCCTGTGGAATAGAGTTTTAGCTGCCTTCTGGAATAACTCTTCTAGAGATTAATTTCCTAGACAAAACTACAAATTCCTTGATGCACTTCATCAACTCTAATAACAAAACCATTGTGCTTCAGCAAAGCAACTCCTTGGAGTAAAGTCCAGTGCTCACCAAGGTGGGGAAAGGGGGAGAAAATATCACAAATTAAGCACATTCCACGAAGCAGAACAGAAATAAAAGCAAAATATTAGACTGAAAATGCAAAATTTTTAAGCTTGATAAGGCAAGAAGTCTACAGAAGAAAATTAAGTGTCATGCCAGAATTAAACTCATTTCTGTTCCTGCCCCATCATTAAGCATCTTGAAACACCTAAGTAATTGAATATAGACAGATAAATCTTAACAGCAGATTCAAGCTTACATATTTAAGTATGCTTCTGGACAGAATGGAGGCAAAGGAGTGGCAGGACAGCACCAAAATATTTAATGTAACCACAGTATATAAGACAGAAGGAAATAAGACAAGTAAAAGAATACTGATATCCATAAAATACAGCAGAACATGAAAAGCTCTCCAAATAACACAGAATTGGAATTAATTTCAGCAAGGCCAGTGCTGAATATCTGCTCAAAGGGAAACCTGCAAGGTTACAAAAAGCACAAAAGATGCATAAAACGACCACAGAATTATTGTCAGTTATTTCTTTTCAGTCACAACCTATAAAGAAGGTGTATAAGACTTGCCCATATTTACTTGCTATATTTCACTTATGGATTGAGGATGCACTTCTAAAATGTGCATGTTTCTGATACTTGAAAAACACAATTTTTCTTTCAACAAGCTGCAATCAAAGTGTAAGAGCAGCTAAGATAGAATAGCAGGGTTTTTAGACACTTATAACCTTACAGCTCAAAAAAATCCAGTATTTGGGCTAGACAGGAGAAAGCAGAGAGGAATTTTAAGAAACGGGCTAATAATCTCAGTGGTTCAACTGAAATCTACTAATCTAAACATTTATTACTTAAAATCCAATCTACTACTAAAAACATACATCCTCCTCCAGAGTTTGATCTTAAACACCCTAACTTACTGAAACTGTCACTAGAAATGCCAGGTTTCCCAGAACCTGCAGTAATAGGTCATAAATTGTACTTGATTTTTCATCTTCTAAATCAAATCCATCTCAGTTGAAAACAAAAATTATCCTAAAGGCTAAGTGTGGCTGATAGCTGCAAGAGTAAATGAATGACTGCAAAAAAAAAAAGACAGCACTCCTCAGAAAAGACTTAAATTAATTAAATATTTTGTGATCATAAGTAAGTGTTTTCAGAGGTTTTTCAAACTCAAATTAAATTGACTACATGCTAAAATCAACATAATTAATTTAACCATAGACCTAGGCTCTCTCTTATTGACCACTGCAACAGACTACATATTTATGACCTAAGATCAGGTAACAACTCCTTCACCAAAACCAAAGGGAACGGTTTGTTACCAAAATCCAGGCACCTAAAGTTTCTTCATGTACATATTACAAATAAAAAACTGGCAAATTACTCATAGCCTGGCAGACGTACAACATCAACAATTTGTTAAAAATTACATTTCAATTGCAAACACTACAGAAAGGCTCAGATCCACTGGGTAAACAAAACCTAACACGGATATTCAGGAAATCAGGTTTTCTCAGAAGTACAAATACACAATGCCCACAAAGATATTCTTTGGTCTCGCAGCTACTACTTCCAGGACACTGACCGCTAGGAAAGTATCCTATAATAAGTCACTATCATCCATCAGTCATTAAAGCTAGACAAAACAAAACCTTGCTTGCACACAAGCTGTATTTCAAAACAAAAGCTTGGACGCACACAAGCTGTGTTTCCATTACTAACACATTTACAACTAGGGGAAAAGTCATACAAGGCTGTGGAACACAGATTATGTCTCCCTCTTCACTGGCTCCATGAAAGGCAGAAAACAAGGATGCCCACCATGTGGTACAGAACCTAACACTGCTAAAGGCAGGGGTTATGAACCACCCCACCTCTGGAAAAAAAACTCTCACGGGAGTAACTCATTAGCTTGCGCTTGGTATCAAACAGCCAGGAATGCTTGTGCTACACCTGGCCAGAGCACATCTCAGTCTCTCCTGGTATAACAATTACACCTCATACTAAAGCACTGAAGCAGTAAGGGGAGAGTCTGCATGCACAGCATATAAAGGGGTAAAATCATAGGACCTCTAAGTCAGTACACTCTCCTCTGATGTGGAAGGCTCAGCTTTAAGCTCCTTCTCTCCTTTGCTTCCAGATTGCAGATGAGCACCCCAAACACAGTGCTACGGTATCTGCCTCTTCCTGCCTCTGTGAATACTGGATTATTTACCACAATTCAAACACCAATTTTTCCCCCTTCCCAATGGGTTGCCCTCAATTCCACCCACCCTACTAACTACCAACTTACCCACCTGATCGCAACAAGTCATACCCACTGGCCACCACAACCCAGCTGCTGCCCTGAAATAGGAAAATTTAAACTAGCTGTTTCAGAGAACTTAGCTGCAGAGGACTGGAGAAAGAGTAAGTATATAGTCACTTCTGCCCTTGCAAGAAGCAACAGCAGCAATCTGACGCTAACCAGCAGGCTGAAAGGAGATGCAGAACACAGCACACAGCTGTCTGGAACCTCCTTACCACCTTACAATCACTTACAGATGGTAAGCCAAATGGAAGTGTCCCTGGGTCACTTTCAACTGCACCAACCTGCTGAATCATTAAAACGGAAATACAGAAACCTGACAGCAAAGAAAAAAAAAGCCTCAAAACACACTGAGATTAATAAGGATCATTTAAGACACAGAAGTGCCCTATTTTGGCAATCATGAAGCCTTGCAAAAACCTGAAGGTTTTGTCTAAGATATTTTCATGCTGAAAGACAGAAGGTGCAACTTGCTTTATTTTTTTATTGGCAGAAAGAAACACTGATAGAGAAAATATTTCAACAGAGGCCCTGGTATCCAACAAGACAATATTACAGAAATATAAATAGCCCTCGTCAAATTACACACTAGTAGCTTCTTTTTACCTTATCTTCTCAAAAGAATTTTAGTAGTACTAGCTGCACAAAAAGCAAAAGTACATGAACACCTATGGAAGAAGGAAGCCAACCCATTTTACCTCAACTAAAAAGACAGTTGTAAATACACTTCTTATATTGACAAGTGAGAATAGAGTCTGAGAAATGGTATGCAAGGGATAAGAAGGCAGAATGGTATATAGAAAATTTTATATATGGTCTAATGCACATGCTTCCTTGTATTAAAAAAAGATCAAACTCATATCACAGGATTCCATAGTTTCCCCAACTAAAATTATCTCCTTCAAGAAAAACAATAATATAGCATTTTAATTGAAAGGAAAATCATGTGTGCTAGTTAAAGTCTAAATCACTCTCACTTTTTCAGTCTCCAAGTATACAGCTTTGAACAGAGAAGAAAAAGATGACCTCTAGTCCACTTTTTTTATTTTATTTATGTGGTTAAGGCTTAAAAGAGATCACCACCAAAGCTTTTGTTTTTTTCAGTAAATTAATGCAAGACTGAAACCTTAAACTGAACTGAACTCTAGACGTTTTCCCTGAATACATAAAACCTAATAGAGTGCTCTCTAAACATTACCATTCTTTTTCTCATTCCCCGAAATAGTAAATACATTCCTAAATGGATTAACATCCTTTTTCTGCCACCCCCAAAGCTAAGAGAGTGTCTATGTAGCTTAAGGAACTACAGAGAGGTAACGGCATCTTCCCTTCCTCTGTCTCAGGCTGCTTCCTCAGATGGCTTTCAGTGGAGGTACACTGAAAGCAGGCTGCATCAACACATCTGTCCATTAGATTATTGCAGATCAATCTGCCACTTTATGCCTGAAGCAATGCATTCTCTCAATTCTGTTATCACACAGGTCTGTACCCACAGGGTAATTAGATAATAGCACAGCGGGATTGGGGGGGGGAGAAAAAGAAAGAAGTGAACACCTAGTCCCTGGGAAGCAGGGCGATGTTAATTTCCTATCACTGGAAACACAACAGATCTTGCAGGCTATGAAAATTCTGCCTTAATATATCAAGCACAGAACACTACACCCTTTTCTGGAGCTTAACAAGTCCTGAGTATGCAAGTCCAGTTATATTCTTAAGCTGTGCAAAAAAATAGCAACTTTAGAAGCAGAGTTACATGGTGAAATACATCGATACAGAAGACTACCAAATCAAGAGGGGAAAAAGGGTGAGGGGCACTTTCATGCATCACCATTATCACTGCAGACTCCCTTACACTGCCATAAAGAAAAACTTTAGTCTTTCATTTACCAGAAGTAGCTTATGTTTATTTTGCCAGCTCAAGCACTGCACTAAAGGATTAATTTTAAAAGCCAAAATTAATGCAATGAAGTACACTCCTGTCAGTGCTAAAGGGTGCTGCAAGGAGTAGGGTAGCAGACTGCTCTATCCCCAGTTGCATAATATCATATTGCAGGCTATTTTTCTGAAATGTAACTTTTATTCATCAAATGGCAGTCCTCACTTTGGGGACACTGGCCTGCCAAAACTTTAATAGCTTTGACATTTCCTGGATGCTTGCTTTCCCATCCCTCACTAAAATAATTTGCTGCTAAACACCACAAATACTTACATATCCCTATTGTGTAAGAAAAAATTAAGCAGGGACCAAACTGACTTTAAGAGAAGCTATACAGTCGCCTGGCTTGTTTCTTGCCTTCCAGCCACAAAGGTACTAAGGCCGGGAGAAACACCAAAAAAAACACAACAAAAAATCCAAAAGCCAGCCCAACCAAAACAAACAAAAAAAACACACAAAAAAACCCAAAACAAATAAACAAACAAAAAAGGCTGAACCATTATGTCATTCCCTGCCCCCCACTCCTATCACACACATCTTCCTTCATAGCTGAAGAATCTTCGTCAAGAGGGATTTTCCAAGAGAAAGTTCTTCAGCAATAGCTCAGGTGTGTAGATAATACATAAAGACACTCATAAGGATATGGTAACTTCTGATTACTTTCAGTGCCGCATGTGAGCCCTCTATATTGAGGCGCAGGAACTAAAGTTAACTTGACCTGCAAAGGTTCTTCTTTTCTAAGCTTCACTTCCTTGGTGCTGGTCAGTCTTAGCCTGTTGATCCACCCCACCGCTAAAAATGTCTGACATTTCTGCATCGAAAACAAAAGGAACTGCTCTACAGTGTCATTTCACTCAAGCAATACATTTTAATTCTTAAATCATCAATACGAGGTAAACAAATACCTTTACTTAATATCACTTCCACTGCGATCTTCTCAACTTTGCTCAATGAGAATTAGGACTCAGACTACCCATGCAACACTTTAAAAGTTGCACTTAAAGGGCAAAACTGTGGCAAAAAAACAAAGCTGTAAATTTTTGACAAGTTTTGTGAAGCTGATGGATAAGGCACATTCAGCACTTGTTACTATGGTAGGAATTGTACAATCAGGAGATTATTCCAGCATGCAAATGAATTAATATCTGATTCTTCAACTGGCAGCCAGAAAAACACCACTAGAAAATCTCACTAGGAATAAAACTGAACTCTAAGCCCTAAAATTAAATGCTTAACCAGTCAATAAGTTTCATATCTTTAGTTACTTTTACATTAATTTCCTTGCAATGGTTTTCCTTCACTACAGCTGTTTTGCAATTTTAGCCCTGCTTGCTGTTTTGGTTACCATCTCTATTTTTGTTAAAGAGCATATTTAGGAGATACATGGGTAACGATACTAATAAGGTTTTACCCAAATAAGACCCACACATCTCTCAAAAATACCACCTCATTCATTTTGGTCACTTACAGAGAAGGAAACTCAGACACAAAAGAGATGAAGAAACTCTCAATCAGCTTTGTCTAATGAAAAATAAATTGCTGTATTTTTCCAATATTCTGCACTATTATATCACTATCTCAGTGATATCTTCCAATCTTCTGCTAGCCATAGAGCTTATCGTCAAAGAGACAGATGAGCCTGAGGGATGGACTCCCATGCCATCTGCAAGCAGCAGAGAAAGAGAGAAAGAAAAAGATCCCTGTTGTGGGTTCTGTGTTCAAGATATAAATATTTTCTGAATGACCAGCAAAAAAGGAGCAGGCCAAAGAAGGTAATGGCAATGGTAATGATATCCCAAAATATCACAGTTGTTCAGTAAAACAACCTGCAGAAAAGTACTTTGGATTAAATCAGAGATTGCAAAAAACACTGATTAAACCACTTGTGGCCACTGTCTTCTCTAAATAATCACATACACATCTATGCTGAAATGGAATGTTTTAATTTAACTCATGGAAAACTCTTGACAATGCAGCACTGATTCATGAGCACCTGTACTTCCAACAAATTGACTAAGTAAGCTTTCCAATAAACATTATTTATTAGAAATAATCAATTTAATTACCACAAACAAAAAGCCAGTTTTGGCTATATAGGATTAAAAATCCACTACTTCAAATACTTCAGAGGTTCTATCTCACAGCTTCAAAGTCATCAAGAATCTCATTACTTTCAGGAAAAATCCTGCTTGGCCTTCTATAAATAAACTTGACTAACTGCAGCAGTTTCTTCTAAAGATCAGCCAGCTTAAGACGTTTGTAATCAGTCATGAAGTTGAGCAGTATACAGAAGTTTCCTATCAAATATGACCTTAAAAAGACCCAGTCTCATTCATACAGCTAGCGCCCTTATAGCTCTCGCCACTGTTTCATTTCATACCTAGTAAAATGTAAACACTGCTATTACAAATGTAATGCCACCAGGCACTCCTCAACACACAAAAAATTACTGTTTAACATGTACACAGCATTCCAAAATAAAAAAAAAATCAAATTCTACAAAATGCTGTAATTATCACCTAATCCTAGGCTTGGAAATGTGACCCTTGGTTAACGTGCAACTCCTAACCACTCAGGAGACCACCTCGACGTGGAAGATCACAGTTCTAGAGCCTGAGCTATCCAACTTGCGCTCCTGGCCAGCACCAATGCAGGTTTATGACCTGTACAGTTGTCAAAAGACACACAAAGATCCTGAACCTCGATCCTCAGTAAAGATTATTTATTTAGTAAAGGCACCAGGAAGCAACCAGAGATTTTGACCTTTCTTCATGCAGCTGGCAGTTTTAGCCAGCGATGGCAAAACACTGCCAATAACACAACACTGCCAATAGTTCAGCACTGGGAGAGATCTGGGTGGGTACCAAAGACAACTCCATTTATCACACACACGAACAGATGTGCTGCAGTAGTCCGGGCAGCCTCAGCAGGGGCTGTCCGTGGACGGCGACCCGAGTAGCCGGGCGTGAGGGCGGCTTCCTGCTGCCAGACGCACTTGAGTCCCACACCGGGGATCTCCCTGCCTGACAAACCCACGGGTTTAAGTAACTTTCCAGGCGCGTGCCTGACCACTAAGCTGCCCAGCATGGAGAGACCCAGCTTGACTACAAAGATACGAGAGCGCCTTCCGGGCCCCTCGGCCGGAGCCTGCCTGCGGACGGTATGGCCCTCAAGCCCGGCGCCATCCTGCCCTGCGGCGGCGCTCCGCCACCTTTACATTCCCGGTAACGCGAATTCGTGAACGCTGTCCCAGCGGACGGCGCTCCCGACTCCTCTTGGAAATATGCCCCAGCCCCCGGCCAGCCCCACCGCTTGCAACTAACTACCCCTCTCCCGCCCTAACGCGCCCCCCGTGGGCGAGAGTGCAGGCCTCCCGCTCCCGGTGTAGGCTGCCCCCGGAACCGCCGTCTCTCCTCAGTCCCAAACGCGGCGGCACTGCGGCCGCCAAGGGGCCTCCCTGCCCTCCCCGCCGCCAGACCTCCTCCGCCCCCCTAGGAACAAAGCCTCGCGCCGCTGCACCGGCCGGGCGCGCTCTCACTCCCATGGCTCCCTACGGCAGACAAAGTTTACCTCGCTTTCCCGGCTCCGCAACAGGGCACGGCGGCTCGGTCGGTGAGGGGATGCAGAAATCCCCCTCCCTCAGCGCGGACACACTTGTTTTTATTTCGTGCGCTTCCTCCCGCCGGGAAAAGCGCCCAGCGCCTCGTTCAAGGCTGGGGAGGAGGCGGGGAAGAGGCGCGTACCACCACTCCCGCCTTGGGGCGGGGGCGCGCGGAGCAGCCGTGCCGTGCCTTGCCCTTCTGCCCTCACCCTGCGGCGACAACAACACCGGCCCCGTCCTCGGGCTCCCTACCTGGCGCCATCTCCCCGCGGCAGCCTGACTGCTCCGCTCGGAAGATTGGTCCGCTTGGGAGTGGGGCGGGGGGCATCGGGCGAGGAGAGCGCCGCCACCCCTAGGGCCCTGCGTAGCTGGGCTTTCCTAGCCGTGCCCCGGCGGCTTTGAGCTTAACTGCAAGGCTGGGAATTGCAGTCTCTGGGACACGAACACTTACCTCTCTCCAGGACGGCTTGCCATGGCTGCCGGCAGAAGAGTGAGCCCTACAGCCATGGGCAGCCACGTGCTAAGCGGCCACAGTAACGAGGCCGAAGTTGGCTGGGTGCCGAGAGAGCTGCACCTGCCTAAGTTTCTCAGCACGGCACCAGAGGTGCCAGGATGATCCCCAGAAGCGCTGCTTAGACGCTGCCTAAGGCAGTATATTCCCTGTGTTCATGCAAGTACAGTTCTTTACTGCACTGACATTCATGTTATTTACACAGCAAGAATTACCTCTCCCTTTCTTGAAGGGAGAAGAAAGCTTTCTTGAAGCTCAAGAAAGGGCAGCTTCAGACCTGGAGTTCTGCAGGATCCACAAGCTAGGCACTGTCCTCTGTACCTGCTGGTTCACAGCTGCTGACTCTTGAATAAGGGAATAACTTACATGGCATAACACAAAGAACAGGGCAGGGAGGAAACAGAGGTACTACTGCCCTTTTACTTCACATTTCAGAAAGCAGAAGTTTCACCTAAGTTGCAAGAAATGAGAGTTCACGTCCATCCTTTGATGTAGAATTTCATCTCCTTAGGTACCCTGAACCTTAGCTGAAACAGGTATAACCTGAGGCCCATTCCTTGCATTAGAATATATAGATACATTTATATATATATATATATAAAATCAAATATTTCCTGAAGCAAAGAGGAACTTCATTTATAGGATTGAGATGGCTAACACAGACCACACTATTAGCTGGCAGCTGAGTCATCATTTGAGAGGTGAATGCATATCACCAGCAACAATGGAAAGGATTTGAACATGCCTCTTATGACATCATATTGATGTGACCTCTTTGTAGCTTGATCCAGGAACAAGCTGACAGAAATGATAAGCAAGAATAGATACCTTACTCTATTATTCTTAGAGACTAGATTTACAGCCAAGCCCATTCTAGGACTAGGCATTTCCCCCAGACGTATTTAGGCAATACAGTGGCTAATACGTGCAATTCTGTTACACTGAGGATGAAGGACCACCAATAGAGATCCCAGAGCCAGGTTTCAAAGTTCAAAGTCTGTTCTTTGCAAAGCTTCATATTATGGGAATAGGCAGACAGCTGACCATATGGAAGGCAATGACACCCGAACAAATATATGTTACTGGAAGAGCAATATAATGAACACTATGCAAACAAAAGACACACTAGTTCCCAGATATGCTTAGGGTCTCACTTAGAGAAGACTATATTGCTAGAAAAGCTCTAGTACATTTAGAAGCAGACATAATCAAAATCCTTTATTCATCATCACATTTTAAATCTCTTCTTTTTCTTTGTGCCAAGGAGAGAAAGAGAACACGTTACAAATCTTTTAGACATGTTTTCTGAAACATCACTGTTTTCTGAGATACAGTTTTTCTTAGACTTTCTGCTGGATCAATGCCATCTGCATAACCCCACTGTTACGGCTCATATTTAAATAATACCTTATGTGTCCCTAAATTAAGCCAAGAGGCTCTTGGAATGGGACCAAGCTCTTAATCAGCAGTGTACAGATAATCAGCACCTTCAAAGCCTCACAACATTTGATGTTTCTCTTGAAGCCCCATCACACAAGTCACCTGAAAAATTCACCAACAAAACAAAAACAGAATTACAGTCACCTTCCAGCTTTCAAGAAAAAGTTTCAAAACTTGACCTCCAAGGAAAAAAGGCAGAAATTATTATATTTTTTAAAATTTAAACTATCATGTGATTTAGCACTCAGACACATGATTTTGAAATGCAATACTTCATATATATGCAGATACCAGCTTAGAGATGCACATATTTTTACACGACACTAGCCAAAGGAAAAAAGTATTTATTTTTGCATAACACCTTGCACAACACAAAAATGTGAAGGCTCAATGTCAGGAAGTTCAGTATGTAGGGTTAATGCCACAGTGTTAGCTTAGCATAACCACGTGTTCTTTACATTTTATATTACATCTATAATAAATGATAGCTTCTTATATGTTTACATCTGTAATTATCATCTTTATACCCTGAATTCCTACCCTCCTCGCATTTCCTAGGAATGAGGAAGAATAGGAAAGGAGAGAGAAAATCTGTGTCTGTGTTTTAAAGAAGGTTCAGTGTATTTGAATCTGCCTAGAGGTGTAGTCAATGACCAAATTAAGCACTCATCTCAGAGACAAACTTGCTTAATCAAGGAATTTGCTATGTGAAGGGCGTTGCTACATTAACCTGCTAAACAAAATAGTCTTGCCTTCTAATTTAATAACACCACAAACACTTTTAAACATTCCAAATAATGGAGTAAGAAGAGTTATAGTAATGACTCATATCTTTTACACACTGGGGGTCACTGATTTTGCAATGTGCTTTATTCTTACTGTTTTCTACAGAAGCAACGAAGTTTGAATCATGTATCGGGTAAACAAAGTTTTTTAATCAGAATGAAGGGGGATTGCTTTGTCAATCACCACTGTGTTGAAACTAACCATCCACACTTATCAGCAACCAAAAACTTGGAGAGCAAGCTATGCAGAGATCACAACACAGAAAAATTGTTTCAGTCCTATTGCTATTTTGCTTAAATAACACAAACACAAACCAAAACAGTATTCTTTCATGTGCATAAAATATATATAGTGATGACATATCCTATATTTATAAACACTCATAAGGCATAGAGATATACATCACATTTGTGTAGAGAGTACTTGACACATACCAAGTTTCCCTTGAGCAAGTCTCCTGAAACTTGGTACACTCTCTCAAACTAGGCCACAATATAAATTTGTAACCTGACTTCAGTGTCAGAGATCACAAAATATTAGCTTTAAGTAGCTCCAAAGAAACTATGTAACATAAACAGTAGCATAAGAATTTACAATGTTTCATAAATGTCTCCCCAGCAGTTCTGTATTCTAGGATGAACAACCACCACATTTTTATTTGCAACAAGAAAAAAGCAGAGTTTTCTAGTAACTGGTTTTATTGCTTCCTTTCATTTTCAACAAAACAAATCCTTATAGCTGCAGTGCTGTACAAGTAATAATCATCTCATTCATGTACTGTTAACAGAACTGATGATTTTTAAGGTCCTTTCCAACCCAAACTATTTTATGATTCTATGAACTGCCCCTGGGCACCAAGTCACAATTTCATACATATTCAAGTTACCACACCAACTGACCATATTTAACCCCATATTCTGTGTTCTAGGAATGAACCCACATTACCTATTTTCCATCACTGACTTACTAGTACAGATGATACATGGTATCTGTGGTGGTCAAAAAGCTCATGTTAAATCTGCTAACTGATCAAACACACCAGTGGTTGTCTTACAAGTGTGGCAATGAAACATAAATCTGCATTAACCTTCTGAAACATTCTATTTGTACAAAATCAAATGATAAATACAAAATCTCTCTAAACTATTAATAACTTCAGTCCATACCGATAGTGTGCTGCAGAAAAATCTAACATTAATCTGATTGTCTTTTGGTACTTTGATTCTTTACGAAAAATGGACAAGAACCTTGCACAGTATTTACAACATTTTCTCCTTGTACTGATTTGCTTATTATGTTCCTAATAAATGATTACATTTTTGCAGGTTATCAGCTTGCAAGGACATGTCTACATTGCCCACTACAAGATAGTACAGGCATGCTGAAAATAACCATTAAAAGGCAGGACTACGTAGTTTTAACATTGGCTCATTTATATTATGATATAATGAGTGCTGTGTGTGTAATTATTCACGTAATCCAATACTTGATGCCTTGTGATATAACAAAAAATGCCTGGTACTTTACATTATCCACTATTCTTCAGTTTCCTAGAACTGTTCCTCTTTTTTATTTTTTTTCCCTTGAAAAAATAAAAAAGCAGTAAGAAGAAACTAGTGAGAAACATTGCAATTGGCAAGTTTAAAAGTAAAATTGTGAAGGCTGTAGAAAAGCCTCTAATGTACTGTATAATTGCTGTTTTGTGTAACATATACTAGCATGACTATAGTCCAGAAAAAACTCCAAGTCCAGAAGGTGCTTTCAACACAAGTCTGGTGGTACTGAGTGAGGGAAATCCCCTGTTACTTGATACAGAGAAAACTGATAGAAAAGAGAACTAAATGAAAAGTAAAACAGTTGCTGCTTCTTACTCTTCTCAGAACTCAATCAATTCCTCTCATAGGGCTCAGACAGAAGTTCCACACACAGGGTTCAATTGCACAATTCATCAGCTCTTGGGAGGCAATGATGAATCAAATGCCATGTGTCATATACTTAGTGTAACAACTGAAAATTCAGTGTAGAGGATACAAAAGTTGCTGCAATTGGCTACACAGAGTTCAAGAAAACAGAGAACCAAAAGCTGGATGTTGCAACATGCCTTCTCAAATCTCAGTGCATTGCTCCATATGTACTCTAAGCATTGGTGACTGCCTTTTTTTTTTTTTTTGGTGGCATGGGAGCTTCAAAATAATTTATTTCTCTTCCTCCGCCTCCCTTCTTCATACAGTGAAACAGGGCCCAGCTCAGAATAATGTGTAGAGGACTTTTTATTTTTCAGCTAACAGCTCTGAGACAGAATCTGCTGTAGACGCTGTGTGTCTATGTATTAATGTTAGTATCTGTGTACACTAGCTAGTGGAGATGGTAGGATTTCCTTAAACTGAAGAGAAAGCAAGCTTTCTTCAAGCCTACGCATAGCCTCCTACCTCCCAGTTATGGTCCAGTAGTGTCAGCTATCAATCGTCAGTAAAGTCATCTCCAATTTAATGAATTTTCCTCAACTTTAATTATAATGTCAGCTGTATAAAAAACATTACAGAGTTGAATGACATGTGAGTTGAGACATGTCTGCCTCCAGGCACCAAATCCTGTTTCAAACTCCTGTATCCTTTCCCCTCCACTCCAATGTTTATAAATGAAAATAATCCTTTTCTCCCCAGTTTGAATCATACGGGGAGACACCAATTTCAAGTTTATGTGAGCTTATGTTGCCCCATGACTTCAGGAGAGTTGCAGTAAGATAACTGTAGCAACATGAATCAGGAAAATACCTCCAGTTAGCTATAAGATAGAACAGAGGAACAGTATTACGAGTGAACAAGGGACACAAATAAGTCTGTTATATCTTCCCAGAATTTCCATTCAACTCTGCAAGACAAACCAAAATTATAAGAGTTGAATGAGAAGGAAGAAAAGCTTTAGCATAGCAGCAATTATAAAACACAGGGGAATCACATCAGCTACTTGTTCAATAACCAAATCTCAGCATAGTACCCAGTCAAGAAAAATACAGGATAGAAAACAATAAAATTTCTCACTGCAATCTGTTCCAGTGATATGGAATGTTTTAAGAATTTCACTGCATCTTTGGTGCTCATATTTTCTCATTGTACTAAATGAAGACAATAAAAAAAAAATCTTACAATTCAGCATTCGTCATAGAAGTTTCTGAAAAGTTGCTTTCTGCCTACCCATTAGATTATGTTACTCTTACACAAGTAGAGACAAAGATGTTATTTACAGTAAGTGACAAGAAGCACTGTCATGAGCTATTTTCTATGTCCACTCAGGCACCTGTAAAACCCCTTAACTTCTCTTGTAGAGCTTACGGACCTGTAATTGGTGCTGTCCCACACTTTTGGCCCACTTATGCTGACACATCTTCCTAGCACAGACTTACATTGCACTTACATCCTGGCCTACAGGATCTCTTTGGCCACTACAGCCATCTCACCTATTCTAACAATATGAGCCACACACAGAGAACTACTCTTCTGCCAGGAGGCATCCCTCTCCACTGAGGCTTTGTCAGCAGTGCTCCATCAGATTAGAAAAAGGGATTTTCCCTAAAAGGACTCCCAGCTGATATGGCGGTGCCATTCCAACCTTACAACTTTATAAAGTAGAGCAAGACAAAATTCTGAGATGAAGACCCTCTTCATCCACAATAATCTTCATTTTAATTCCCTTTCTTTGCCATTTGTTTTGTAAGGCTGGAGAGTTCACATTTTCAAGCCTTTATCCAGAGCCAGGAACTTTACTCATAACAAAGAAAACTGAGATTAATGTATTATTTACTTATCTTCAGAACCTGGACTTTATAAATATACCAATTTATTGCAAGACTAACAATAAAATGAACAGTGCGGGCAAGTAAATCCACGTTCTCAAAGCCACAGGTAGCAGATGTTGCCTAGAACTACAGAAAGTTGCTATGGGCAAGGCATATCTACTTGTTTACCTATGTCAGCAGAATAGCTGATGTATGTCAAATTTACAGACTGAAAAATCTTCCTGATCTTGCATTATTCCAAAAGCAGCAACTGTGGAATGAGCTAGGTACAGTGCTTTTCTCTCTTCAGTATGGAGAACAGAACTAAGCCTAAAATAAGGAATGTTACTTCACGTTCTTTCTTTCTTTTTTTTTTTTTTTTGCAATAAGGGAATTTCTCTTTCAAGCTTTGTCAAGTTTATAGCTATTTTGGATCATTCCTATGCCTACTGCAATAGCAGACAAAGGTACAGTGGTAGCCTAACTACATGATTCAGATTTTTGTAATTGCTTTTTCCTTTCTCTTCCAAGACTCACTGCAGCAATGCTTAATGCATTTAGTGGAGGAGAGAGGGTCTAGAAAAAGAAACTTGGTGGGCTTCTAATGTTCTATTTTAAACAGCCCCCACAAAAAGGTACAACAAAATCTCAAACAACTTGAAACACATCAAAAGCTGTATTTTAAGATCTCAGTGTTGTTCACAGAGTCACAGAATATTCTGAGTTGGAAGTGGCCCACTAGGATCCTCTAGTCCAACTCTTAAGTGAATGGCCTGTACAGGGATCAAACCTGCAACCCTGGCATTATTAGCACCAAGCTCTAACCAACATCATGTTTATAGCTTCACAGAACATCTGAAGCCAAGTTGTCAGGCCAAGTTATGATGCATTCTAGAAGTAAGTTACAATATAAGTAGCAAATGTGTCTTTAAGATATGTTAGCACATTAACAAACTTCAAGAGAACTCTTCCATCACATTCAGCTAACTTACCTGAGTGAACATAACTAACAAAGCATAATTCTTTGGCTCATCAAGAGAGAGCCTCTGTCAGCAACAAGACAACTGTTGACCTTTAACAATTTATTCATATTTCTGCCTGGGGATAAATTGTGGGTATGTATTTATATACACACACAGGTACACACTTATAATCCATGTACCATTTAACCAAATTACACAAAAGATATTCCCCAAGGGAAATAAGATAAAAACACAACATTTATTGTTTGCAAATGTGGCCACAGAAACCTCAAGCATGCACATCATGCAGCCTTAACTCTTGTGCCCTGAGGAATTCTACTAAGTACTGCTTCATAATTTATAGGTATAGAAGTGAAGGGGAGATCTCATGTTTGACATTTGGTAATGATATATCTGAACCTAAACTCAGGTAAAGAAAGGGAATGCCCTTGTTCAAAGGAAGGCTATTTTGTTTTCCTTGATTTAGATCCCAGGGCCAAGTTTAATCAACAGTGCAAGTACCCTACTACTATTCTGCTCAGGTACTTCCAACATGCAGTACCTGAGCAGAGATTACTGAATAGAGACTCAGCCAATTCAACCTCATCTGTACACTTTGATGAAATAGAAAAAATGCCAAAAATGCTAAGTAAGCAGCATTTCAGTTTGGGTTTTCAATAATCACTCAAACCAGACAACTGTTCAGCAAGAGTTGTGTTAAGGTCAGAGCTTACTTTGCATAGATCAGAAAACAGTACTGATGAGATAACATCATTTGCTTACAACTAATCCCTAGTGCATTAGAAGGGTAAGTATGTGTGGGTAACAGTTTATCACAACACCAGTGACTTTAGGTATAATTAAATCCATGTATTCATTCTTATATCCAAAGCATCTTGCCATTTTTTAGTGAGTTATCACTGAAAGTGATATACAGGGAGGCTGACTGCCTTTAAAGTATATATAACAATTTCTCCTAGCATATTAAGTCATGCCCAGGTTTTGTAAGACCCATCCTGTCAGCCATTCCCTTCTCCATACCAAAAGTGAGAGGAACTTCTCTACAAATTCATTTTACCATTAAAATACTTCCAAAAATTTTGGAGATAGGAATTTTTGTCTCTTTTCAGAACAACCTTGACAGAGAAATCAGGGAATCATGTAAATAACTATTTTGGAACAACTGAATAATTGATGAATTTTGAAAAGTGAAAGGTTTGAAATTAAGGTTTACCCAAGAGCAACTCTTTCATTTCTAGTAGAATTCCCTGTTATATATTTTGTCCTTTCCACCATGAATACAATTGGCATCAGTTCTTATTTCTTCTGTATTTACTATGTTCCCTTACTTTACTGCACCATTTTATTATCTTCAGCTTTGAACACCATAAATGTAGTTGCTATTAAAGCTGATATATACAGTGCCTACTTTTCTTTACTTTTGCTGGTGTTCACCTTTTTGTGAATTATGAATGTGCCCATTCTTTAGTTTAATAGTACAGTACATCCTAACTGGGATCCACTGCTAGCTTCCTGTTGACTTGCAAGGCCCATAGCCCTCAGAACCTGGAGTGCCTTTCTACCATCAGAGTATTTGCATATAAACTCTAAGTAGAATATAAAGCAGAATTACATTGGTTTCTATCCATTTTCTGCCCTTTACTTAGCTCAAGCCTTTCTATTTCCATAAATGCCTGTAACTGCACAGTCATTTTAAATCACCTCCCTTTGCTAAATTTGTAATTTTCTTCTCTTTATTCCACTTTTACCACTATGTCCAGATTATCAGATTTCATATTTAATTTAGATTTATTTAAATTCCTATTAAATGTCAATTACTTTAATTTTAGCAATAAGGCTAAGTCCTGTTTAGTTTGAGTTTGGTTTTTTTGTAGATAAATACCTTACAAAACCTTTTTGCTAGTGTTGAAAAAATCTAGCAGAAGTATCTAACTACCTGACAGATTAGAAACTAGAACACTAGTTCTAGAAATTAGAATTAGAAATTAGAACACTAACATCTTTCTTCAGTATAAATCTTGACAATGGTTTAAATAGTTTGCACACATTTTGATGACATCTTGGACTTGAAGTATTTTATGCCACCTCTCTTTGGACTCCACCTTTCATAACGCTGCAGGCAGACAGCTATAACACTGACATCAGGGTCTATGCATCCCAGAGATAGCTTGCACCTTCTTCTGCAGATCAATAGACAGCTATTAAATGCATGTGACTTGTGAATCTAAGATACACCACTGCATGTCTTAAACCACTTCCTTCCATTCAACTCATGCTATAGCCTCAAATCCACCATGCTTCCTTTCATTTTCATCACCAGGGAAAGACATATGCAAAACAAGTTCCCAGTGTTTCACTGTGCTATAGGACAACAAAATCAGTGCAAATAAAGATTGACAGGAAGGAAAATAATTTAAAATTACACAGAAAGATAAAATATTGATCACTTTTCTTATTCTTTCTCACCAAGAAAACTTGGAGATATAAATAACAAGGAGCAGTCAAACTTATAGACAGATACGTAATGTAGAGTTGTACAAAAATACAGCAGAGATGTACAGAAGCCAGCAGATGGATAGTAACTTGTTTAGAGTCAAGCGATGGCCATGGTAGCCCAAGGAGAGGGATGGCAGGGGCCCTGAGATTAACGGCAGTGTGCAACAGCTCCTTCAGACTGCAGAATAAAGGCTTGGAAAATGTTACACAACATATAACAAAGTCAGCTTGTCAGATGACACAACTTATTTTATGGAGGGAACTTGCTTACTAGTTAAAAATTAGTGGGAATATGTAATGCTGAGTATCTCTGTGCTTGCGGCATGTAATGCTGAGTATCTCTGTGCTTGCAATCCATTTAGAGTAACTTCCCCTGACTTTCAACAGTGCCACAGTACAGCTTTAAATGACTCCAAGTTTGATAAAAGTTAAAGTCAGTCTCTTTGGCATGTAGCACTTAATCCAGGGAGACGTCTCTCCAGTGCAGTCAGCTTTTACCACATGAAGAAAAGAATACTTGGTATAACCAAAAGCAGGGTATATTACAAGAGCAACAATTCTCACAAATATTTCTGTTTCTGAAAATATTGATAAAAATTTTCTTTTCAGTCTGAGAGATTCCAGACTTTCTCTTTAGGCATTTACATTTTCAGCAGAGAAATCATCAAGGTTAATAAATATTTACTTTTCAGGTTATACATTTATTTAGGATAGCTACAGGTCACAGAGGAGCTATTTACAGGTCTAAGGGAAAAAGTTTTGCATTTGTTCTTGGTGGTGAGTTTGGGTTTTCGTTTTGCTTTCCTTTGGGTTCTTTGCACAGGCATCCTTAATACTGCCTTCTCCTGATTTACATAAACATTATCTTAAATGTAGGTGGTTTGTATAGGATTGCATTATGGTTTTATTCTTTTATTTTGGTTACAATAAATAAAATAATACAGTCACCTTGAAAAATAAGAATAAAGAGGAATGGAAAAGTATATGCAGAGAAACAAGAGGCAGTGATGGTTAATTAAGAAGAGGGGAAAGGATGGAGTAATAGTGAAAGAAGATTAAGTCGCAATCTGCTTGTGGTAACTACTATGAAACCTTGTAAACATGTACGTGCTGAAACGCAACTGAAATGAGAGGCTACTTTATTAGTCCTTAAATGAGGAGGAGATACCTTTTTGACATTTAAAAAAAAAAAAAAGTAAAAATTACAAGCTTCCTCCTGAAACTTCAAAATATTTCCCAGAAATAAGGCCCAGCCTGTGGAGTGCCGATGGAGGGGGAGGATTGCAGTGCCCTCCCGTGGCGGCAAGCGCCCACTCTTCGCAGGCTTGCAGCCAGGGACAAGGCTTCTTCCTGTGCTTCTCAAAACCTTTCCTCTTTACACCTCCCCTGCAATAGCAGACTAGCCCTCCAAAAACCATCTGCTCTTTTCTAAACGCGCACGTTGGACAGAGTTGCTAATTGTGAATAACTAATTAATATAACAATTAATATTTTATGTAAAAATAAATTTAAATAACTAATTTATAATTTTCGGGTTTTAGTCCCTCCGGGATCAGGTCAGTGCACCTGATAGATGCTCATACAAAAGCTGGTGCTGTTCTGAGCAACAGAAACCACCGCCACAGTTTCAGTCAGCATGAGGGTGCTGGCTGTGCAGAAAGGACACAGAACAAAGGAGTACAAGAGAAATGGTTACATAAAGCTTTAATATGGAGGATCCAGCACATGCACACAAATATCCCTTTGTGCAGACCAAACACACCAAGCACAGGCCTGGAATCATACAGGAAACATAGAAAAGGCTTTTGGCTAATCTGTGTCAGGAAATACTGTGCTAATTTCATTTGGGTGATTCAAGCCTTCAGAGATGTAGGGAGGAATATGAAACATTTAATCCCAAAACCATATATTCCAGTAAGTAGTTCTTTTCTATGTGAAATTTTGCTTGCCTACTAAATCCTTTAATTCCCCATGGATATATTCTATATCCTTCTTTTTGTGTGTTTTAGTCTTTCACATATACACAATAACCACAATGCTTTTTTTATCTTAGCACAGCTGAGGCAAACATCACCATATACTTCTGGCTTACCAAGTAAGAAGGTACATAGAGTCAATTAAACCTAAATCCTGTGATGGTCCTAAGTGCCAAAGACTACTTGCAGCATTTTAGCAAAATTATTTATACTCATTTTCTACTCAACACTTTTTCAGAAAAGCAAAGTTCCTAATATTTTACTTGGAAACACCTGCACTTACAGACAGAGATTTAAACATGGCAAAAGTGCATGTGTGTGAAAAATTCTCCGTTTCTCCCTCAAAAACAATTAGCAGTGTCTTTTTCCACAATTATCCCAGACTAAATACAATTAAAGCAATACATTTCCCTTCTCAGCTGGAAGACAAGCCCATAGCTTTCAGTGCTGTTAGATAAGTAATCAGAAGTCAAAGAAACATATTAAGCTCCTTTAACATTGAATAACAGTAACTCAGGTTTATATTCTCAGTTATGGGAACTGAAGTTTTAGGATATCATAATTACAAGTGTGAAGACTGGTACAGCTTATTAACTGTACTTATTAACAGAATTAAGTTTCTTGTATAATCACAACTTTTATTTTTTTTAATCTCCATTCTGAGGTGCTGTGCTCAGAGACCTTTCCTATACTTATATTTACATCCTCACAATTTGGCAAGATCTCTAAAAAGCTATTGGTGTTGATCCTTTAGTGATATACAAAGTACACACACAAACTAAACACTGTTATATTCTTTAGACATGGGTGAAAAAAAAAGTATAAGTGTCAAGCTAGATTATTTTGACCTAAACAGTTTTCCTTCCCCACCAAGGAAGTTTGCTGGCCTATGGTTCCATCCTGATCCTACAAGAATACCAAGATATCTCTAAAAAAGCCACATCTTTTACAGTTTCAAAAACAAAAGTATCCAACTCTAATACAGTAAGTAGAAATAATTTTGCCAAATGTGAGCCAGGTAAAAGCTGGCCTTCAAGCTTAAACTGTCTGAGCTCCCTCTGTAGTCAGCAAATAGCAGTAGCCAATTACATCATAGGCTGACTGAATGATCTTCCAGAATACTTAAGTAGGAAGCCTAGATTCTTAGTGGCCTGGATGCATAACTTCTGGATAAATATAAATGTAAGCAACTACATACGTATTATAGAAATTTGCGCAGTTTGTGTATTATCTTTTCTTTGTTTTTCATCTTCTGCTCCCTTTCCCCATCTCTTCCTCACCCTATCTTTAATTTCCTCAGCTATTTTTGTTTCATTTCTCATACACTTTTCTTTGCAGCTCTTGCTTTCATATCCAACTTCTGGTCCTTCCTGTTTAAGATCTCCTTTGCTCTCTGCCTTCATCTTTGAATCTCCACATCCAAACAATTCACTTCATGCCTCTTACTTCTAAGTCCCTGTCGCTCTACCCTCTCTGTTCCTCTCTCCCAGTTGCCAAAGGTTTAAAGTCAAGAGATTGATCAAGAAGAAGCTGTTATACACATGGGGTAGGAAGAAAATGGAAGGAACAGCAATATCTGCTAAAGATCAGTTTCTCCTTCTGTTGAGAGCTGAAAAGAGACTCAGAACTGAGCCTGCTTGCACAGCTACCAAGCAGTAATTTAATCAGTAAAATATCTTGCTTGACAAAAGGGTGATCCTTAATACAGGTGCAATTAAAAAAGGCATGTGGCTTTGGATGTGCCAAGTTTGTTCTCTTATTCCTGATGACAAAAGAGCCTGAGTAAACATAAAACATCTGCTTTTCTGGTATTGTTAGATATATAAAACTTCTTTGTATAAATTTAGCATGGCTGGGTGGACCAGCAACCAAAATTGTGCCCTTCAGGAGGGCACCAGATCTGCTTGCAGGCAGATCATGAAGTCAGAAATAAGACATCCTTCCTGTAGTAAATCACAGAGTAGTTACAACAACTCAAAAGGAAGGAAATTATTAATTTTTTTTTTTGCTATAAATTCAAGTCTCCTGGAACAGGATGTAATTTCAAAGGAAAAAAAAAGTTATAATAAAAATCAGTTAGAAACAGAATAAGTTATTTATTTCTCCTTGTTTATGAATACACTGTAGTTCAGGGTTCCTTTTTTTTCTCTTTCCCTCAATACAATTCAAACTCTTAAAACAGGAACAGACAACCTTTGCATAAATGATGCAGTTTCAGTGAAACTTTTCTCATATCTCCAGAATCAGTTTCACAGGAATATCTTCTAACTTCCCATAGAAACTCATTTGTACATCACAACCAGCAAATCCCTTAGCAACAGTGCATGCATTGCATGCATGTGGGGTGGGGAGAGAAAGGCTGAACAGTAGGAAGAAGGTAGCAATGGTACTCATTTTCCTTTGTTCTTCTCTGACAAGTGTCATTAAACCTAATTAAAACTACATAAGACTTTCATATTTGTTTCCATGGCTATTTCCCTTCACCTACCATTTCCACAGGTTTTGGTTAGAGCAGATCACATCCCCCAAGTGCTGGGAAAACAATACAGTCTTAAGTGGCCCTATACCAGCATAATTCTGATGTTCCCTTTTCTTCTTTTGATATTTAGTCTTAATTATGATAGACTAATCATGAGCTGAAATGTTGGAAAACATATTGTGTTAACTCTTCTTTTAGGATTTATTTGCCTTCATCCACGTGGCAGGAGCAGGTCTTTTTCATACTACATTTGCTCCTGGTACTTTCTAGTACAATTAGATAGATGGACATTGAATGGGCTCTCAACCCATCAACCCCCACTGCTACATCTGTGTAGAACTTGAGGGGGAAATGGGAGCAAACAAAAAATATAACTTCTGCATCATGTAGTAACAGGCCGCAGCATATAAAAAAGAGCATCCTAGGTGCAAGTATGCATGGCAATTCCAAATGGCTCCATGTGGCCATTGTTTGGTTGTGGGGCTTCCCACTTTGGCCCTAGTGCTGGACCCATGCTGGTCAGAATCATTGGCGGCTGCTGCTACTACCGCACCTCTCTGGTTTCACAAGGAAATCACAGCTTTCTCAACCCACACACCCTTCCCAGCAATGGAAAACTTTCACCACCAGCAATGCATGCTGCAAATAGATACCACAAACATTCAGGGATATCCAGATGAGTAACAGTGGTAACAATCAAAAGGCTAAGGACCAACTATAGAGAGGCCTTTCCTAATGAAAGGTGTGGGGTTGATGTTCTGGCTCTGGCACCCCAAGCAGAGATGTGCTGCTCCAGGGAGGAGTCAGGATTTCCTGCCCTTGTCCTCTAGACAGTTTTGACAGAGGCTAAAAAAAAGAATTCTCATCTCCTTGAAAATTATTTTTGCACCTTTATAAACACCCGTCCTTTCAGATGGTTACAAAACTAGGAGAATATATGCAATATGCACTAAGGAAGAAAAACCCAGAGGGGAAAAGCCAGAGCACTTCTTTGCTAACACTGATTATTCAGCTCCCAATGACAGTGTTTCAAGAACATACAATAAATACAGTAAACATAAGACAAAAGATTTTGTCTTCAGTCTGCCTGAAAGCAAGACGTTATGTTGCCTTTTGCAACTTTTGCAATTGCCAGCATGATATAACCCCAAAAGCCTGAACTCTTCTCTTGGTTAGCACTGCAGCTAAACCCAGTTAGCCTCATGTTTTTTGCACAGAATGAAAATAAGTCCCTGTGAACTTACTTCTGGGTGCACTCCGACCATTATGTTTGCAACTTATGATTTCTGCTACGTCCTGAGAGCTGCATGTATCAGAAACTGTAATCATCAAATCTTTCCTCCTCTTGCACATTAATCTGATATCTCAGATGTCATCCATGTGGCTTTGAAGAAGCCTCTCTCTATAGCAAAGTTTCTGGTTTTCCCACACTCTGCATGGTATTCAACTGTGAGAACTAGGTTCACACGTATTCCACAGCTCATGATGTTGTGTGCCAGTTACACATTTTCGTGTGTAATTTAAAAGAAAAACAAAACAGGTTATAATCCCATACATAGTTCTGTACATTTTCATAATGTCATTTGCTTCACTAGTGTAGGTTTTTGCATGGTATCAGTCAATGGAAGTCAGAATAAGTGTGCCTCAAAATAAAGTCCAGCAGCCCATGAGATAATATTATAATCAATCCACAGCTAAATGTCCAGCTTGCAAGTTGTTTTTTTTTTTTAAATCTGCAAGTACTTTCAGAAGAATGCTTTCAATGTATTCTGATTTTCACAGCATTTAAAGCCATAACGATGAAAGTAATTAGAAGTGTAGGTCTTCCAAGTGACACTAGTAATATTTTTCAGCTTTCTATTTTCAGGATTTCTTGGCAAGGTTTCCCCTCTAGTCCTCTCTCCCAGTTTCTGTATAATGGCCAAATTTCCAACAACATTTGAGAGGAGGAATGCATTGTAGCAAGTTTTTTCTGACTCATTACAAGAAGAGCAAAATGTGATTCTCCACCTACCGATAGCCAAAACCAGATCTTCAAAGAATTCTCAAGAATCCAGAAGCCAGCAGTCCATTTATCTGTGCCAAATCCCTGTGAATTGATGCTTGGATCTGAGCTTCATACTGCAAACTCCAAACTCAGGTCCTTCTTCTCAGTAAACGTAGACTGAAAATGCATCTTTCATATTTGCCCTGTCAGTGTTTGACAGGTATAAGCCAGGTTTTAGTTTGCAGTCACATTTGAGATACAGAAGTGTTGAAGACAATAATTGAGTTAATTATATCTTTAGCTTTAAAAGGTACAGTGATAATTGATCAAAACACTGAAGATAGCACTGAAATGCAACTGCAGTATTAACAAGTATTCTTGTTATTTATTTATTTATTCATTGTTTTTAATTTTTGTGACAAAGCATAATACATAAAATTCTAAACAGAAATTTCTACAGTATGGGGAAGCAACAGAGAGAATATGAATATTTATAAGAAAATCATTAAATCCACAGTATGGATAACAGCTACTTCTTTGAAGTGCACAAACCTGTAGCAATGTTCACCATTCTCAGCATGTTTCAGCAAAAAGTTAATATTATATTTTTAAACCTTGTGAGCCAGGCCTTTGCAGCTAACTGTCAGAGTTAGAATTAAAAGAGTTTAAAACAAACTGAAAATACTGTTTTTTGAGAGGTTCCACATAATTAATTTTTCTATTGAATGTCCTCCAACATTGCTGAAAGCCATTCAGGTTTCCTAAGTTTTCCAATGATATTCCAATACTATTACACTGACAACTTCAATAGAGCTGCAAAACCCAAGAAGCAAACATTGCTGGAATGCCAGCCAGAGCTGCCTACAGCTCAGCTTCCACACTTCCAGAAAAGTCTGTGCCTCTGAAGATGGGGGTTATGCACAATGAAACCAAGCACTTGGTTCTGGTCAATTAGTTCTACATTTCAATGAACATTCAGCAACAATGTCCTTTCAAGATGGATTGCAAGGGAGAAGTAAAATGAATAAGGAAAACATCTTTTTGCTTTCGGTATTCTTCCATTTCGCATTTTATGGACGTTCAGTGATCCCAGCTTAAAATCATGCTTCTTTATCTGTGATACATTAAAACTATATTCCTTTTTCTGTGGGGAAAAGCACAGTGTCATGGTTTGGTGACACAGAGGCTACCATCTGTGGATGGTTCTTTTTCTCTAGGCTCCCACATCTTAAGAATCTTCTTGCCACATGCATAAATGCATTCATAAATAGGAATTCTTTACAAATGACGGCTAAGGAAACAAAAGCCATCCCCATACTGGTCTGACATGGTTCCACAATGAAGAACACTACAGCTTTTGCCTTCGGATCACTGATTTTAAAATATCACAACCTAGAAACCCTAAAATCCTGCAAGGTTTGTTCAGTTTGAACCAACAGATTCTCTTCTTTTTCCAGGTGGGGACACTCTTCATGCAACTAAAGCTACCCAGAATTCAACAGGAAATAAGTTAGGATTGACTCAGGCAAAAGTTACAGGTCAGATGTCTCATAAGCAGGTAACAGAAAACACTCTTTTGTGTCAAAGTAACTGCAAACCTCAGCTTTCTCCTACTTTTATAAGTTACAACTATCAGACCTTAGGGCAGCAGATCAGCCACCAACTTTCCTCTGCATGACTTCAGCCCTTCTCAAGTAAGTAGTGCTATTGGAGCCATGGCACTGGAAGTGCTGAGCGAAGTGACTATACTTAAAACTTTTCACATGAACATAGTTCTTCTTACAGTGCCCATCAAATCATTCATGCACAAAGTAGCACTTTCCCCTGCTCAAGCACAAAGGCAAGAAAAAACTGCTCCAAATACCTTAAAGACGGGCTAAAAATACAACCCTGTGTTTAAGTGCCTACCAAAATTACAGCCATACAAAATCCAGATCAAAATCCCCAGGCTGAACAAACTCAACTTCTGTACAATCTTTTTTTCTCTCTCACACACGCATGCCTGCACACACACCACCCATGTCTAGGTCCTGGTGCCACTATGCATATGCTTAAATGGCCACTGCATTCAAGACCACAACATGTCTGTCGTTGAAAACCCGTAATAAATAGATGCATGCACTGGAAACCCGTGAAGTGATATGGTAATAAATCTACAGGGAGCCTTCTTAAATTGTATGGGGAGACTTCAAGGACAAAGACACACATGGTTTTAATTTTCCTCTAAATGATAGCAATAATAAATACCTGATTTGGCAGGAAGCAGGCATTACATGCCCGTTGGGCTTACATGGACATGAAAAAGAGTTTATATTTGACATTTGCTTTAAAAACATAATGAAAAGCTTTTGCTCTTTCAAGGCTGAAACTTGCCTTAGTTTTTGAGAGTCTGGCTCTGATTGCTTGGATAACTGACAAAAAAAGCATTAGGAGTAGGCTCTTCATTAGTGTTTGTAGCTGGATGACAGAGAACTGAGAGCAGCAGAAACAAGATGCTGAACAGCACATTCACTCTGTCTCCTTTACAACTGCTTTTTATAAATAAGTGGCTTATGACATCAAGCTCTGATTCATCACTGGCAGCTTTAAATTAACAGAAAGGAAAGAATATGTAATGTTTCCACATATTGCCACAATTCACTCCATGTGTTTGTCCCTGAATGTCACATCTGCCTGGTGTCCTGGTGGAACAGCCAAACTGTATGACAAGTATTCATAACAGTGAAGATCCATAAGCAACAGTCCATTTTCCATCAGCTGTGTTCCACATTCCTGCCAGACATGGAATGGAGGGCTAATGCCTCCACAGTATTAGATGCATTTGGGGTAGGTCAGAGTTGGAAGGTCTTCTCAGGGCAAAACGTACCAAAGAGCCAAGGCCAGCTAGCTGTGAAACTGGAAGTAACAGCTTAGTACAGCTCTATTACCCGTCCCGCAGTAAAACATCATCAACCTGGTCCCTCCATCCTGAAATCCATACAGGAACAAAAAACATACATCTTGCTCCATATGTGACAGCTCCTGAAAAATGGCTGTCTTCAGACAGTGTGTAAGGATGCATATATAATGGCATAATTGAACTCTTAAAAACCATGATGTAGGGAAAGAAACAGCTCTAGGGTGTGCCCTAGATCCATCACCACCACGATTTATTGCTTAATGTTGCATTACTTAAAATTAATACACCACCAAGTTTAGCCAAGTGGTCAAATACATTCTGGGACTCACAAGTAACTTGAGATATGAATAACAACCAGTGTAGACACATGAATATATTCATACTTGTACATGCAGATTATGTGCTCCATTTTGTAAAAATATATGTATTAATTTTTTTCAAAACATACTCTTGCTACAGAAACTGCTTATATTCATACCCAGGGAGTAAAGATATAATTAAGATTATCATTATAACTTAAGTGTCCAAGAAGTGATAGAGAAGTCCTGGCTTTGGCAACTTTGAAAGCAATCTAAGACATAAGTAACTTCTCTTGAAGTCCACAGGGTCCAAAAGAGGTTTAGAAAACAGCAAGTCATCTTAAGTTGACTCATATAATCAGCTCTCCTTATATTACCAGCTGGCTGAAATTGGAAGCCAGAAAAGAGTGGGGTGAAATAAGTGTTGACCCGTTCCCAGAGAGGGAATCCATGACCAGCTGAATGAGGGCCAGTGGGAAGACCTACAAATCAAGTACAGCAGCATGACAAATCTGTGGATTAGCAGCAGCACTGTCAGGGAGCAAGTCATGCTCAAAGCTAGTCATCACACAGGATTTGGGAATGAACTCTGCTTTCAAAAGCCAATCAGACATACCAGACAACCACCTCCTGACCATCACGATCCAAACTGGTCATCCTTGTCCATAGCAAACTCTTTAGGTTTGACAAGAGTCTTTACAAGAAAATACACTGGTTGGCTAATAAAAAGTAGGAATCTCAAAGACTTTGAGAGAAACTTCACTTTACCCTATCACCCTAAAGACTTCTTTGTTTAGTTTTATGTATGTGCTAGAAAAGGAAACAGGCCAGGAATGAATGAAAATGCCTGTTCACTTCAGCTAGCTAATTTCAGTTAGCTCTGCCTTAACTCAATTTTATTTTTATCCAGATTTGAAATATCTCTGATAAACCATAGTGGCAGCTGACTCTCTAAAACATTTCACATCTGTGTTATTTGGGATAGCTGAAGAAGGGAAGACCTACGAAGAACTGGTATTTCACTTTAATTGCAAAGAACTTTTAAGAATAAAACATTAGTGCAGAAAGCAGTATTGACTGATAGTTAAAGCACAGATGAAGTTAATTAAAAAGGCCTGTTACAGGCTGCGCTACCAACATTTTTCAGTTGAGTGTCTTTTTACCATTCCATTTATTTCATTACAGTCAAGATTAAAAAATGCTGTATTTTGATAAGACAATGGAAAATCTGCAAAGTTGGAATCAAAATGATGATTCAAAAATTCCTACGCTCCTTACAAGTGACATCTGAGGTTGTAATTTGTTGCATTTGAAAAAGAACCTCTAAGACTTTACATACAAGTTTTTATTTTGGATATGCTACTAACTTTTAAGGTAGAGGTATTCTCAAACATCATCTGAACAGATTTCAAACAGAACTTTTAACAAAAGTAATTGTTCCAGACTAAAGCATTAAGGTGTAAATAGACATTTCAGGTGAATCTCCTACTTTTTCTTGCTGTTCCTCCATGGTGATAAAATTTGCACTGTGCCTCTAGGTCAAACTCCCTTTCCCATTGAGCAAAAAAAACCTAGCATTTCATAAACACATCCTAGAGTAATTCTCCAAGAAAAATAAGTTATCAGTTAGGCAGAATAATAATTTCCAACTCAGAAATTGGTGAGATAGTAGGGCAGAGACTGCATAGAATGCTAGACAACAAATGCGAGAAATTGTGGACTATATTAACACTTTTTTCCTAAGGATAAAAACATTACTCAAACCCTAAATAGGTGAGCTGACAAACAGCCTCCAGTTGTCATGAAGAAGAGTCAAACTCCTCACCATCTTACAAGGAACTACAGAGGGCACAAACTAAGACAAAAATAATCTCAACTGCTCACACACAGAGAAACAGCATACACTGAGCACTGGGCACATGCTTATTTTTTACATTCCCACTTTGTTTGCATAAGTTGGCATGGCAAAACCACATCTAGCTGGAAAATCTAATCTCGCTTATTTTGGCTCTTTATGTATTAAAAACAGAACAGGCTTGAAGGAGAAAAGAAAGAAAAGGAGTGCACTTGCTGTCTTCCCTTCATCTGTTTTTAAGAGAAAGCCACTTCACATTTTGGGTGTCTTTTTGCAAAATGGAAGGGAATGTTTTTTCCCATATGTGATCAATTACAAAAAGTGGCAGGTCACATAAAATGAAATCACAACATGAAGACATCTGCAACATCCAGCCACTGAACTCAGTCTTATCACGTACTTACGTACCATAGCTTCTTTTCTAATGGTCAAACCTAGATAGTGGGAATTCATAAAAATAAAGCAGGAATACTGCCTATAAGTTTATGGCGTTTCTTGCAAGCTGTTAACTGGCTTCTAACTTTACTCCCTTGGTATCTCCCATGTATGCCTCCCCAACCCCCCCATACATAAGAAGCTTAACATGAAGAATGTTGTTAACTATCACCCACGCTAAAGATGAAAAAGTCCTCTGAAATCTAACTTTCATTTTCTGCACAGTATTTGTATTTTAACTGCCAGGGAGCTATATCCTGTATAAATTATTTCCTGGGGAAAAGTATCTTCACATGCCTGGAATATTTAAGCAGTCATTATCAGCTTTGTATGAGACTTTGTATGAGATTCTTAAACTTTACGTATGAGTTTTACGTTGCCCCAGAAGTCTCTTACAATACTTCATCATCATCACATCATGGCTAGGCTTCGCGAACGAAGATTTGGGAAGGCTCTATCCACATTTGATACAGGCACGCTGGTGGCTTATGAGGCCAATACGTGACAGACATATCCGATTGCAAAAGGCACAGCAGAAAGACTCCTTAGATGGTGTATTCTGCAAGACACGGTTCTTTCTGCGTTGCCTTTTTTCCTCAAGGGTGATCCTGCATGTGTTCTCAAAGGAGACAGCTGCGTTATAGATGGTGTGTCTCCAGGCCTCCCGATTGGAGGCCAGAGTAGACCAGTTATGGTGATCAATATGGCCGAGGCTGAGATGTTGTTTCAGGGAGTCCTTGTATCTTTTCTTCGGGGCTCCTCCCATGCAGCAGCCAGTGGCAAGTTCACCGTAAAGCAAGATCTTAGGGAGGCGGTGGTCCTTCATCCTTGAGACGTGCCCTGCCCAACGTAGCTGTGTTCTCATCAACATGGCCTCAATACTTGTGATAGCTGCTTGCTCTAGAACAGATGTGTTGGTCACATAGTCTGACCAGTGGATGTTTAGGATTGTGCGGAGGCAGCATTGATGGAAGCGTTCTAAGAGACGCAGGTGGTGGCAGTAGATGACCTTTGTACCTGGTATGTAGGCCCATATGCTATTTTCAAGGCCTCATAGAAACCTTTGTGATCACCTGTATCTGCACATAATTGAGTTTTTTCAGCTAGATAGATCCACCATTTGTTCTGGATGTCACAGAGTTTCTGTTGGAGCTTGCTGCATGCAAGACGAAAGGCTGTTTTTCTTGCGTGACAGGATGGCAGTGCAAGGTGTGCTTGGTGGGCGGTTCTCTTCTTCCTCAACAAGTCTTGGATTTCTTGGTTGTATTCGTCAAATCAGTCCTTGTTCTTCTTGAGGGAGAACCCTAAAGATTCTTCAGAGGATTGCAGGATGCTGTTTTTAATATGGTGCCAGATTGTTTCAGGAGAGGAATCTGCAGAAACTGTGGGAATGTTTTCGAGCCTAGTTTGAAGGTTTGCCTGGAGATCAGGGTGGATAATAGTTTCCTCTGGGGCTTGGAGATCTTGATCGGGCTGGGGCCTGGAGAGGTCCTCGAGCCCTAGGTGAGTACGGTGGCCAGAACAGTTTTGCTCGTTTGTTGTTTGTGTTTGTTTTTGGTTCACCCGCAGCTACTGCCCAGGTTTGGTATGTCCTGGATTTATTTGTTACATCCTGAAAGGTTGGTCAGGACAAAGGGCTGATCCTGGGTGCTTCCCTGGGATTGAATATAGACAGATGGCAGAAAACTAGGTAGTGTAAGACTTGACCTAATCGTTTTTACTAGTAGGAATGCAGCCTGTATACCCCTATGTGGTTGCGAGCTATGCTGGTGATGGTACATGCCTTCGGTAGGGTCACCCATGCCAGACAGGTCAAAACTGCAGGGTCGGATACAATACATCTGTGGGCAGGATGAGCTCATTAGCCTTCTGGCAGTCATCCTAGGAGAAGGACAACTCTAATCCCAAACCCGGGCAGATGGAGCTCGTTTAGCCCTGTAAGGCCATCCATCTAAGAGAAGGTCACTTACAATACTTAAGAGAGCCACAAAGAGCTGGGTTCAGAACTGAAAGTTTTGTTGCTTTAATAGCCATACACCCAGACCCCATCTCAGCCTCAAAAAACGGCCTATTTATAGATAAACTAAGCATGGTAAAGTAAGAAATATCAGGGTTAAACAAGTGAAAAATCTATACCAGGATACATCACAGATACAATGTCACATCCAAACATCCTGTGATTGATCTGTGTAGCCACATTACAGGAAAAAGGAGGGCAGTGGAAGAGAAAGCTGATTATATGAGCCTATCTGAGAGGGCACAACAAAGCAAAGGAAATATCAAGTAGGTATCTCTTTGGAGGAAGAGAGAGCATAATGAGAAGTGTTGTTATGTTTGGGGAGGAGGGAGAAATTTATCATGACCAGCACCATACATGGGTCACTAGGGGATTAATCACTCCTAAACTTTAATTCAGTAAAACTTTCTAAGTCATCTTTAAAATTCAGCTTCTAGAAACATCAAGATCATATAAGCCTGTAAGTATTTTATTGTACAGGAACAGGCTTAAGTAATTGCTTAATGTTCAAGGGCTTTGTTGAATGAATAACCCCACTGCTGGACCTAAGTACACATTCAACCATGGCAGACTCATGCTCTATCTCTTACATAAGTAGAACAGAGTAATGCTGTTAACATTTTACTTTTTAATGAAAGAAGCCAGGACTGCTTAGGTACCAGTGCTACTCAAACAGCAGGAACTCCCTCTGCTTTTGGAGGGTCAAGGGATCACCATCAACCTCAAGGTCAGAAAGAAGGACTAGAATGAAGGAGAAATAGGAAAAGGACTCTCATAAAAACCTATCATAAAAAACTCACACGTTTTGAATAACAATTATGATAATTTATTCATTGGTTTGGATGATAAAATGGTGTGTATCAGTGATCTGTCTGTGTTCTGAGCCATCTGTGCAAAGAAACAGCATTATAAAATGGTGGGGGGCCCAAAACTAACCTCCTTGTTTTTAAGTAGCTAGATTTAAAGCAGATTGTATCACTTATTCTTCTGTTCAACGCATTCATTTCTCCCTCACTGTTCTCTGAGACTTCTATCAGTTTTCTGGATAGCCAAAGACTGTCCAAGATTCAGGAAACTTCCCTATTTAGATTAAAAAAAAAAGAGAGAGAGAATGAACAATTAATTTTAGAATAATACAATTTATGGTAAATAATTAAATTCTGTGGGAAGAAACAATTCTGAAATTATAAAGCAACAGTAATGCTCAAAGTAAGCCACAAACTCTAAAACAAAAAAGAATCGTTTTCTATTGTAAGTTGCATCGGAAAGTTCTTCACCTTACCAGCTATCACTTGAGAGCAGTAACCCAGCCTTCTCTTTCCTACTAATCACTTTATATTGTTCTGGAAGGAAAGTGTTTTATCCTTCTTCACTTATCAGTTCCTCTAAGAAATTAATTTTATTAAGTTTTAGGGCTGCATTTATTTTCCTAAAATAAAATGTTTATTTTCCTCTTGCTGAAAAACACTATAAAACTGGTTAAAACGACTGAAAACTAGCCAGCAAATTTTCCACAGGACACATTGCAGCTGTCAGACAGAAGGCAGAATACTGAAGTTCAGATGTATGTAATTCTTTTGAGTAACAGCCATTATGTTTTAGTGTACTTCACCTGTCTGAGACCACTTGGAAACTTAACTGATAAGGCAGCTAAATTGCCTGAGGTTTTTTAAAAGCTTTTTCCTCTCCTTAGTCGTTAAAAATATGATAGACAACTTGCATTTAAGGAATCAGACACTGAGCTGAAGACCTTGAAAAGAACTCCAGTTACATACTGCTCTGTAGTCTGTATTAGGCTGTGTCCTAGTTAGGACAGCTGGGACCAGTTCATCACTGGATGGGTGTAACCCAAAACTGTGTATTCTATAGCCTTCCATGCCATTTCCCAGAAACTGTTATCAATGAACCATTTACACCATCTGCCCATAGAGCCTGACTCCTCAGGTGCTAAGAGGCCTGCAAGATAGGAGGGTGTTTTTTTGTCCTCACGCCCATTGAGGAACCTCGCACTCTGAGGGAGGTACTGGGCATTCCTGCCTGAACTGGAGGATATATAATCTTGGAGTCTTGGGACTTTTTTAACACTCGTGGGATCCAGAGGAAGACTGCAGACCACCACTCTTGACTGGACTGCAACCACCACCCTCGACCGCACTGCAACAGCACTCTCACCAACAGGTTTTCCCCCTCTCCCTTTACTTTGGACTCAGGGGGCCCAACAAACACCACTCTGTTCATGCCCCAGGGTGCTGGGTTATATATTTGGGCTTTGTGGGTTAAAACCAATTGTTTGTCTGTATAATCATACTTACTGTATTATTTTATTAAATAGTTATTCTGACTTATAATCTCTCTTTTGGGTTGAGTTCATTTCCCTGCTGGTTTACCTTTAAACCAGCACAGGCTGACTTCCATTTTCCCAAAGATTCTCATGTAATAAATAATGTTATTAACAGGGACACCATTACATGTATTATCCTGACTGGTTAAATAATAATAATGGAGAGGGAACAAGATACACAGTCTAAAGGATTTCCTGTCTATATAAAGTAATAAAACTTATGCCACTTTCCTCCAGGATGTATTCATTAGATGAAAGAACACATTTAATAAAAGGGTGATTGGCCCACAAGACTCATCTGCATCTTGAACAGAATTTGACTAATAATGCCCCCACTGGCTGGGTCTTCCACAGTTGTCATCCTTTTGGCCCACAATCTGCAAAGAGGAGTTAGCACTGGCAAAAAAAAAATTATTTTTAAAGATTCTTATTTTATTCTGTCTTTTCTGTTGCTAAACACAATACAATGAAATTATGCTAAAGACTTCTGAGCCTGTGGGCATTTTGAACCAAACCTGCTATTCGCTTATTATTCAAGCCATAAACCCTTTAAAATCTTTCTTCCTGGAAGAACTACTTTTCTTCCAATTCTTTCCATCTGTACAAACAAGTTAGCAATAGCAGAAGTCAGAATATTCCACAGGGAGATTATGAACTATGTAATAGTGTTGACTACACTCTGATATGCAGTAGCATCCTCACATTTGCACATTTTCACACGGAGTCAGAGATACCTAGATATAATATGGAAGCCTACTGTACAAGAGAAAACAGCACAGAGATACACTTGGACTCTCCTTTTTCCTTGCTTTGCACAAGTAATAAATCATCACTTAAAAAGTAACTTCAGCAGAAAAGCATTACATTGAGGATTAGGAAACCTGAAGTCTTTTATGTATTTGCTAAGCAACTCCAAAAAAGTTACTTTATTTACTTTACTTTGCACTTCAGTTTTCACTCTGCTTTTTTGCTGATGTAGGACAGCAGTACTTATATACCTTTTTCTTCTTTCAAGAGACTATCAGCAATACAAAATGCAGGTGGTTATTGTCATAAAATGTTATGAGCTGCAAAAACACCAGTCCTTGAACTGAAATTATCAGAAATTATATGCACACAAGTTCCTATCTCCCACACTCAATTTCCAAGGGGGGAAAGGAAAAAAAAAAGAAAAGAAAAGAACACCAAAAACACTTGCAAGAATTGCTCCTTAAAAAAGTTTGACCTCACTAAATGTTGTTCAGGGAGTTTGACCTCCCTACAATATTATACATGAAGAAATAACAGTCTAAAGAGGTAGTTAAAAAGTAAATATTAAAACAATGAGTTTGCAGGTTACATTGGGATCTGCTGAGAAAGAACTGTGTACAGAAACTGAGCCAGGGCTGGTGCTTGCATTCAGTCCTGACTCCAGCCCAGACTAAACAGGGTTCAATAGTCAGTGTCACAGTAGCCCCTCATAGTAAGCTGTTAAACCACCCAAGGATGAGGCCTAACCAAATATCATAACTGCAAACCTGTGGCATTAGTGGCAATTTTAAATTAATTTAATTCAATTGATTCCAAGAGAAAAATACTTGTCCAGTGTAACCAGACTAGAAAAATCTACCATTCCCCTTGAGGACACAAAACAAACAAACCTCCTCAGTCTTTAGAACATTTTCCTAGAGTCAAATTCATACTATTTTCCCTTCAACTTTGTGTTAAGACCTTCTGGCATATTCTGAGGCAGAATGTCTAATATTACAATTATTTCAACCACCCAGTGGTAGAAATTTGCATGGCCTATTGTATAGATATTATGTATCTTGCTGCTGTAGAAGAAAGATCAATAGCAATATAGAAAGCTCATTTTTAAGCTATTGCTTATTGCCTCCTCTTTTATTTTCCAAATTTAAAGAAAGCCACTACTGTTAATACATCCTGCTCACTCTTTCTATTCCTTAATAGCAGCATAAATTGGAGTCTATGCCAGCTTTTTAGACTACTCCACCTTTTGAACTCATAACTAATATTTTGAGAATTACTGGCCCTGCTTCCCCTACCACTCATGCTAATTTAAAACTGATGAAATGCAATGGGTTTAAGAGAAGAAACTCTTGATTTATAATAACATATAATAAGAGAAGAATGCAGACCATCTATTTCACATAACTTTGTATGAGTGTGGTGAAGCTCTGCTTAGCCCCAGCAGCCCCTGCTACATCCCTACAGACTGGTGGTAAGGAAACTACCAGATTTCAGTATCTTCTTGTTTGGTGTTACTTTCCCCCCCTCTCTTTTAAGTGTCACATAAAGAGAACTTGTTCTCATGGACTTGTCATTCAGTTTGTTCTCTTGCACACAGGTTCAATGTTCAGGTTCACTTGACCCTTCAAGATATCTTAACAGGAAAAAATTTGGAAGTAAAAATTTAGCTTAAAAGGAGTTACTCCTAAACAATATTAATAACATTAATTACGTGGAAAGCCACCTGAGCAGCAGACTCTCAATTAGCATCCCCAGGCAGCCACAAAGAAAAGCAAGAAGCAAAGTACAGTGAGGCAAAACTGTCATGGTGAACAGGTACCACACAGTGTGACTGGAAGTCATATAGGGTGATACATTTTCTTAATGTGTTTCAAAAAAAATCAGCCCTTTAAACAAGTCACTTGGCTACAAGACCACTGGCTGCCTGACACCTCAGAGGAAAACAACTCTGGCAGGAAAACACACTTAGATATTTCCTTGGCATTTTTTTTTTTAATAATAAAATGGCTGTTTGAAGCTGCTTGGTTGAAGTATTAGACACAAGAGTGATGGAGATATTTTCACAGATAGAGTGCATATGAGACAATCAAAGGGAGCTTGAAACCAGTAAAGATTATTTAGTGCATATATCCACTGTTTACCACTTGTATGGTATATTATTCACGAATTTCTGGGAAACTAAGCCTAAAAGGTTACAACAGAGGTGGGATGTTTTCAGAAACAATTTGAAATGAAAGAAGTTGCTTACTTGAGCATGCAAGAGGAGAGGAAGACTGCTATAGATGGACCTGAGTAAGCAAAAGCATTTAAACATATGCTTAAAATTAATTTAAATCCACTGTTGAATCAAGCTTTCAGAGGTAACCCAGAAGGTAGTGCTTGAAAACTCAAAGGTCCAGAATTTTGCTTAGCAAACCAGAAATAGAGATGCTTGAATGAGCCTATGGAACGAGTTGCATGGTGCTGAGACTCTCAGCTAATGCTCTACAGATTTCTGGTGATTCCTATTTGCAGTTGTGTGAGAAGCTGCTATTTTGTCAGTTTCTCTGGTTTTGTCCACATTCATAAAATCACTGAGATCAAATGGGTTTAAAACCAGAATTATTCAAAGTTGATCAAACTTTCATACCCGTGAAAAGTTGGTATATGTACTTTAGGATTGTCAACTCTTCCTCATTTTTGAACAACAATAAAGAGAAAAGAAAAAAAAGACCAAAAAAAAGAAATTGAGGTTTATATTAAAAGGTAACCAGGAACATTTGCAAGAGTAGGCAGGCGAATGCATGCTCTGGCATGTGCCAGCTGCGGCCAGTGTCTCGGGAAAGCAGCACGCTTCTGACCCAGCTCCGCACGCAGCGGGAACAGCGAGCTGCCGCTTACGCCCACGGGAGCGGAGCTTTGGGCTCCGCCGGGCTGAAACTGGGCGCCGGAAGCCCCGGGCAGGCCGCAGGGAGGTGGCCAAGACGCCGGCCCGCAAACCCGCGCTTTGGCTTTCCTCGCCGCCGAGGGGAGAGGCGGGCGCTGCCACGCGCACCCTGCACCGCCCCGAGCGGAGCAGAGCAGCCGCTGGCGCCTGGCAAGGGGTCACGGGGGCTCCGGCAGTGCCAAAACCCGCCCCGCCACCCACTCCTCGCTCGCGTACCTGAATCATTGTCTCGGCCTCTTCTTGCGCCACGCGGCGACGGGGCAAGGGACGCAGCTTCTTCCCGCGACACGCCAGGCTGGCCCGGCCGCCCATGGGGCGCGCCCGGCCGTTCCCCGCCTCCAGAGCGGTCCCACGGCTCTGCCCGCTCTCCGCTCCTCACCCGTCGCCGGCAGGCATGAGCCCTCCGCTCCTACGCGGCCGGTGCTGGGCTTCGCCGGCCGCTGTGAGCTCCCCTGGCTGTCACTCGCTCCGCCGCTCTCCGAGCCCTTTCCCTCTCCGCATCGCCTTTTGCTGTCGAGCTCCCAAGCTGACCACAACGTGCCACCTCCGTGGGGAGCAACGACAAATCAGAAAGCCGGTGCTGAAAGCTGTCTCCAGCTGGAGATATTTAGAGTTCCCTACCCCTTGTGGGAGGGCTTTTGGATCACTGAGTGGTATGGATACAATAACAACGAAACTAATAACTTGCAAAACATTCTGCTTTGGAGGGTGCACTGCTTTTGGGCAAAAGAAAAGCAAACTTTCCAGCAGTCTGTCACTATAGGAAGCTGATAGTACCCAAGTAACTTGAGAGAGTAAAATGGGTGAAGTTGACTTCAAGAAGGACTGAACACAGTTTCAGGAGGAGAGAACCTACAGGAATTTCCTGCTTCTTTGTGTAATCTGCCTGCCTGTGTACATTATTTCCCTTAAGTTTTTAAGATAACTTCTTTTCCCTGCCTGCAAAAGAATGAATACTGTTAAGAGGCGTGAAGGATACTCATGTGATGGAAGCACGGCACTGTAAACTTAGCGACAGAGACTCTGTTTCCTTCCTCGAAAAAAATGTTTGCTGTCTGGGCAATTTAAGTTAGTAGAAATGTTCTGTAATGTTTTAATTCTTATATCTCCAGCTCTAGGAAAGGCATAGCTGCTTTACACACAGTGCTGAGTCTGTACCTCCCACCAGGACCTAAGGCCATAAGGCTGGATAACTTTTGCTACTGTAATTAAAGGTTTGTGGGCAAAACCCTTCAGCTGTTTTCTCTTTGGGTTCCCCAGTTTCCTCCAGTGCAAAAGTCACAGTATAAACTAGTGCTTCCCTGACTCTGATTCCTCCTGAGAAGTTCAAGACATATTTACTTCCTGTCATGCTGTAAAAAATGTCTGTAACTGAACAACAGGGAGAGTTCATCACCTATTTCCAAACATTTGAATTTCAGTTCTAAAAATAGATTTAGAGAAACTGAGTTCATCAATTTTGGTTTTCCTCAAGGAACACAAGAGATGAGAAATAATTTCTTAACATTTGTATTGAGATAACATCTAGAAAGTTGTGATTTAGGTCAAAAGAATATGTCTTTTATATTTATATGCACCATTTTGATGTTCTACTTGAGTACTTGGCCCCCATTATGCCAGGCACTCAGCTTCAAGAGACTGATGTTATTTTACTTCAGCAAATGAGTTGATCTTGTGCATGAATGAGTTCAGGTATCCATTGAGTAACTTACGAGGGGTCGTTTTTTGACTTTTAATTTAACTGCATAAATCTTCCCATGTTTCTCCTCCTGCCCTCCATTGCCTGAACTCTGTGTTCAAAGAGTCTGAATGTACAAGTGAGTTATTTCTGTAGGGTGAGAGATTAAGGGAGAAAGGGTCATTGTACGGGAAGTCTTAGATAACTTGTGGTTCTGATATTGTCATGTAAGCTTTTCCTTGAGAAGTCACAAATTATGACTAATAAGCTGTATATATATATTTTGGAAATATCCCAAACTGGAGTCATGACATGTGAAGGTGATTTTTATAAGCTAGTCAAAAGCAACCTCCCCACCTGGCACTGTACTGGCTCATCCACTTTAAGAGGAGTTCATCTTGTCCTTGTTGACTGATGCTCAAATAAAAGGCAGAAAGAGGAGAAAACTCAAGTCAGTATTGTTACTTTGACAGAATAGGAATGGCTATTGACAGGTTTGAAATACCTGAAATGAAATGGTATAAATGTGGAAATGTCAACACCTTCTGAAAGACTTTTCACAATCCTATCTTACTGGGTTGATCATTTCCATTGCTTTAGAGCTTTGACCCTGCTTTTAATTACTGTCATGTTCTAAGTATGACTTGGTATATGTGAAAGTGTTTATAAAGCTTAACTTAACAAGCTGATGTTTCATATGGTGCTGCTTTTTGTTCTGGTATTTAAAAAACAAACAACCAGGATTTGTTTTCTGAAAACCAAAGTAGAATCAAGAATTAAAAGAGGACAGAGGGTCATACTACTGGTTAGATAACTAAAGTTAGAGCTTTCTTTAATGTGCTACCCCTTGGTTTACCAGTTCTTCAAATGCAACTGGGCAGCTTGTCAGCTATGCAAAAGTATCCAGTGGTTATTTGCTCATAATTAGAAGAGAATTTTAGCTGTGAGTTCCAGAAGGTGATGACCTTCTTGACATGTTGTGGCAGTTTGAACCACATTAGAAATCCAAAAATCCAATTTCCAGGCTTCCCCCACCTCTTGCCACAATTTATCCCAACACCGAAGATAAAACTTTCAGGCCAGAGGCTTCTATAGGGGAAAGGGGAAGCATTTACATTTATTTTACACAAATAAATACTATACAAGCTAAAAGCAACTATATATATATATATATATATTATACTTCTATCAGTCCCTTCGAAGCTTCTTCTTTAATTAGTCCAGGAAAAGCCTTTTCAGGCAGATAAGTAACTAGTCTCTCTCTAGTGGGAGTGTTCGGGGCCCCTGAACACTCCCTACCAACCTTCAGCTGTTTGCTGCAATTCTTTCTTCTTCATGAAGTCCAAGATAGCTCCGAGTCCTTTCTCTTTGGTTCTGTGCCATCTCTGTTGTGTGGTTCTCTCTGTTGCTTTCATACTTCGGTTCATAGGCTGCTGTAGTGTAATTCAGCTTATCAAGCATCCTCCGAGTCAGTTTTCAGCTGCCCCCAGTCAAACTTCTGTAGGGCAACTCCCGAGCCCTTTGGCCTGTCTCCAATTTCGCCTGGGATTCTTCTCCCTGGCATCGAGCTGCTTCAGCCCGTACACTTTGGCTCCACTTCAATGCTGAGCCTTGCATCCACTCCCACTAAACAGTGAGAGGGAAAAACAGCCCCCTTCTGCAGCCTGGCTGCAAAGGGGGGGGGGGGGGGGGGGGGGGAAAGAAGAGGGCCTGGCTGCAAGGCCTGCCTCTCTCTCTCTCTCTCTCCCGCTTACCAGTTGTTTTGTGAGTCATGTCCCTCACAAACACTCACTCCAATGCTGCCTCCAACTCTGGCCTAGGCACAGTTGGTGGGGCCGCAGATCTCCCCTTCCCCCCCTGGCCTTCTACACCTACACGCAGCAGACACCAACAGATAGAATGCCAACAGCTTCCGGTGCTGTGTATGTATGATTTTTCACAGGAGTGAACAAAGCAAGCGGTGATTGGCCTTCCAGAGAACACTGCCCTGGCACCCAATCACCTCTGAGCCCCCAACTCCCAGGGGGGGCCAATCTCTACCTATGACACATGTCAAATGCTTTCAACTTCCGTTAATTGCTAATTCAGGGAACTCATTACAACAAACCTGATCTACTGCAGTACCTGCAATGAAAAGGATATATTTTTAAGGGAAGTAGTAAATGTGGTTTTTATTTATAAGAGGGGCAGGCAAGCACTGATGATCCATCATTATTTAAGAAAATAATAATGGAAGAGTTTCATTAACTGTTCAGTCCCCCTCCTACTTCCCCTTACAATTGTTAGTGTTTAGAAAAGACGGGGTTTAGCCTTGTCACAAGCAGAACCAGAGGGAGACTGGGGAGGACAAAGGAGTGTGGGGAAAGGAGAAACAAAAAATGCACAGATGTGTAGTGATTTAAAATTAACTAATTGTCACTAAGACATAGAGCACTTCTAAAGGATAATGACCAAAACCAGAAGCAAAGCTGTATTAGCATCAAATCTGTCATTAACATTCCAGGAAATGCACCAGTGTGAGACATTAATGAAATTGTTGTAGCACTAAGTCTGATGAGAAACTTGTTTGAACATGTCTTAGGATGGCTCTTTGTGGTCTCTTTGTAAACACGTGTTTCTTCTTCCCAACACCCCCCTGTGAAGCTATTGTCTCCCATACAAGGTGTCCTGAGGTGTCCCATTGGTCCTTGTTAACCCCTTCCTGTGACTGGGTGTTCCTGTAAGCCCCTTGAGACTGCTAATTGGTTAACCTGTGATTCTCCCTAACCCTATAAATGTGACATCCCCAACAATAAACCCTCTCTTGCCTCCTCCCCACGCCCGGTGTGCTGTCTCTGTGCCTGCCATGGAGCCACGTGGGTGCTGGGGGGAGGGGGGAGCACCTCTCCCCTCCAGGCTCGGGGCCTGAAAAACCCTGTCGCTGGAGTCCCCTTTCCCTATCCCTCAAGACGTCGGAATGGTTCTTCAGATGAAAATGGAACTACAACTGGGCTCTCCCACGTCGAGGGTGGGGAAAGGGATCCAGAACTGGTGCCCCGTGTGAGGAAATGAATTTACTGAACTCTTCTATGAAGACAGGTGATTCCTAAGGCGCAGATGCGACATCTGTGTTCCCCGACGCCCCGAAGTCTTCCCCAATCCCCCTCAATCCGCCGTAATTGGTGCCACGTGGTGAAGGCCAAGATTGGTTGAACTCTTCTGTGAAGATATAACCAATCCTAACGCACAAACGGTAGTTTGTGCTCAACGGTGGACCGGAGTCTAAGCGTCAAGGTATTAGCAGACGGCATCACCACAAGAGAGCAGCCTGTTTTGAATACCTCAACCTTCCTGAGGACATTCAGGTAAGGAGCAGACCCGGCATATTCCCTTATAAGCAGACTTCGGCATACTCCCTAAACCTCTCCCCCTGTAAACCTGTAACTACAAGAAGCGTGCATGCCTCTTTAAGAGAGAAAAAGAAAGCTTAAAGAACATATCTAATTCCATCCGCAAGTCATCTAATAAGACTCTTTTGCTAACCTGAAAGATAGTCCCGTTTCTAACAAGGGACTTAGACCACGCCAGCATGGCGAAAAAAGGGTTAAAGCTGCTAGAAACAGCTCCGCAGCAATCCCCCTGCGCGGCTCCCGGCCCCGGGCCGGCCCCGCCGTGCCGCGGCTCTGGGGAAGCCCCGACATCAGCCAGCCCCGCTCCCGCTGCTCCAGCTCCCACCGGCCGAGCCGCCCGGGGCGCACCCCGCCCCACGACAGACCGGACCGGACACCCGTGGTGCCGCCGCCCCGCCGAGACCCCGGCGCTGCTGGCGGCCCCCGCCGATCCCGCCGATCCCTCCTCTGCCCTGCTCATGCCGCACACAGCACCCCCCACGTCCCACCATGTGGCCGAGGCAGCAGCCGCCGCCGCAGCCCCTCTGGACACCAGGACTGCCTCCGAGAAACAGAAGAAAACAACCATTTGGACTCTAATGAAACTAAAATTAACAGCAATAAGTAGTTTGTTTGGTTCAGCAGTAAATTGGAAGTTTGTGTAAGTGAAAAACTTGTTTATGAATACATCAATAAAAACATTTTTAAATTCTGTTTTATAGGGACACCCTCAGACACTAAGAGAATGGGGTAAATTTAAAATCCATATATCAATAAAGACATATTCATCTTTAAGGAATTAAAAGGGGTGGGATGTAGCACTAAGTCTGATGAGAAACTTGTTTGAACATGTCTTAGGATGGCTCTTTGTGGTCTCTTTGTAAACACGTGTTTCTTCTTCCCAACACCCCCCTGTGAAGCTATTGTCTCCCATACAAGGTGTCCTGAGGTGTCCCATTGGTCCTTGTTAACCCCTTCCTGTGACTGGGTGTTCCTGTAAGCCCCTTGAGACTGCTAATTGGTTAACCTGTGATTCTCCCTAACCCTATAAATGTGACATCCCCAACAATAAACCCTCTCTTGCCTCCTCCCCACGCCCGGTGTGCTGTCTCTGTGCCTGCCATGGAGCCACGTGGGTGCTGGGGGGAGGGGGGAGCACCTCTCCCCTCCAGGCTCGGGGCCTGAAAAACCCTGTCGCTGGAGTCCCCTTTCCCTATCCCTCAAGACGTCGGAATGGTTCTTCAGATGAAAATGGAACTACAACTGGGCTCTCCCACGTCGAGGGTGGGGAAAGGGATCCAGAAATTGTAGCCAGTTATTTGATGGGAGAGGAATCAGTCAGGCAAGAGGGACGTTTTCCTTGTGGTACCATTATTTTTACTTAGCAGCACAAAAATTATTTTCATTTCATGACTCTGTATCTGTGTTTGAACATCTACAGAGAAAGATGCACAGAAAGTACTTGACATTCTTTTAAGGCTCCAGGATTTTTTAGCATTATTCCAGCAGGAATGGAAGCAGCTCCTAAGTTTTGCACATACTGTCACGATTCTGATTGTCAGCCCTCTGTTCTTCAAATACATAGCTTCACTCTGCACTGAACAGTTTTGTTATTCCAGCATATGACTGCCAAAAGACTCCCATTAGCCTTAGCAGTATGTATCAATAGGCTGTTTCTTATTATTTAGTTTATCTGGACATAACAATAATTATGTATTTGGAAAAAAAATTATAGCCAGTTTATTCTACTTGGGCTGACAAAAATAAGTCTTAAACATGATAGATCAATCTACACTAGTGTTCTGGTTTTGGCTCGGATAGAGTTGATTTTCATCTTAGCAGCTGGTACAGTGCTGTGGTTTGACTTTAGTATGAGAATAATGTGGATAACTCACTGCTGTTTTAGTTGTTGCTCAGTAGTGCTTACCCTAAGCCAAGGACTTTTCAGTGTCTCATGCTCTGTCTTTGAGCAGGTGCACAAGAAGCTGAGAGGGAGCGTGGCTGGGACAGCAGACCCAAACTGGCCAGAGGGCTGGTCCGTACCACAGAACGTCATGCTCAGTATATGTACTGGGGGGAGTTGGCAGAACAGGATGATCACTGCTTGTGGACTGGCTGGGCATCTGTCTGCAGGTGGTGAGCAATAGTTTTGCACATCACTTGGGGTGGGGTTTTTTTTAGTTTTATTCATCTCTTTCTGTTATCTCCTTTTTCATTACAACTAATAGTAGTAGCAGTATATTCTACTTTATTTCAATTATTAACTCAACCCACAAGTTTTACCTTTTTCTGATTCTCCTCCCCCACCCCTCTGAGCCAGGGAGGGGAGAATGGTTGCATAGTTGCATGGTACTTAGTTGCTGGCTGGGGTTAATTTAATGCATAGTGCTTTAAATGGTACAATCTAAGAGCCAAGCTAAACCAAGAAGGAATGTCCTCTTCAATAACACTTCACATTTTTCAGAGTCTGCACAAGCAGTACAGCTTTTTGGTGAGGAGTTTAGAGGTAGTGTCTAGTTCTAAAGACTGAAGAAACTAAGTACTGTCTTCCGGGGCAGGTGAAATAGTACCTCAGCTATGCAGTGCAATACCTAGACCCTCTGACACTGGTGGAATGACAATGTGATACACTGGTGTCAGTCACAAGCCCTTAGTCTGATAACTATGCAAGAGCAGCACTGCTGTTAGTAGTTGTTCCAAAACACTTTTTTTCCTGAGAAGGAATGTGAGCATGCAGAGTTGAGGGAAAACTAGGTTTATCAGGTTTAATATTTCCAGAGTAAATTCCAGACTCAGTATAATAATCAATAAATATTAACATCACAGAATCACAGTGTGGTTGAAAATGGAAAGAACCTCTGGAGGTCATCTGGTCCAACCTCTTTCGTCAAGCAGGGGCACCAATTGCCCAGGACCACATCCAGAAAGCTTTTGAATATCTCCAAGGATGGAGAGTCCAGCACCTCTCTGGGCAACCTGTGACAGTTCTTGGTCACCCTTACAGGAAAATAGTGTTTCCTAATGTTCAGAGGGAACCTCCTGTGTTTCACTTTGTGCTATTGCCTCTGGTCCTGTGTGGTGGTTTTAACACCAGCTGGAAATTAAACTCCAAACAAGCCACTCCCCTTCCCCCTGTCCCCTCTGGAAAGAGAGGGACAACAGCAGAGACTATTGGTTGAGATAACAATTTACTGAAAGCAAACAGCAATGGAATAAGAAATGCACTATAACAGCAGCAATATTAATAACAAAAGTATACAAAAAGAGAAGGTGCTTTACACACAAAAGCTGCTCACCACCTCAACTTAGTTCCACGTGGCTTCCAGAACAAAGACAAGATGGCAGGCACTCCCCATCCCTGAGCCCGAGGTGATGGAAAACAATGACGGACAAAACCCTGACAGCTAGATCATCTGCATGGCACCATGCCGCCATTCCGTTGTGCTGGGGTTCGGGCTCTGCTGCATCAGCTTCATTGGGCTCAGCCACTTTCACCCCTTTCTCAGCACCACATCTTGGAGTCACATTCGCCGCTTTTCAGCATCACATCTCCAAACCATGTCTTGGCAGAACAGGCAGCAACAGCAGAGGACAAGGTCCACAGGGCTGATCTGACAACCTTCAGGATGGAGACAGGGAGACAAAATAGTGCATTTCTGGGGGTACAGTCACCTTTTCTTTCCCCCGGAACCATAACCCCCAGTGATGATGTGGGTTGTATAGAATAGCAACCTAGCCATGCCCACACAGCACTAAGCCCCGTCCCTCTCTGCATCCAGGATATCCTGTCAGTGGGCACCACTGAAAAGAGCCTAGCTCTTTTGTCTTTGCACTCACCCTTCAGATACATCTACACGTTGATGATATCCCTCCAGACTGCACAGTCCCAATTCTCTCAGCCTTTCCTCATAGGAGGTATGCTTTAGTCCCTTAATCATCTTAGAGGCCCTTTGCTGGACTCCATAGTTCTCTTGTACCAGGTAGCCCAGAACTAGATCCAGAATTTCAGGTGAGAGGTCACCAGTGCTGGATAGAGGGGAAGGAGCACCTCCCTCAGACTGCTAGCAGTATTTTGCTTACTGCATACTGGTAGCCTTCTTTGACACAAGGGCACATCGCTGGCTCATGTCCAAATTGGTGTCAAACCCCCAAGTCATTTTCTGACAAGTTGCTCTCCAGCTGAGTGGCCCCTTGCACACAGTGATATGTTGTTCGGCACCAGGTGCAGAACTCACCTGGTATTGATTCTTGAGGTACACTGCTACTTTCCAGCCTCCAACTAGATTTTGCACTGTTCATCACCACTCTCAGGACCCATCCATTCAGACAGTATTCAATCCACCTCCCCATCCAGCCCCTACAGCACCACCCTGAGCTATAAGGCTGTTATGGGAGACAGTGTCAGAGACCTTACTGAAGGCCTGGCAGACACTAGCTACTGCTCTCCCCTCATCTACCAGACACATCAATCAGCTCATTGTAGAATGCTATCAGGCTGGCCAAGCATAACTTTCCCATAGTGAAGCCAGGCTGACTACTCCTGAGGAGTTTCTTGTCCTTCAAGTGCCTGGAATGGTTTCCAGGATGAAAATGGTTTCCAGTATCATATCACCTTTTCAGGGATCAAAGTGAGGCTGACTGGCCTGTAGTTCCCTAGCTCCTCCTTCTTGCCTGTCTTGAAGATAGGCATGACATTTTCTCTCCTCCAGTCTTTGGGCACTTCTCCCAGCTGCTGCGATTGAGCAAAGATGATTGAGAGTGTCTTTGCAATGATGTCTGCCAGCTACTTTAGCACTTGTGGATGCTTTCCCTCAGGGACCATGTATTTATCTCAACAAAAGCTACTATACATTACACTGGTTGGCTCTGGCATCAGCAACACTTTATATCAATAGCAGTAAAGAGTTCTGAAATAGTGGGGCTGATACCCTGGCTATCCTAATCAGTTCTAGATCTGAATACAGCATAAATATGAGGAACGTGAAATAAAATAAGCCTGAATCCCATCTTGATACACATATGGGTGAAGGGTATGGCTGGGGTAGAGTTAATTTGCTCACAGTAGCTAGTATGGGGCTAAATTTGGATTTGTGCTGAAAGCAGTGTTGATAACGTAGAGATGATTTCATTATTGCTGAGCAGGGTTGCACAGCATCAAGGCCTTTTCTGCTTCTCACACCACTGCACCAGAGAGTGGACTGGGAGAGCACAAGAAGTTGGTAGAAGACACAGCTGAGACAGCTGACCTCAGCTGAGCAAAGGCATATGATGTCCTGCTCAGTGTATGAAGCTGGGGGAAGAAGGAGGAAGGGGGAACGTTCAGAGTGATGGTGTTTGTCTTACCAAGTAACCATTAGGAGTGATGGAGCCCTGCTGTCCTGGAGGTGGCTGAACACCTCTCTGCCAATGGGAAGTAGTGAATTAATTCCTTGTTTTGCTTTGCTTGTGTCATACGTTTACTTGTTCTAAAAATCCAAGCAGAAATTTTCCTTTCCCCTGTCCCACTGTAAGAGAAGGAGGTTGAATGAGGAGGGGGAAGGGGTAATTAACTATACAAAAGAACTAGCTGGCAGACTTGCATTCCTGGCTAATAGCCCTTCTAAAAAACTGCAGGGAGGGGGGTGGAGTTTTTCTCCTCCTCTCCTTACAAATGTGGGACACATCACTTTTTTCCTTAACGGAGGCAAGGTATATGTGTGTGTTGGAAAAGCTTTGAGGCCGTTTTTGCTCTCAACCTGGTCATCTGGCTTCTCTCTGGCCTTGGCTTGCCTGCGCGCTGCCCCTGTCTCCAGCCCGAATCTGCTCAGAATTCATCAGAGTTTGTGCTTGTTGAGGAAAGGAGGAGCCCCAACTGCAGCCAGTCGCAACAACGTGAGTTTCGTGGGAAAGAAACTGCCCTTCTTTCCCCTTTTCCCCTTCCCCTCCTTGGCGGGGCGGGGGGGGTGGGGGGGGGAGATCTCTATTTTGGCTTCTCCCGTGAGCCGGAGCCCCATGCAGTGGCCGCCAGAGCCCAACAGCGCCCCCTGACCAACACCAAGCACTGCAAGTTCTGCACCTCTAGTGATCCAACAGCGCCCTCTGCCAACCGTGATTAGAATTGCACTAGAGGACAGAGAAGTATCAGACTCTCCTTTTTGAAGGGGACTTTTGGGTACAGAATTATTGCTTAGTTGTTTTTGTGTTCTGTTACTGGTTTTGCCAATATACATATATCCTTTAATAAAGGATTGTTATTTCTTCCTTTTTCCATACTTCCTGAATTGGAGCCTCTTAATTTCGGGTTTACAATTGCTGAGAGAGAAGAGTTTGGTCTACCACATAACTCATCCTCCTTAGCAAAACACTCCAGTCTCTTTAAACTGAGACAGCTTGTGTACACGGCTGTCTTTATCTCAACCCACACCCACAACTTTTCTCACTTTTTCTCTTCTGATTCTTTCCCCCATGCCTCTGATGAGGGAGTGAGTGAGTGGTTGTGTGGCACTTAGTTGCAGACTGGGATTAAACCACAACATTAGAGCCAGTAATGACAAGCATGGCTTCTTTACAGTGTCAAAATTCTTCTAATTCCTCTGTTCCTCTAATAAGTAACATTATTGAGATTCTTTTACAAACTGTTCTGACCTTTGTTTAGGGAAAATCTGGGTGAATGTAATTCTCATCAAGAACTAAGAACTGAATCTTCATGACCCACTTATCCAAGATATGTAACTATCCTGGGTTACAAACTGAGACCAGCATATCCAAATAAGTTAATTCCTGTGGATTGTTTTGGAGAAAGAACTGAACTAATTTCACGTATCAAAGAAACCACTCTGGCCATTCTCTTGTCTCTGTGCATTACCTCCCTTAACCTCTCCTTTTGATACCCTCAAAATAAAGTCTAACCAAACAAATTTCCTCTCAAAAGAGCCAATGTTAAAAAGCTTCAGAAAAATATGTCATTTAGCTCTGATATGCAGCTGCAAGAACACCCCATTTCCTGCTCTGTCATCCAGTTATGGGGGAAACCGCTTTTTCACTCCAAGCCCAAAATGTTGAGAAAAGACAGACAGATGTGGCAGACTTAACAACTTCACCATGTCTAGGAAACCTAATGAAAAGACATGTGTTTTATAATCCTAGTATATGTGCCTGGAAAGACTAGAAAGAAAAGGGTGTTATGCTAAACCATTTAAAATGCTCCCATTATCGTTTTGACCTTAACTCTCCCACCACAAATAAAGCCTCACCCTGAAAGTAAATAATCAAAGAGCATCATCTTTTGTCAAAAGCTACCTTACAGTGGGTTTTACACAGCAGAAAGAGAAAAGTAAACCTCTGCATAAATGCAGATCTGAATGAGAATTGTTCAGGTTTTGTGTTTGTTCTTAGATCAGCTTAGCTATTGATGAAAAGTAAGAACACGTAATTAAAACTTACTTTGTTATAATGATGAAAACATTAGCCAAAAGCTCTGGAGGCATCTCAAAAAGACAAAAAAAAAGTTAAAAAAACTCAGACATGTTGCATAACTGTGCTGGATTTCCAAACACACAGCCATGCAATACACAGTTAATGTCTGCAAAATTCCACTTTTTTTAAAATGCTCTTTGGAGCCAATTTAATATTTTCCAGACCTGTCCCTCTCCTATCCCCCCTTGCTAAAAAAGTTGTGAAATACCAGGAAATGGTCCAAAGCTGCAGTAATGTTTTCATTTTTCCAGTGTCTGAGCTTCTGAACTATTTCACATCCCCTCTACCTCAGGCTTATCGTGCTTTGGTCATTCCAGGAGCAGACAGGTGACTTGAGCTTGATCTCTGCCAGACCTTCATTACTCACAACCAAACTTGCCTCTGCAGGCTGTCTTCAGAAAAAAATCAAACATGTACAGAGTGGCTCTGCAGAACTGGGGAGAGTTTATACAGCCTGCTCCCTCCAAGTATCCAATAAACTTTCCCTCTGCAAGGCTGTCTCCCAGCTCCTAAACATATCATCAAACCACCCTTTCTCCTAGCATATAATCAAAAACATCCTTTCCAAACACATTCACTTGCTTATACCAAAGGAAAAAAAATAGCAGTATTTGATATGTGTATCCTGATTTTCTTAAAGAAAAAATATGCGATTCTACACGAAGCTATTTAGTTTGTATGGTCTCCCATAGATTGTTGAATAGGTGATAAGACATGAAGATCCAGCTAATTAGCACAGTCTTAAAAATGTATGAGGATAAATACATAAGAGGAGGAAGGAAAGAAAAGGGAGATTTCAAATCAAAGCAGAAGTAGTTTTTGGAGTTTTATTGCATTTTGGGGCCTGCAGTAAATTATACTGCAGGCCCCAAACTGCAAATGCTTACACATCTGCATAATGCTGCTCTTGGAAGTAGGTTCTAGTGTAAGCCATCTGGTAATTTAATTTTTGTGTGTAGTCATGTCTATTCTGCAAAGCTGTCAGGAGTCTCCTTGATGTGGACAGCAGAAAAACCACAAACAAAGGGGTCTGATTATCTCTGAGGGCTGCAACTTTTTGAAAGTCACTATTCCTCTGCTCTCATTTACATTAGAGTACCATAGCAAGTTGTCTATGTTACTCTTCCCTGCCACTAATCCCTTCGCAAGAGTGACAATTAAAGAGGCTGGGAGGGCCCTTGCCTTCACATTTTGCCATCTTCAATTGAATCCCAACTTGATGCCAAGTTTTCACCTCTTGTATTTCACTTCTTTGGAAAAAAGATCGAGGAAACACAGCACACTCATTACCTTGGCCAACTGGTTTTGGAGCCTTGAGCCACACAACATCTGTGCAAAATAACTAGTTTTTATGGAAATGCATGTGTGCTGATTCAGGGAGTAAAACTTCCCCCTACAGTTCTACCTTTGTCTTTTACATCCTTGTAGTTTTGCATCTAAGTCCCTTCAACTTACGCAAACCAATGTGGTTGTATGGTCTGTTCCTATAATTCATATGCTCCTGAATTCTCCCAGATGGCTTACTTGCTAAATGCAGGGTCAAAATCAGTCCATTGCAAACACAAAAACTCAAAGTCATTTGCCATAAGGATATTGTGATAGATATACCTAGAATAAACATGCATACGCTGACCTGAAAGCAGACCACATATTTCAGTTGCTTCAGCTTTAATAAATTCCTGGTGCAGGTAATATGTTAAAAAACAAGTTTTTCAGAAAAATGAGGGGAAAAAATAGGGATATGCTTTGAAGTCATATAAACGAGCTCCCCACCCACATCCTCCATAATTCTAGTACAGCAAAATTCTCAGAACTGATCTGACCTGACTGTGTAACTGCAGCCTGGGGCATTTACTCACTGCTACTAGAGCAGTGATGCCAACATTTCTTTAGTTACTTTATTCCCAACTATCCCATTGTGGTTTCTAGGACATATTCAAATTTCCATTTGATAAAAATGAAGTCATTTTTTTTCCTCTGCTCGGACACTGACAAATAGCAAAATGTTTAGGCTTTTTGCACATGTTAAAAGTATATGAATAATCAATCAGGCTATGTGAAGAATGAGTTTCCTATCTCAGACTAGTTATAATTCCTAAATTCATCCAAACTCCAAATAAAACCCTACCATGTTCAACAATCTCCACACATATTTTTATTGTACATCTTGGGGATGGATCTCAAAGTGTGGGATTTTTTTCAGCGTAAAGAAACACTGTCTTTTGGCTTTGATATTTTTAATACCCAATGGTAAAGTGGAAAGTCTCTCCAAAAATAAAGAGTTAAAATGCTGAACTAAAGAAGTTTGAAGTCAAAAGCATTTAAACACGTGTAACCATGTGTCCTCACACAAAGTAGGACTTTGTCCAAGTTTTATTTTCTAACAGCATATAGAATATTTTGTGTAATAGTTTTCAGGGTAAAAAGACTGATTAAAGATCATTGATTATAGGGAAGCTAAGTTTTTGCCAACAGACTGTGTCTAGTTCTAAAACAAAGAAATAATTAAGATTTTGAAAGATTTAAAGTTGCATTTCCTCCAGCTGATCTAAGACGTAGAGACTAATTTTGTTGAATACCACTGCAATTGGAGAAGAAATAATTGCAAGTGTCTATAAAAATTCCTTAATGCATCTAATTTTAGTCTGGCAAGCTTCACATTAGGAGTTACATCCTGCATCCCTTGTTACCCCAAAAGCTCACTGAAGTTTTCCTGCAATGATGAATGTCTAGATTCTCTGAACTGGTAACTGATTGAGTGCAAATAGTGAGAAACATATGGAAGTGAGTTTGTATGTCTTTGTTGAGTTGTCATCAAAGATAGATTGGGGTCAGCCACCCAAAATTCCAGTGGTTAATACAGACTATGTTTTTTCCTGCATGCCTATATTTAAACAAGTAAAAAGAATTAAAGAAGGCAATAGAGCCACCAACTCTGCAGAAATAGCCTTGCTGCATCTCTTCTCACAATATTTTCTGAAAATGTGTTTGGAAAGTAGTATAACAACTATAGTAAACAGAAAGATTAATTGTGAAAGGTGAGAAAAAAGTATTTAAGTATTCTGTTTCCTTTTCAAGAGTTGACCAGTTAAGTTTTATTAGTGGCCATAAGTAGATACTTGTAAAAGTTGCACTACTAAGGAGGGCTTAGACCTTCTGAAAATGTCTAGTTTTAACTATGTCCAATTTTGGGTTGAACCTGTATAGTCTCACTTTCTATTTTTTAAGTTGGCATAAAACTGCAGTATCTTTCACACAGTAAAAGCAGTTAAATTTAATTAATCACTGTGTCTGCAACACTGAAAATTCCGAACGAAAAAGTAGTCTGTAAAAACAAGAATTAGTTATTCTTGCAAATCCATTAAGATGCATTCTTGTCGCGGTCCGAAGAGGGGATGGGACACGAAGAGGGGACAGGACACGAGGAAGGATGCAAGCAGAGTTCTTTATTCAGGCGTGCCCACTCTCTTTTTATCCGCTCAGGAGCAGAACCGGCCAGAACATATGGCGGAGCATGAGACCAACAAGCAGAGGGACAAACCAGCATAGGGACACCGGCAAAAGGGGGAGGAGTGGGGGCAAACTCATGGCAAGCCTGGGCTTGTCCAGGCTGTGCACTGTGCAGTGTGAATACAGTGAAACCACATAATAACAGCAAAGTCCACATGACAAAGTCTTGCCAATCGCTGCACGCTTCTCTCCACGCCCAGAACTGTTCCATCCTGAATCATGTTCCCTCACACATTCTTATGGATCTGAAAGTAGGTTTTAAATCTGTGTAGCCCAAGTGAGGTGGAGAGATGATAAGTGGAAGGAGGTTCAAAGGGTTTCTTTTTTGCCAGTTTCTTATTCCTTAAGACCTCAGTCCTCCTACAATTTGTGTGTGTGTCCATTAGTGTATATATTTATGAACTAAAGCTTCTGTGAATTTATCAAACAGAAGAGGATGCTAGCTAGCATACTATTGAGCAGTGTAAAGACTATTCTGGTTTGCATGGTTACACACCTTAGGTGGCTGAAAAAACAGAGGTTCTGCTATTTTCTATGTCTGCAGTTTACATTTGGGGGGGTGCACATGCATTTTTAAAAACATATACAGCTAATGACAAAGGAGAAGGATAATGCATTTTACATATCCCCAGTGCATGACAACAAGGGATAAATGTGTTTAAGCAGCAGCAGTATAATTGCTGTCAGTTATTAGGAAAAATTTTCTACTGATAAGGATAACCCAAACCAGACTAGATTGGCAAGGAAAGGGAGGCTAATGGAAATCTTTAGGAAAAAATCAGAAGCAAGACCCAGGTATTTCTGCTTGGAGTCAGATGCTGACCTACAGAGAGGAGTTCAATCTTTACCGCAGTATTTCACATTGTAGGCTGCAAAAAATGTTTTTCCAGGGAAAAAAGCAAGATATACAAAGTATTCCCTTCCCACAGAATTATCCTTGACTTTGTAAGGAGAGCATGATCCAGTTCTTCCACTTGAAATCTGAACATAAGAAGACAGTTTTGTTCTCCATAAAATATAAGCCTGAAACATGCAGTTGGACTATGAACATTTCCTAAGTCATAATAAGACAGAGTGGGCATCATTCATTATGCAGAGATTGTTTATGGTGTAGTTTGGCTGAATGTTCCACTTAGCCGTCATCCCAAACTACTGAACCAAAAAGCAGAAGGTGAATGTCCTGTAGACAAAATATGCTACCATTAAAGCATGCAAATCCAGATTTACCCCACCAGAAAAGTAATATATTACTGGTGATTTTTTCATCTCAGTACCTGTCCTACAAGATACTCTGAATAGTCTTTAACATTCAATGTACTTTTCTCTCTTGGTGGCTTTAGAATCAGAAAAGAGAGTTTTTACAGAAGTTATGTAAATAAAGTAAGATTGAACAATACTTTGGACATTTTGGGGCAACTATGTAAAGGATGATACAGCACCTCGGGGGAAGAACAGTAGATGCAACCAAAGGGCACAGGAAGAGAGTATAACTTGGGTGATCTTTTCTTTCCTTCCTATCCACTTTGTTTTCAATGTGTGCTGGAGTCCAAGTGAGGATTTCTGACAACCTATGAAAAGATATCATTATATCTATGCAGGAATAAAGGTTTTCTTGGAGCCCAGATGATAGCAATTTTGGCTGTTGTCTGTAGTGTAATGTATAATATTAAGCCATCTCCGCCTGTGTCTTTAGCTGGGGCTAAATTAATTTCAGTGCAAAAGATAAAAAGCAGACAGCAGAGGTTTAAAGAACCCGCCTGCCAACACCTGAGATACACTTACAGAAGAGGTGAAACCTTCTGGTTTATAAAAATGACCATGTCATCTGGTCTTCCATTGGAATGCCATTTCCAGGAGGTCACAGGAAGAATCTCGTTTTTTAGATGCATTGCCATACCAGATCTATGTTGCAATACTATCAACAAAATTTACTCAGAGACCTTTTGTTCTTCACAAAGAACTAAGGATGTATGGCTATGTGCTCCCGACCACACACATGCAGTACCACCAGAGAGATTTCCCTTCTTGCTTCCAGAAGCATAATGAGCAAAAACAAGTTATAAAGAATTCATGCGGTGAAACATGGCAATGATTTAAGAGAGAAAATAAATAGATGAGATTATAATAGTTCACAAAAGAATGATGCATTTTTGCAAGAATACCTTGAAGCCCAATGAAAGACCCAAGAATTTTATTGGATTCTTCAGGCAAAACTAAAGCTATTACTTTTGCCTTTTTAGTACACAAAAGCACAGATATTCCAAATGCCTGAGTCCTAACTATAGAAAGTTTTAATAATAAATGACATACTGGTGTCCATCTGCATAAATGCTCTTCAAGGTCACATCTCAAAGGAAGCAAGTAAAGAGTATGTACTGTACTACAAACACAGTGTATAAAAACAATGGTCATTAAACTATGTGGAAATTCATTGTTGTCTTTCAAATAATGTGTAGATGGGGAGTCAAGACGAGGACAGGCCCTCATGCTTATAAGCAGCTTTCTTAATTTGAAAGAAACTTTAAACAGTTTTTAATCTCCTAAACAAAACAAGTAGTGAAGGTTTAAACACTCATGGCAATGTCTGTTCTTGCCTTTCTCCTCACATTTAAATATTATTTTTTCTTAGTGAAGCCATCAAGCTTTTCTATCCTAAGTAGAAAATCCATGAGGTTCTCTGTCAGTGAGAACAAAATCACTAGTCTCTGCCTAATTGCCTTCTGAATGGTAGACCATTCAAGTGAATGCCTTTCTGGGCATCCTCTGCAGTTGAAGCTGGGATTAGGTGTAGAAGTTAGAAGAAAATAGGGAGGGGGCAAGAAGATGTAGTTCCCTTACTTTACCCAGTAGAAATTAAGGCTGGAAAAATACAGCATGCTATGACTTAAATGGAAGTCAAGGAACTATGGTCAAAAGAAATGACTGAAAGGCTTTCTTCTTCTATGTGATAAGGAGAAAAGAACCAAAGTTCCCACAGGCAATGCCATGTGAGAATTTGGCACAGCAAAAAAAATCCTGTCATGTTGGAACAAATTACTTCTGTACATCTGGAAGTTTTTTTTTGGATGCTTTTTTTTTCTGTTTGGTGGGGATGAAGGAGTAAGGCAAGCCTTCATTTAAAGAGATTACTGTTGAGTCCTCTCTGAAGAGAAAACTACTAGGCACAACAATTGGCCTCGGCCCATTTATTAAGCCTGTCCCTCAAACAGATCAACACTCCCATCCTACTTGGTATCATCTGAAAATTAACTGAGGGTGTACTTGATCCCCTCATCCAGATCATTAATAGAGATATTAGACAGGACTGGCCCTGATACTGAACCATAGGGAACACCATTCATGGCTGGCTGCCAGCTGGAGGTAACTCCATTCACCACCACTGGCCATTGATCCAGATTTTAAGCAGTAAAATTGCATCTAAAAATTAGGTATTTTTGTTACATTCATTACTTTTATGAATCAACCAGTTTCTTGGTTTCACTAAATGCTTTGGTTTTTTAAACTTTATTAATAATATATCCCAGTTTAATGATTTACTACTGGCAGAACCTATGTCTGAGCTTTTAGGCCTCTAGACACTGAGACTTAGGTTAAAGTGTTTGCTTTACACTTGTCATTGATCAAAAAGCATGCAAACTGAGTTATCCCAGCTCAGCCGAAAGGCAGTGCTTTGGTTCAACTGTCATATTTCAATTGTGTATCTCAATCTTACATAAATGTACAGAAGGCAATATGAGCTTGACCTGTGCAATGAAGGCTGCCAGGCAAAACACATTCTTATGCGAGTTTCTTATGCGAAGAACAATTGCTCCCGAAATGTTCGGAACAAACTCCAGGCCTGGAAGCCAGCCAAGTAACAGAAGGACTGTAAGTTCCAGTTTTATTTCCACCTATGGCTAAGGTAACAGGGCAAGGGTTATTACAAGATGAACCAGATAAATCAAGATAAGTTTGTAGCAGGAAATATATTCAAATACTTATATAAGAAAGGTGTATATAGGACCTTATGCTAAGGCCTCAGTACTAGCGTTAAGAATTCTAGCAGGCAGCTGCAAAGATCCCTGAAAACCAGGACAAAATATATCTGCACTGGAGTCTCCAATCAGCTACTAATTCAGTGAAAGTTTGAGCTAACCTTTTCTTTGTACCTGAAGGATGGAAAAGGTAAGAGGCACATCCTTTCCCTCCTTTTAAAATGAAATGTCTGGTTTTGGTATTTTGCGTGTGTGTATGTATGTTAACCTGTGCTAGACATCTGTGCTTAGGCAGATTAATTCCTTCCCTAGAAATTGTCACAGTCTCATGCTAACATTCTTAGCCCCCAATGTGGAGCTGGGCTGTAGCCTTATTTTCCATGTCATTTCACAAAGTGAACAGTTCCTGCAAGTTACAGTACACTATTGTGATGTTTTTGCATATCTGATTTACTTTAAAAATGCATCAGTTTAATTGAAGTTTCAAATTCAAAATTAGTTTAAAAAATTTTAAATATTTGTATGTGCATACAGATTTAGAATCTAATGTTTATGGAAAAGGGCTGTCATTTCCCTATATATAAATAAATTGCATAGCACAGTGATCTTTCACTGGAATCTTGATGTCTTTTTAAGATCTAAGGAAAAAAATGGGAAGAGATACTGTTACAAAATAGTCCAGTTTATGCATTTGGATTGGGGTCTTTGGGTATAATACTGATTCTGCACATATGTGAAGCTAACCTTTCCACTAGTTTAGTGCATTCTGCATTGCTCTTGATGGCAGCAGAATCTCACCCTTACATTTACCTGTTCGAAATTCTGAACATCAAAGGTTTATATTTATGTCGAATTGTTTATTTGTTGAATTTATCTAGTTAGTTGCTAATTATAGGCTTTTGATACAGAGTATCTCCTTGTATCACTGAAGACCTGTGCAGTAAACTATATCTTTTCAGTAATTTGGTTTTCTGCCTAGGATTATTTGACTTCTTTTACTTAAACAAATAGAAAAATACTAGAAAAAAATGCGTAGAAATTACAGCTAAAAGTCATCCAGTTGTCTACAGAAAAAAATAATTTCAGGGAGGGTAGCATAAGTCCCATATAATCAGAGTCTACTTTATAAACCAAATTAAAGTTTTTTAAGCTTTAAAGGCTACCCTAAATGACAATCTGACATTTAATATGAAGCCATAAATAGATAAATAATGCCAGGACTTGATGGTTTTTTTCAACACTTTTGTCTTTTAAGAAGAATAAGACCACCCACCCAGACAGCACTTAAGGACTTGAAAGAATAGTTGTAGTTTCTTTTGTACAAATAAATAGGAAGAACATTAAAATTTATTCAGAAAAGGATAATTAAATTATTAAAAGCAGGCCTATACTTCTAGACAACAAAACTGAAAGGGCTTATGGTTGGGAATTTGATCTAAAGAAATGGATAGTAAAACCACCATTGACTGTATTAAAAACAGGATCATGCTCCCAGTTTTGCACTATTTTCTATTTGATTACTAATGCCAGTGGTAAAGCAGAAATCTGGTCAGGACTCTTAATCTCCTGCTTCCCCTTTTTGCATGTTAATTAGAGACAAAGTCCACTTTCTCTTACATATTTCATGGCATTTATATTATTTTAATTTTTCTTGCAGTGTAAACTAGGCAATTTTTCAGAAACCTGTAAAATACGTCACATACACGTTAAGATTCAGCTCAGCTGTATGGAGTCAGATGAATCTAAGGTCTCACATCCTGTTTCCTATATTTAATTAACAAACAATAGCCTACAGAAAACAGGGTAAACTCGGGAGTGGTGCCATCTGTCTCATACTGGAAGAAAACTTGCTTCAGTGGCTGTGTATCCTTGCCTGCCTTCAGTGTTATCAGTCACCTCATCCACGGCTGGGAAACTACAGCTGAGGGGAACTGACTTGCTCTATCACAATTGCTGCTGGGCATGGGGTCTGATGCAAGCAGAATGTCTTTATCTTCTTCAAAGCACATGGCTGGCTTTTAAATTAATCCCCCAACCCCACCTGCCACCTCCAAAGGTGGTTACCAATTCCCCTGTGAATCTCAGTATCCTAACATATTAAGAACAGATTTTATATAGAGTAGGACTATAAGAGAGAGGGAAGGTCACAAATTTTCTACCAGATTATTTCCTGATAGAAAAAGTGTATTTCAGCTTTGCTAATTTTATTTAGTACCATGTAGCTTGGAATAAAGTATTTTAGCTTTAGAGTAATTTGGCATAGAGTGAAATATTTCTGTTTAACAATTGTTTTATTTTATGCTGTATCAATGTTAAACTCCTTTACATTACGGTGATGCATTGGCACACAGAATTGTGCTTCAGCTGGCCACTGATTAAGTCCTCTTTTAGCCTGAGTGCTGGTGTCCAGTAAAAATCTCCTATGAGCTGCAACAATTCAGAAGTAGGTTTGTTCCCATCAGATCAGTTTTACTGTTTAGATTTTTGTAAAACTGAAGATCATATCTAACTTCTCAGTCTTGTCCAAAATTCTGCACTGAGGATTTTGTAGCTGGAAATGCATACTACAAAGCCAACTAAGAATTCAAGATCACAAGTATGTTATCTCTTTAAAGCAGTGATCTCTTACTTTTTCCTATTTTTTTTCCAGTTGACGGTGTAGCAATGCTAGTAAACTTCTTATGATAAAAATATGTACTCAAACTTGTCTACTGTCATCTATTTTTCATTAACAAGAACATTTTCAAGACATTTTTCCACAAGCATTTAATACTGCTCTACCTCTGATCCAAATGAAGTCAATTGGAGTTATTACTCCTGATTTTCACAATAGCAGTTGTGCCAACAATCAATACATTTGATCACTCATCTGTAAGAAAACAAGCTATTAATTTTTAAGATTCAGTGTCTGAAGATTAGAAAGAGTTAAAAGCATTGAATTATATAAATGGGCCTGTTTGTTTCAAGCATTTAATCTGGTTTTATTTTCTTCTTACAATGCCAGTTAAAACCAGTCTTCTCTCTTTCCAAGGTACTGCTCAGGAGGAAAATTAGTCCAGTCAGAAAAAACCTCTGGACAGTTATCTCAGCTACAGTCAACCACAACAGGAGCTCAAGGGGTATAACAGCTGGGACTCCATAAGCTCCTCAAAGTTTGGTTGAGACTGCGACCCTCTGTATTAAGACACATTGTGATATAACATTTAGGATCTTGCCAAACCAGTAAGCAACACCACTTCCTCAGCACTTTCCAGCGGTCCTATGAGGCAGCATGACATTCATGTGTCTTAAATACTCCTCTAGTCTCAAAATATTTTTTTTGAATATCGCTACTGCACCATTCACTTTCCACTTTTCAGACAAAGGAGACGGTGCATGATTCACAGCAAAAAGATGGAACCATCTATGGGTGAAAGTAGAGAAGTCATTTAGAATAATCCTCTCAGCACTAACCAGTGCTTGGTTACTCTATGTTCTAAACTAGTTTACTTTGCATTTAACAAACATATAGGCAGAGCAATCAAGAAAGTGGGGAGAGTCTTTAAAAACACCAGAGGCAAGACAGTAAAGCACAAATAGTGCTACAATTTTTAAAGGGAATTTAACTACTTTCACATGTATTTTAACCATTTAGCAGGCTCAGGATACAAGACTAGAAGTTTAAGGAAAGCTTTTGGTATGCTAGACAGATGCACAGATTTCAGCAATTTTGTTTTGAACTAAATAACAGTCTGCAACATTTTCCAAAGTTTTCTCTGCTTTCTCCAATTGTTGAGCAACCGATCCTCACCATTTGGCATTCTTGCACAACTAATATATATCTAGTTGCATTATACTACTTCCTGATGGATCATTCAATAAAATCATCCTCACAATGTATAGTGGCTATTTCAGGTTATGAGATGCCATTTCTTATGAATGAAAAGTATTCATTTGGAGAGGGTATCATACAAGGTACCATTGCTGGAATTCATATCTGTCTACTTAGAGAGAAATAAATCTTTTGACCAATGTTACAGCTGTTTATAAATTCCACTGGAGACTGTCAGACACGTAGACTAAAGAGAGGGCTGAATGCTCAGCAGAATAGCCTCAGATATCAAAGAGGTTCAGATCAATCCTTTGACCTTTTCTGTGTATGTCATGACTAAGAAGGACAAGCAACTTGTCATTAAAAAATGTTTCATAAAGCAGGACAAGGCACAGTGTCTCATGCTATACTGTATGCAGTCTAAAGTATCACATGAAATGTGACAGGAGAGTTGTTGCCTTGTTGCATGTTAAAGGATCATATGCTATTTTACCACTTGCACAATAAAACAAACCAGTATTTCCCATGGCTTTTAAAGTTGGAAAATTCCAGTCTGTTTGAATTCAAATATTCCTAATGTGTAAGGAGAGTTATTAATATTCATTTATCTAAAAAAGAGTAGGCGGCACTCCTTAAAGTTGAAGCATTTTAACAGAAAAATTAACAGTTGTTGAAACCACTGAAATCCTGATTGAATCTGGGATTTTATTTAAGTGAAATTTTACCTTTTTGTCAGCTTTTCTTTGGGCTTAAGGGATGCTTTTTTTGTATTTGGACGTTGTCTTGCTGTGTTTTTCTGCAAATAAACTCCCCAGTACTAATTTATTTGGGTACAACTCACCCAAATCTTTTAAAAAGATTTCTTAATTTCCTCCAGACATAAACATATTTTTCCCATGTATTTTATATTTACTTCTTTTAATGTGTTTCATGGCATGTCTTGCAGAAATCTCCTATCTGATGCCTGACCATGAGTCATAGAACATGTTGGCAGAGACCTTAAAGATCATCTAGTTCCAACCTCTATCCGCAAGTGCCCTTCACAAGAACTACTGTAGTCTTCAAAAGAAGTTTTGAAAAGAGCTCAAACGCCAAGTTTCACAGTTCTTTCAAAAATTAGGCTGGTGCCTACATCAAGTACTGACTTTCTACACTGGCTAAATTTCACCAACGTTATGACAGGGCAAAGTTCATGAGGGTTAAGTCATGACTCTGCTGAAGTCAATGACTAAGCTTCTTCTTGACTTCAACACAGCCAGGATTTTGCTCGTGGTAAATATTAATACAATATCTGATGGTATCTCTTATCAAATCTTCCATTAATTACACATGCCTTTATGTTTATTCCTCTGTCACTGATAGATATATTGGGCATGTTGATTCGGCATGTTATGATCATGTGGGCTTGAATCACAGCAATAAGAGCTGGCACACTTTCACCTGCAAATCTGAAAGATGGTTTGGAAACCAAAGACACATATTCCAGGGCACTGGTGCTTGTGCATGAACTCCTGCTCCTCCAAAAGTTTTCCAGCATCCTACACTATGTTGCTGCTTAGAGCAGCTGAATGTTCATTCATGACATTATCATTTTACTAATTCTATATAGGAAAAGCTAAGAAGAAAAGCTGGTCTTATATACATATGGCATATGCATATAGGATATGCATCTCATATTTAATTTCCCATGCTAGAAGGATTTTCATCAGTACATAACATTGGAGAAGCTTATATATGCTATTTTTTGGGTTCTTGCCACTAGTTTTAAAATGTTAGGTTCATGCTACAGACTGATGGTTTAACTGATGCTTATACAGAGAGCCAGACTGAATCACAGGACATTGCTCAAACAGACAGCATCACCTCAAAACTCCCGCAACAGGAATCTCTACGTGTAAATACAGTTCTTGGCTTCTGAGATCTGAATTTCATATGAAATAAGTTCTATTTTATTATAAAACTGAAGTACATCAGTAGTCCACTGCTAAACAATGAACCCAAAGTACCTCCCACATGGCCCAGTTCTACTGAGCAGTGAGCGTTGTAAATAATGACAGCAGTATCTCAATGAATAACATGAGCCAGATTTTCAGATCCTTTGGAAAAGCCATTGTACCACGATTTTCAGAGAAACCAATGCTATGAAAGAGTTTTTTCACCCGATCAAGTGCAGTGAAGGAATTTACATAGAAATGTTGTTTAACCTTGTGCTTCGAAGGTTAACTGATGTCAGTAAGCAACAGGTTCCTCTTAAAATAATAAGAGGGCAAAACCTCATGTATTCTCCCCAGGATATTTTAATTTTCACTCAATCTGCCTCAAATCTTGACATCTTTCAGTATCTATTACTAGATTTGCCAAATGACAAAATCATCAGTGGCATCTTATTGGCAGAAAAAAAGTGTTTTTCCTAAGTCACTCTTTGTTGAGAAACCTAACCTTTTGGCAAAGAGGTTTTGCTCTTACCATTCACCTGTGATCCTCCTCCTCAGTGAGTCTGATACTGGTGATGGCTTTCAGCCTGTCTCTGAAAAGACAGGCAGCATCTTCATGACAAGCTAAATCTCATCTGTGTCTGCTCAAGTAATCACTCGCACCGCAATGAACCATCTCTAGAGCAGACCAGACTAAGCAGAAATACCACGTATAGCTTAGCAAGGCCCAGCTGCATACATTAATTGTACATAAAGCAAACTCTCACATACTACTGACCCTAAAGATATTGTAGTTGAGTACAAGATGAAAAGTGATTTTGTAAAGACAAAAATAAAGTTTCTCAAAGGAGTAAATTTTATTCATTTGGATTAAACTTTCTGAAAGAGAACTGTGAAGATATTTGGCAGTAAAAAACAAAGAACTCTGCCAAATACATGAAGCATGACTGGAAATTAAAAGCCTACAGAAAACAACAGAAATCAGAATATGAAGGGAAGTGTATAGAGAATAGATTAAGGAACAAGAGGAAGGCTAAGGGGAAAAAAGTGGGTCTGAAAGATGAAGTAATACATTTGGGCTGTTTTGACAACAACACTTTGTAGAAAGAAAGTGGTAATTAACCACATCAGAAACAAAAAGGATTTAACGGTGACATACAATAGAGAAAGAGGTCAATTGTGGACAAACAGGAACTGAACAGAAACCTGGCTCTGGGATACATAGAATTGACTGTGCTCTCTCTGGAGCCTTTGTGAACAGTGTCATACAATCCCCAACACTGGCAAGAGGCTTTACTGTTCAGCCAGAAGTGGCCCTGGCCCCTCTTTGAAAACACAGCTTGGCAGTATTGGCTGCACCACAATTAACACCTCCCCCTGCCTGTGAAAGTACCACATTTTTTACTTAGTGGATAGTCAAGTTATTCCTTGTTTATATGGGGAAGAGAAGAGCTCTTTTGCTGTAATTGCAGAAACTTCTAATAAGATAGTTGCAATCCAGGTATTATAGGAAATAAATTAATTTTCTTTGATGGAACATGTTTTACTATCTGCATTTTCTTGAACTTGCTATTACTGAGCAAACAGGATCTCAAAAAAAACCCTGGGCAAATATTGTACAAAAGCTTCCTCTCCAGACCAAGTGTCAGGCTCACAGGAAATGTTGTTTAGGGCCCTATCATGCCCTGCAGAATACTGCCTTGGCTGGCCTTCTCCTGAGAGATTGAGGCTCTACACATCACTTTCCTTTTCTTCTGATAAGAAGATCTAGAACATTTTGCCAATTTATGACAATAAAACATGGCAGGGGATCATTTAGAGCAAGACACCAGAGCAGCTAATTATGAGGGAGATTATCGTATTCTGTGAGATAAAATGCATTAACTAGCAAGTGATAAGATTAATCAAACATGCTGGACTTCGAAAGGGCAAGAATGCACAGTGAAATATGAGTCCATTGGGAAGAGTAAAAATTGGGAAGAGGAGGAGGCTGGACACTCTATTTCTGGTCCCATCTTTCCAAATATGGCTATTTTATGTGCACATGGGCACATATGACTGGGGAAGCCTTCACTGGTACTGTCAGTGAAAACTGCAATTCTAAAGCCAACCTGCTGCCTTATTTATCTTTCAGAATTCTGGTAGGACTTGTAGCTATACTAGTCAAAATGGTCAAGATTAATCCCTTAATCACCATTTTTAATTCACTCTGCAATGTTTGTTTAAAGGTAATATGATTATTTTGTTTCATAAAATATTTTTTCATTGTAGCTTGAAAACCTTTGACTGCTTTCTGAATACTCACTTCTTAATTAATTTTATACCTCTCTGTATCAAAATCAAAACATAGAGAGAAATTATCCATATGCTCATGGCTAATGTTCTTGACTTTCTTTTATTACCTCTGTTTTAAAGCTGTGCTATTTTCTCTAGCCTTGTTGCTGAACATTTACAAGGTGTCACAATAGTAAGGCTATTAAAGGCTATTAGTATTAAATAGTAAGGCTAGTAAAGGCTATAGACTTTAAAAATATATATCTACATATATACCACCATCTAAATGACAGGGTGTCTCAGTTTAATGAGACAGAAGTGTTTTGCTAAGGAAGATGAGTTATGAGGAAGACCAAACTCCTCCCTCTAAGCAATTGTAAATATGAAATTAAGAGGCTTCAACTGAGGAAATATGGAAAAAAGAAAAGAATAACAGCCCTTTATTAAAGGATATATGTGTATTGGCAGAACAACAAAAGAACACAAAACCAACTAAAACAATAATCCTGTACCCTCCAAAAAATCCCCCTCAAAAAGGGAAACAGTTCCGTACTTTCTGCTTTTCTGGCGCAATTCCAACCACGACCAGCAGGGGGCGCTGTTGGATCACTGGAGGAGCAGACCCTGCAGTTGCTCGGTGCTGGTCGGCAGGGGGCGCTGTTGGGCTCTGGCAGTCGCCGTGTGGGGGCCTGGTGTGCGGGAGAAGCCAAAAAATTGAGATCTTCCACCCCCTTCCCCCCCCCAACCCCAAGAAGGGGAAGGAGGAAAAGGGGAAAGAAGGCAGGTTCTTCCCACAAAACTCACACTGTCTGCGGCTGGCTGTGGCCGGGATTCCCCCCCTTTCTCCATGAGCACACAGCGCTGCCAAAGAGAGAAAAGGGCATCCTCCTCCTCAGAAAGTTCCTCTGCAGATGAGTCAGACCTTTCTGATTAGGTCCGGGCTGGGGGCAGAACAAAGCGCAGACAAGCTGGGGCCAAAAAACAGCCAGATGACCAGGCCGAGAACTAAACAACCCCGAAACCTGTCCAACACACACGCTGCCCTAGCGAAGGCAAAAGTGAAGTGTTTCCAAGGAGAGGAGGAAAAAAACCTCATCACCTCCCCAAGGCAAAAGTGAAGTGTTTCCAAGGAGAGGAGATAAAAAAACTCATCACCTCCCCATAGCCTTAGAGAGGGACATCAGCTTGGAATGCAGTTCTGTCAGTTAGGTTTTTTGTGTAGATCAATCACCCAAGGTAAAAACACCCTCCCCCATTCAACATCTTTCTTTTACAGTAGGGCAGGAGAAAGAAAAATTTATGTTTGGTTTTTTAGAACAAGTAAATCTATGACACAGGGAAACCTGCATCTTCTTTAAGAAGAAGAAACCTGTGTCTTCTTTTGTGTATTCATATAAGGCTCATATAAGGCCTTGTAAAGAACCTGTATCACGAGATATTTTCATCATGGGAAGAAAACTGAGAAAGCTGAGACCCCTGAGGCTATAAGCTGTATGTCTTCTTCTTCCTGAAGTCATGCACAGTTCTGGACAATGCAGTCTTTCCTTAAAAGGAACTTATACAGATCCTTAAGACAATGGATTCTGTGCTTGTTTTATGAAGAATTATTTAAACTGAGACGTCATTGAATTTCATCAAATTGCTTTAATGCTGTTCTGTGCCTGACTCACACAATTCCCTAAGACTTTTCAAACACACTCAAAAAGAGGTCTCTGAAAAATAACCCCACAAATTTGTAGTCCTGACTATCTGGAGCTGTGATGAACCAGTTCAGAAAATGAAAGTAAGCAGTATTTCAGTTTTGTTACAGATATGCGTATAAAATACCTTATCCTGGCTGATATGTCAATGCAAAAGCAGTTTTTCCTTACAAGGCAGCAGGTGTACAAGCATGTGTGTGCATGTGTAGGAAAGGGGAGGGCAGGGGGAGGTGTTCTGCTTTAAAATAGCTGAGGATGATGATGCTACAAGGGATCTTGGCACCCTGAAAGGATATGTTTGATCTGACAGAAAGATCCTTCACACATGTTTTACAACAAAGCAAAAATTACATTCAACTTCATCACCTTAGAAATCAGATTTTTAAAACAGATGTTCCTTCCCCTAGTGCATTAGGATTTAATTTCTAATATCCTTTCCAGAGTTATATTTTTTATAAAGTCTTCTAACACATACTCATCCCTCCTTCACTGTGTCTATAAGTCGTATGTACGCCTTCCTCATATAATCAAATATTTAAAAAAGTCTCAAGCTTGTGCATGGAGGCCTGCAAAGCTTTCAAGAAGATGCTTAATTACTGCAAAGTCACTGATTTATTACAATGCTACTTCATGTTGCCATATCTCTTTCGGTTGTGGTTTGTTGCTCTTGGGGAGAGGGAGACTGTTTTTGGGATGGTTTGCTTTTGCTGGGCTTCTGTCTGTCTGACTGAACACTGTAAAAGGAGACCCATGAGAAGCATTTAGATAGCTTTGCCTGCTTAGCTCATGCCTGGCTGGGTAGCACTTCCAGAACTCCGGACTTCCTGAAATGTAATTCTTTCCAGGTTGCATAACTGCTTTGTTTAAGCTTAATGTAAAAGAATCCTTGAAAAGGAAGTCATTGAGCACAAAGTTCTCTTTTTCCTCCTCTCAAAGGGTAGTATATAGTGATTGAGGGAAAAAATTTTTATATATAACTTCTTTACAAATATCAGAGAAGTTACATATAACCTTGCAGAGCTTGGGGAGTGTAACAAAAATCCTTGCTTTCAATTTATGAAATGGCAAAAAATACTTGCAGGACAAGGAAAATTGCAGCAAGAAATCCTTTATTGCAGCACTGGGTGCAATCCCAAGTCACATGGCATGGAAAAGCACATGTGGTTTGAAAAACGTGCCCTTTTTGTACCCTCTTGGCCACTTAAGATGTTAAATATTCAACAGGTAACAGGTATTTTACCTTAAAAGGTAATTTTTTGAATTCAGGAGGGGGTGTCACCCTCCCTCCTGATTGATTGATGACTACCCCCTTGTACATACGGGGGGGTCTGTCCGCACACAAAGGCCGGCCATGTGGCCAGGGTATATTTTCTGGTTTTATATATTTTCTTCCCTGTCCCGATTGTGACATTTTCCTGGCATCAGGCCCAGACGGGGCCTTTCACCTTACAGTCTCCACGAGGCACCTAAAAACTCTTGGAATTAAATGAAAGAAGAGAAAAATATCCCACCACCCTTTGTTTTCCCACTAAATTCAATTTGCTTATAATAAAACCAGATTATTTATTTCTCATAGGAGGGGGAAATTATATTAGTAATTGCAGTCAGAGAGACTTCTATGGCAAAATTTCCATCTAGAGATACCCAGTCAGAGACTAACATGACTGTACAACAGCAGGTCCTTTTCGCTTTTCGTCCAATATTCATGCTCCATGTAATATTCAGCAATATTTTCCTGACCTTGATTTCTGAACAAGGAAAATCAGATCAGTACTCCTTAATTTAATAAAAATTATATCCTCCTCTTATACTGGAACATGTAGAGAAAAAACAACAACTTGTTCTTTTAATCCATTCTCCTTTTACAATGTTAACATTTTTTGCATTCTCCCCCATGTGTGTTTATCATCATACATCATCAGCTGCCCTTTCCTGTCCTCTCCAAATTCCTTTCATGGTAAATGAAACTAGAAGCATTTTTTAACCCTGAAAACTGGACCTCTGCTGTAACTAATAATTCTTTCTATTAGCTGAGGCTTCTACTTTATGTCTTTGGGCCATTACATGTGAGCTCCTATGCATAAACTCTTTATATTAGCAGCCAGCAGAAAAGCTAATATTGTCCCAATGTCTCTGCACACACTTATTGATCAAGTGCTGCTATGCATTGGAGTGTTCTTATTCTATTGTCATCTATACTGACATTGCTTAAGGCCTTCTTAGTAAATAAACTGGATGGGAAACATGGGATGTTTGCCCAGGCAAACAAGCATGTGCTTTTCTACAGATTATAAAGTTATCTTCTCCCTGTGTATCTTTTGCCATGAAAACTAAAGCCTATGTCAAGGATTTAAATTTGTGTCTGGGCTGAAAAGGAAGTTACTGAAAAAAGGACAAATACAGTGGAATTTTTAGGTGAAAGCATTTCCTTGCGCTATTATATATTCAGAGATACTATTTAAGTATTAGGAAATGCATTTTTTCCACAGTTTTCCCCTTACCTTTGGAAATGTAAGCACATAACTAAATTTGGAAGGAAAGAGCCCTATAGTTGAGGAAGCATATAGGGAATTATTTTTTAAATGCTTTCTAAAGATGAAAAGTTCTGCTTTACTGACTCCTCTTTCTAGTCCAATTTCACTTTAATCATCCTTCAGTGAAATCAAACCCATGAATCCAGACACTGTTTTTCAGTTCCTGGGCAAAGTGTTTACTTAGGCTGGCTGTTTACTTAGGCTTAGTTAAATCTGAGAGAGGAAAATTTAGTCCTTTAGCATGACTAGTTTAAATAGGTGACATAGGTAAACATTAACTGAGTAACTGTCGTCTAAACTCTAATTGCTAACTTATTTAGGAAAACAAAAAAAGGGCCAATCAAAGCAAAACGTTCCTGCTTCCACTAGCTGTGCATTTCCTTTTTAGTCCTCAGTTTAATGAGGAGATCCTTACTCAGCCATGCTGGTTTCCAGCCTGCCTTGCTTGATTTCCTATACATCAGGATGGAAAGCTCTTACACTCTCAGAAAATTGGCCTTAAAGAGTTGCCAGCTCTGGTAAGCTCCTGTGTCCCTAAAGACAGTTTCCCAGGGGATGTCATCCACTAATTCTTTAGATAACTGCAAGTTTGCTGTTCTGAAGTTCAGAGTCCTGAACTTTAGACCTGCTCCAGGTCCAGATTCCTCAAGATAACAAACTCAACCCAGATATGGTCGCTAGAGCCCAGGCTGCCTCCATTTTTTGCCTCTTTAATGAGATCATCTGTATTGGTGAGTAACACTTCTCATCTGGTTGGATTGTATAATACCAAGGTTGGTTTGTAGCTGGTCCATAGCTGGACCAGATGAGACAACAGAATAAACAAATAATCTTACACAAAATTCCCCCAAGAAGACACAGATACTAATTTACACAGAGCTGATGTCTCTGGTATAAAACTCCCCTCTCAGAACTTCATCCAGTCAATGCAATACATGACAAGGAGAGGTGGAGGCTCATTGAGCCTCCTTTTCATGGCTTGATGCAGTCAAGATTTTCAGTGCAAAGCATTTACTTTACCTCTCTGGCCTCTGCATTTAAAGCCAAGGAGAAAGACAGACTGAGAGGATGGTAAGGTGTCACATGTTCACATGCCCAGTGGTCTGGGTTGCAGGCATCCCTTCTGTGCTTGTGAGCTCATGCCACCTGTGCTCCTTCTCCTCCTGCTACATCTTTCCATCTTAGCCTACACTTGGTAATTGACATCTGATATCTTGACTTAGCTCCAGCCTTTCTGAAATGTGAGGTTGGAAATAGTATCAAACAGTGGCTTCCACTTCCCACCTGTTCCCAGGTACAATGGAAACTCAGATTTAAAAACATTGAATAGAAATTAGCCAGACCAGTGCTTGCTGAAATCAGGGAAGAAAACAAAATAAAATAAACAAATTATAAAGTAAATAAAAGAGCAGTTAAAACAGACAGTATTCCATTTCCTAAGAAAAAAATTACACAGACAGATCTCTATTTACACTTGTATTACTTCTTATGTGGCCAAACATACTAATGGCTACCACATTGTATCTTTGCACATTGTGTGCAACAGGAAACTTAAAAAGAATTAAACATACCAGATATAGCTGTAAGAAGAAAAAACGTGAAAAAAATTAGGAAATAATTTCATTTCAAAACATTATTAATTATTATTAGTCACTATTTCAAAAGCATCTTAAAATTTCCAGTGAACCATTGAGTTACTCACTGTATATAAACAAACCGAAAAACAGACCTTGTTCCTTGCAGTGTACCATCTAAGCAGATTAAAAAAAACCCAACAGAGTGAGTGTCACAAATAAGTAGATTATTGAAAAGATAGATATGGAATAAGATGGATGAGAGATGTTAATTTCTGCTGTGTTGCAGACATTTTCCACCAGTCATGCTGAAACAAAATTATGTCAGCACTATATTTAATGAAGCAGTCACCCAACAATGAAAGAATAATGGTCTTTTATTCCATAAGAAAAAAAGGTTACTTGACGTTAACTCAGCATAAGAATATTTTTCTGCCTTCTACAGAAATATTTCTCAAGACTTTCACTTCATTTTTTTCACTTTGCTTTTGTTATATATCCTCTGATAACCGGTTCCTCATTTTCCTTTTTGCAAAAACTTCAGAATTTAATAAAAAGTGATATCTTTTTATAGATTTTTATGTACATGTCTAGAATTTAATAAAAAATTTGATTCCTGCTCTCAAATTCAATAGGGTGGTTCAAAAAAATCCCAACACAGAAGACACAGTCTTCATCCTTAGGTTTATAAAACTTCACTATAACATCCTGTAGTCCTTGTTCATATATTCTGGGTTAAGTTCTTCCAAAACCTCTCAGAATCCATCGGAAAATGGATTAAGTTCTTCCAAAATCTCTCAGAATCCATCGGAAAATGCAATGAAAATTACCAGGCTTAATTTGTATTTTGCTTTCGTTGTGCTGGATTCAATAATGTTCCAATCACAAAGAGGGAAAAAGAAATAAAATCACAGAAAAATGTATAACTGATGTGACTGAAAACCAACTTTTTTTAATGTACTGTCATTGTACTGTCATTGGAAAATATTAACCAACTGGACAAAAATTTATGGAAGTTTTAATGGACGTCAGCCACATAATTGTGATTTTTTTTTTTATAAAACAAATTGGAAAATACTAAAATCAACAATAAATAATGAGTATGAATTGTTCCTAGCAGTACAGAACTGAGATTACAGACTGACATTAATCCCTCTCATTTACAATAACACACACAAGCCTGGAGTTATAGTATAAAACTTCTGGGAAACAAAAAAAGGAAAAAATAAAAAAGAGAACAATGCAGGTAATTTTGGAAAGAAACAGAGGGAGGAAGTTGTGTATAACATGAGAGACCTGGGGAATGGAACTGGGCTGCCAGAGTGGCTGAGGAGGTGCAGGAGGTAGCTCCTTATCTTAGTAATGCTGTGCACAGTCCAGCAATTTAATTTATGCAATTTTTGCATCTCTAAAGCAGACAACTTGGGAAGCATCAGCACTGGTAGGAGGCTTGAGTAACCCAGTACAGGCAGGGAAGGCCAGCTAATAGGTCTTGGAGGTTTGTGAGCATGCAGCCCCCTAGCACTTGTGTTAATAATATGAGCTCTGCTATTTCGCCCCACAGGCATCAACTTACCTGAGAGAGATGCCTGCACGAATGTCGGTCCCTCTTCAGGCCACAAAACCAAAATGGTAGGGCTTCAAAGCCACACATCAGACACAAACTAAATAGAAATGTGATAAAGAAAATGCAAAGTACATTCAAATGAGATGTACTGAACACTGTGATATCTTTATTTTGTTCTAATGGACAATGCCCAAGTGGGAGACACTGCCCAAAATGAAGCAACCAAAAAAAGATCCATATTCTGACCATAAGATCATTACAGCAGAGAGGAAAAAAATCTTTATCTAATGAAGGCATGACAACATATTCATGAAAAATGCACAGAAGTTTCAGGGAATAACAATGGCAGAAGTAAAATGTTAAATTTTAAAAACACTGTGAGGAACAGGCAGGAAAGATAAGCACTTTCCAAATAAAGCAGGAAGACAAAGTGTGACTGTGGAAACAAGGGGACTGAGTGTGGAAAATGGTTAAAAAATACTCTTTTACTAGTGACCATAAGTATAATTCAAATGTTGCTCCTAAGTTTGTTGCACAAAGCTAATTTTGTTCCTGCAGAAACACTTGGGATGACTATGCAACCAGTGCAAGAACTGATACTGCAGTCTTTATTAAATCTTGAAAAGGTCTTCAAAATCAATTTAAAATCTAAGGTAGTCTTCATCCTATCTATCTGACTTCATGGTGCTAGAAAAGACCGATATGTAGGAGTCTGAGCTCCAGCTATGTAACTTTCACTCTTCTCTAAGCCCTCCTTATATCACTGTTGCAGTTATCCTAGATAGGGTGATGCTGACATATAAGAGGCAGCAATCTCCTTAAAGCCCTCTATTAAATGAATATATTTACTAGACAGAGTGGTACTTTTTCATACCTTAGGCTCCTTCTGTAGTAGATCTCCAATACACCAAGTCCCTGGCAGTCAACATGGGGTCAAAACCATTTAGAGCATCCACAAGGATGTGCAAATCCCATTTGGAATTGTAGTGGGAAATATACAGACTACAGCAATACCAATAAACATACACCAAGCCAAGCTGTATGTCATACTAACAGAGAAAATAAGGAACTTGAGATTTGCTCCTGGTTGAGCTGCATTGTGGAGTGACTCTCTTATCTGCTGAAGTCAGTGTGGACTCCCCCTTGCAGAGCAAGAGGGAGAGGCTCCAACTCAGATGAATGGTAGGATCTCGGACAGGGAAAGAGGTTCCATCATCTCCAAACACAGTCTGGTCAGGACAGATCCTGTCTAAAGCCCTCCCTGAGACACTTGTATGAGGAACACCCAGGCCCTCAACAGCAGAACCTTCGCCCCACTGACTAAAGGATCTTACAGCATCATGGTGTTTGGTGGCATAGGACTTCAAGGAAGAAGAGGCACAAAAAGGAAAAAACTTTCTTGTATAAGTCCCAAGCAATCCTAATGACATCTCTACCTCTTACCAAAGAGGCAGCTTGTAAACAAATGGTATTTCTTTCCACATCTTAGCTTGTGGGGCAGATAACCAAAACTGAAATCTTGACAAAAACTCTTTGCTTTAATTTCCATTACAAACAAACATTTGAACAATTGCTGTATAGTTATGATACTTATGATTTTTTTTCTGAATCCTGGAAATTTGACTATTTTTTGTGATGAAACTTAATTTGTACAAATAAGCATACAAAGCCTAGCATTCACTATTCTTCTCTTTAAAATGCTTCAGTCCTGTGAGAAACAAACAGCAATCAAAACAAACCAGACATAACTAACAACAAGTAACTAAACCAAATGACTAAAGACCAGTGTATCTTCTAAATCAATCTGTGTCAGGTTGCCAAACCCTAGTAAGAAAGATCCCTGTCTCTAGATCAAGTGAATGTTTGAAGCCAATGATTTTATGAGGGAAGCTTTCTGCAATGCAGTCATATGGTTGAAACAATACTGTCTGTAGTAGAAACATTCTGCTACTGGTACCATGCAATATGACTATACTACACAGTATGTCAGTACCATACACCTTAAAAATTTGTTGTATGAGTATTTCAGAAGACTACTTATTGCACTCTAACTCTCTGTGTGACTGCTCTTACCTCAAGATGACTGTACAACATAACCTTTAATGAAAATTGCCAAGCTGCAATGTGGTTATGATGAGATAATGTGCCCAGTAGCTATATTTAGAATTTGGTAAATCTATGCAGTTGCTTAATTTACAATCTTTTGCATGTACTGTAGCCAGAACTGGGTAGATGCTTGAAGGTTTGAAGCTACTTTACTCTGGGAATGATGAAGTCTTGTGCAGGATAACCAAAGCACAGCAAAAGTGAAGCAAAAATAAGGCAAAACTTGGAACTGCAGCAACTCTTAAAGCATTTCTTTTGGAAAATCTTCTTAGTCTGTCATATAAGGTGTTGCAATTCACATTTTTTCAAAAGCTTTATACTATCAAGATCTGTCAGAGACAGCCTTGGAGCTTGCAATATCACTCCGCTAGCAGAAATGTTACCCGTAAAGTTCTTACAGAGCTGAAAGTGGTAAACATAGCAGGAATTGCCAAGCTGTACTTGAAACCTAGATCACTAAAGCCCTGAAAGAAAAGAACATCTGAGCATACAGCTTGTGTTTTCTGAAGCACTGCTTTTTCTAACCCCTATTAATTAGAATCTAATTTTTCCCCAAGGGAAAGGGGAAAATGTGAACCAAAAAAGATTGATGTTATCACCAGGGGAAACCATCAGCCTGCAGCTCAACCCACCCACCTCAACAAACTGGCTTCATAATGCATGGCACAGAAATGTTTCAGCACAGGCACCGAGGAAGGATGAGAGTGCCTCCAAAGGAGGGCAACGAAGATGATGAAGGCCTTAAGGGGAAGCCATATGAGGAGCTGCTGAGGTCATTTTGTCTGTTGAGCCTGGAGAAGAGGAGACTGAGGGGAGACCTTGCTGCAGTCTACAACTTCCTTGTGAGAGGAAGAGGAGAAGCAGGCATTGATCTCTTCTCAGTGGTGACCAGTGACAGGACGGAATGGCCTGAAATTGTGTCAGGGGAGGTATAAGTTGAATATTAGAAAAAGGTTCTTCACCCAGAGCGATGGGCACTGGGAAGTTGTCATGGTTTGAGATAGCTCCCAAAATCCAATTCCCTAGCTCCATCCCCCCTCCCACATCTCAACCTAATGTGAGATGGGTTTTTCCAGACAAAACACACCAGACTCAAAGTGGGGGAAAGGGAATATATTACAATGACTGTACAAATAAATATAACATCACATTATACACATGATCACAACTATCTCTACCATGACATATGTATTTACAATGATCAGATCTCTTCTCCCCTCCAAATAAAAGTCCAGGAGGGAAAGAAGGACAGATCCCTTCCAGTCCTTGAGCAGCAGCTCCTCTTCTGTCCTCCATGCAGCAGTAACTGGGTTGTTGTAGCTGGATCTCTGTTCAACATACACAAGGGGGTCTCCAAGCCCCTCAGCTCTCCTTCGGTCCAAGCGAAGGCCTCACCTGTGGACTGCCAGCAGGGACAAGACTCGCATCACCACAGGCATATCACAAAATGCAGGGGCATCTTCGTGAAAGTCCCTTCCTCAGGGGATTCAAATTCCCGTTTGCAGAGCTCCGTGCTCTGTCTCCAGGCAGCGGGGGCGGGGGGGGGCGAAGCCCTCCTCCACATTCCTTTGGCTGTCCTGGTCCAGCTTCAGGACGCCTTTGAGCTTCTTAGCTCCTCTCTGTAAGTGCTGTAGCACTCCAAGGCTCTTTCAAGTAAGAGTCCATCATCTTCCTCCTTCCAGGAGGTCTCAAAGGAGTTTTGGGGGGTCTGGTACAATCTTACCCCCAAGAACTCTATCTCTCAGCTGCTGGTTCTCTCTCTCTCCCGACTCTCCTTCCAGGAGTCTTTTCTCTGGTGCTGCATGTTGCTTCTGCTGCTCCTTCAGTTCTGGTTCTTATCTCTGGCTCTCTGCCACCATTTCTCTGGTCAGTCCCGGCTGCTACTCTGTGCCCATGGAGAAAACATCTCCCAGCATAACTACAGGCACCTAGCCCAGCTTTATGCTGTTCCAGGTCCCTGCAGCCCCCAGCCAGGGGCTGGGAGGCCCCAGAGGGCCCAAGGGGCTTAGAGCCCCTTCCTCGTGGCTCACAACATGGCCACCACTCCTACAACAACCAAAACTACAACTCATCTCTTCCGGTCTGGTTGTGATATGTTTACATTTCTGCAGGAGCGCCCATTGGACAAAATTTCAAAACTTCTAGGGGTTTCCACCCCTTGGGGTCTACCACTTCTCTTAGCCTCTGGGGGAAAACAAGGTCCAAACCACGACAGAAGTGAACCCGGAAAAGTAGTCACAGCACCAAGTGTGACACAGTTTAAGAAGCATTTGGACAATATTCTCAAGCACATAGTGTGACTCTTGGGGATGGTCCTGTGCAGGGCCAGAAGTTGGACTTGATGATCCTTGTGGGTTCCTTCCAACTCTGCATATTCTGTCATTCTGTGAAAAATCAAGCCATTCCCACATACTCAGTCTATAATCTCAGTCAGGTTCCTGGGTTCAGACCAAATAAATACCTTCCCCACTTAACTAAACTCTTCATTGGTTTCCAAACCCAAAATCCTTCCTTCCACTCCTCTGACTACTTGACCACTTACACCTTCTTTGCCTACAGCTGGAGAAAACTTTCCAGCTTCTACCTCAGCTCCTCTGTCAGACCCTTTTTCCTTCCCTCCAGGGGCCACCAACAGTTCAACATCCCCTTCCTCTGCATAATCATGCTTGATACGTTGTTTTCCACTACTTTATGCAGTTCCTTTGGCATCAAATCACACTTCTTTCTCAAGTCCTGATTATTTCTCAATTCAAAGTAATTTTATATTTTGCTTCAAAGAGGTAGGAAGGGTATACAAATCTGATCATAAACTTATGAAATCCTGTATGAGTTCCCACCCACTGTGGCAACCAGAGAGGAGACACAAACAGCCCAAAACATTGTTTGTGGCAAGCTTACATACATACTGGAAAACTACTGAGACAAAACATATATCGCAAAACTATCAAGACAAAAATGTATGCAAATAATCAATGCAGTGAAGAACAGTGTAACTCTTAAGCCCTGTTGCCACTTCATCTTCCCATGGAATACCTGTAGAAGGAGAGAGAAAAGAAAACTCTGTCCTGTTTGGACCAGTTTTTAAAAGAAGGAACTATCCATCTGGTGTTAATTTTTTATTTTCTGCCATGGGCATCTCTGGGTACCGATGTGTGCATATTCAGGGGGGTCTTTAAGACCAGTGGTACTTCCTCATTATCTCTTAAGGTCAAAATCCAAGTTTTACTTTGGATTTAGAAGAGGATATAATCACCACCAGATTGGGTTATTGGTACAATTCACGATCAGCCAAAGGTCACATATTGAAAGCATCAGAATCAGCTCCTGTGGCAGCTTAAATTTTTCTTGGAATTCACCCAACCAGCCCCAGAGAACGTTTAACACTGTTTGAGCTATGAGATAATTAGAGTCCAAGCTCGTGTGACAGCAGACTATAATATGATTCTGAAAAGGCAGAGGAGACTTAAAATCCAAATAAGACAGTGATAAAGGAGCTTGTTCTTCTTAATAAGAAGCACAGAATTTCTTGTACTAAACCAGATTAGTAAAGAGATGTCCATCTGTGAATTGTGCTGTTCTTTGCCCATATTATTCTAACAACCATCAAATCAAATATTTAAAGTCAGAAACTTGTCTGAAAACCATCTGTAAAAAAGAAAAAAAAGCTACAACAGAACATACTGTTCTTCAGGGGACTGTGTTGCAATACTACTGCCTTTTTGACTGTTTCAGCTACTGTTGTGTAAGATTGTTGCTATTTTTTCTATGAGACAGAATAGAAACAGATGCTGCTGCAAAAAAAAAAATTAAAATATTTTTTCCTAATGCATCTTAAACCTGTTGTACTTGCATCCACTTTACTGGACTGACACTGAGAACCACAAAAACTTTTCTGCATCTCTGGATAGCATTCCTCCTGCCTACCCTCATATTTTTTAGTTTTTAGCCCTTCTTCATCTGTAAACAGCTAATCTACTTTGAAGGAGGACTTTAATATGTAACTACTCACTTTAGGAATACAATGCAGCAAAACTTATCATCCCTGACAGTAATAAACATCCTGTGGATTTTCTGTGGAAAGAGCTGAGGCACTTTCCATTTACTGATTAGTCCATCTGGATGGAGGTGAAACTATAAGACTGAGATAGCTGGGAAAGTTTGCCTCTACCTGTTCTGCAGGAAGAAATATTGGTTGCCTTCTCTCATTATTTCTAGGGAGAAGAAGACTTTCAGCCTCCAAAACTAGAAATGTCAACCTCCTATGACAAGGACTAAATTAAATACCAAGGAGCAGGCTGTAAAAAGGATTTAAGTGTTGTCATCTAAGTGACAGCACACTGTAGGTGAGATGGTCAATGGCATACAGTTTCAAGGACCCCCCAAACAAGTGCTATCATACAAATGGCAAAGCTGTTGGTAATTGTAGTGTGACTCTAAGTGTGGAAGGATATCATACAGCTCATGTCTTTTGCCCTGATGTTTACTACATCCGTAAGGGGTGATATTACTAGATTGTTAAAAAAGAAGTTAGGTATTCCTGAAAGACGCCTTAATTAAAGGAAAAAAAATCTTTTAAATACCAGCAAAACTGCTTCTTACTTTATTTCAGATCCTAAAAACTCTTTGAAAGAGGGATGGGACTTCTGTTTCACAAATGTATTAGTAGAATAATTATTATTTTTTTAGCTTATCTTAGCCTACAGACTGGATGTGGCTTTCTCTGAATTTGCCCTCAAATCTAACAAAATTCATGCATTCATGGAGTTTATTCACTAGCATGGAAATTCTGTTCTCTGTCTTCAGGAGCTGTTGGATTATTTGGCCATCCCTTGCAGGAAGAACCAATAATACTTTAATCTCTTTGTGCCCTTCAGCCCCAAACATCAGCTCCAGTGCACACCTAATTTTGAGAGATGCCAGTCAACACTGGCATCTGGATGTCTCTTTCCGCTGTTTGGAGCTGGCATGCAGCAACAGCTTTGTCCTGTTTGTCAAATAAAGCCTTGAGGTACCTTCATCAACATAATTTGGACTTCACACAAAAAATAGTGAGTAAAGATCTTCATTACAATAAGTAATGTAAGGTGCTCCCCTTCATTTCTCTTTTATTTAAGAAAGTTTTAGAGTTCTATAGTCTTCCTTAACTCTGAGCATCCATTAAAGGAATATTTTAACACAGTTAGGATGTTGCAAGTGAAAAGGCAGACAAATTATTAATATTTTCACAGAATCTGAGTCTGTTAGCAAATCTCAGAAAGGACTGAGGATCTGATGCATGCTAGTAAAACTAGGGAGACACACACCAATTACAGCAGACTTTGTATCAGCTCCTTAATACACAACAAATATTTAAAATGAGACATTCTATTTCTCAAGAGTGTATCCCTCATATGTCAAGTATATGATTAAATTCTACATGGCACATTTTTAAGAGTACCATTCCCCTTATCTGGAAGTAACACGTGCTTTGTGTTACTTCAAGCCTGAGATGCTGACAGCAAAAATGGTTTGTCTTAGAAGAAAAACAGAACAAAAAAATGCCAACATTTTCTCTGCAGATGGTCTGAGTAAATGGTGCCTGTCAGCTTCTCAGTAACAGAAACCAGATGCACAATGGCCATCCAGTTCTATAAGTTTGTTCCTGATTTGTGCTGCAGAAATTACATTAAAAGAAATTTCTTTAACTGTTTAGAAATTATGTAATCGCCATCCAAACACAGATTATAACTCTTTATTACTGTTTTTCCTGCCAGTGTAATCATTCTTGGGTGGCTGTGTGGATGCATCAGGCATAATAAAACACAGTAGGAATAGCTTTTTTTCTGAAATACTTTAGCAGCTATTACAAACTTAATGTCTTTTGAATGAAAGGATTAAATAATGGAAAGAGCTGAAACTGACTTTCCGGGCCTTTCAAAGGCTTTGAAGAGAAGCTGAACCATGGGTAACCTCATGTAGCAGATAAAAAGGGCATTTGCTTTGGCTAGGAGTGGTAACCAAAAATGGTTACTTGAAGCCCATGGAACAAGGTCAAGATAGTCCCTCAAAATATATATAATAAATGTCTGTCAAAAACAAGGTATGAAAAGAAGTTTAAATTTTGATAGGTTGGACTATCTGGAGAACTGCTCTTTGAAAAACTTGATCATCTCTACCAATTCTATCAGAGTGAAATCTCTGTGCTGCCTTGTGAAAACGAAGCTGTGGTCAGTTTTCATTTAACTTATGAGACTTACAGCATTTAAACAGAGTATGAGAATCCAGTGAAGACAGGAAAATACCTTTATCCCAGTAAGAAGTATAGTAAAGAGGAGATCTTTTCATTAACAGTTTGCAATTCCCCATGGCCAAAGACTTGTGGCTTAGGAAGAAGAATCATAATTTGTTGAATCATAACTTGTCCCATTTTTTCAGGTGTATGTAACAATCCTATCTGATCTTTGTTTCATTGAGGAGGATAAAGGGCAACAGTGTAGAATGCCTTCTCACTTTTGGGCAACATTTCACACTTTTCTATATAGATTGAGTTTTATCATGTCTTCAAATTTTCAGTGTTAATCAAATGAATGGCACCTTTTTATTGATGCCAGTAAAATGGATTTGTTAAAGTGTTTTGGAAACATTTTATATGCACATTGAAGCAGTCATATAATTTTTGAAGTAGGTGGTTCAGCTGCAAAACATGTATATTTTAAGGAAAGAACTAATTTATAGGAACTTGGATTCTGTCTCGGCTGTTTCTATTGGGCTGGACATCCCTGCCTCTCCCTTTATAAAAAACCTGGCCAGCCACCACTAGCCTCCTCCTCTACCCCATCACTAATTTAGCATTTATGTATAGGTTGCATTTCTGTAATGAAAATAAACTGATTAAGATATATTGGATTTCCCTCTAGAAACAGAATCTACTTCAATAGGTAAAAAAAAAGTTATAATCAGACATTAAATCATAGAAAAAACTTACTTCCATCCATTCTAAAGCTCCCTAATCACTGTGCCATATAATAAGGTCATATTTTCAGGTTTTGCGTATATCTGAATATTTCCCATAGGCTTTAATGGAACCAGATGTATGTGAACATGAACTAAATCTTCCCTCCCTTCTATGTCTTTAGTTAATCTGGATAGTTTGTTTGTTCTATATGGGTTTTACTGCCTTCTAGCTTTCTTTGGTCCAAATGGTCAAGACAGACTCCTCTTTCCAAGAGATTTGCATTGCTTGAACACATATTGCAGGCTGGCATGAAAGTCACTCGATGAGCCTCCAGAACCTGGGTTTCAGGTCTGACTGGGCAACTGTAACAGTCTCACAGAAGACATTCAAATGCCTTTCAGTATATGAACCATTTAAGAACACACATAATTGGTTTCTATTTCTGTATTTCTGTCAGGCAAATGTGACATTTAAGTTTTTATGATCAAAGCTAAAAATAGGAGATTTTCTCTGACAAGGAATTAGAAATTGTTTGACCATCAAATTAGTAATTTAAATTGTGACAGATCTCCAACTTTCTAGGGAGGTGTTAAGCCTTGTTGTACAGATAGGGAGAAAACACGTAACCTGAAAAGTGCAGAAGGGATCTCACTGACCTGGCATCTAGGCATATCCAACCCTGTGAAGAGTTTTACTTCCAAGTCTGTATGCCAGATCACTCCAAAACAGCTTTTCAGGGCTCTTCAGTCAGACTCAAAGGGTTTTTTTGTGATACACAAATGCAGACGCACCCCTCATCCTAGAAAGAGGTTCTAAACAAAAATATAGTTTGATGATTTCACTAAGGAAAAACACTAGAACCACTCCTGTAGGAGACGTGTCCAAGGCACGGGGGACGTGCCAGGGCTGAGAAACCCAAAGGAGCATGCGTCTAAATGGATAACCCTATTGGTTAGAAGGTCACATGATATCAGGGTATAAAGGGAAGCGCGAAATTTGAAATAAAGCCTCTTTGTCTCACCACCTCACAAAGAGTGTGCTTCCTTCTTTACCATGTAAAGTACGCCACGCTACATATGGCGCACCCGAACTTGGGACTTTTCAACCTATATTAGGTCAGTTTAGCATATCCTGAATCAGGCAAAACACTCGGTAATTCCGTTTATCATCTCGATTGTTTGGAGATGGGAATTTTCAACGAAAAAAACGCAGACGTCTTTAAGTCATTGTCTCAGAGCATCTGAGAAACGCAATCCTAGTTTAGAGAGCTCCAAAAATATTAGGGATAGTGCACAGGAACGGGAAGAAAAGGAGAAAGAAAAAAAGAAAAAAACAACAGATCGGGACAGCCGGAGAGAGTGGAGCGGAGTCCAACATACACCGGAGCGGTGAGTTAGGCTGAGAGGCAGCCCCAACATCTAACACGTGGTCAGGACGCTTCCCTAAGCGGTAGCTCGGAAACCCGGGCGGCAGAGCACGCTAAAACTGCCAGGACACCCCCTGCCGCCCCGCCACCATCGCGGCTGAACCAACCATGTGGAACCGGCCCCACCGCTGCCTGTAACACCCCAGCCCCACCACCAGACCCCGCGAAGCCCGCATCAGTTTTCTGCCTAGCAGAAACTGCTGCAGCTCACTGCTGCTGCCTGCCACTTCCTGCCGACCCCTGCCTGTCTGTGATGACAGCGTAGACCCTCCAAGCCGTGGAAAAACCACTCAGAAGCCGCGGAGACCCCAAAGGAACTTTTCGCTGCTTTTCGACGCTTTTTTGCCATCGGACCGGTGCTAGGTCCACCCGCCGCCCCTGCCAGTCCCACGCGGGACCCACCAAAGCCGTGCCGTGACCCCGCTGAGCCCCCCCGCGCCACGTTCAAAACCGCGCGGGACCTACTGAAGCCGAACCGAATGTGCGCCACACCGCGACTTCCCGGTGCAGCGCCAGAACCCCCGCACTGCCCAGCGAACTGCGGGAACCCCAGAGCCGCTTCCTGCCACCGCCAGAGAGCCCCACGCCGAGCCGCCCGTGCCCACTGCTTGAAGACGCCGCTTGAAGACTCCGCTTGAAGACGTGCCCATGCCCACGCTCACCAGCCGATCACCTATGGCCGAGCGCCGCCGCGGACCGCAGCTGCCACGTGCCCGCACCCACCACCGCCACCCGCCGCAGACAAACCCGCCACGCGCCCACAGCCACCCCTCGCCCGCAGCCCGCCGCCACCAAGTCTGAACGCCGCCACCGACAAACAGCGCCTCCGCCACCCACGCGGACTCAGTCGACTGAGAACCGGGACAAGCCAGCAAATAGACAAACACCTTCCAGCAGCGCACGTCTACAGCGCTGAGACTGAAAGGTAAAATGAGAAATTTTCTCTCCACTGAGATATCACAGGACACAGATGCACTGGCTATCCTGCTAAAACCCTATCATATACAAGCCACAAGGGCAGAACTATCAGAATTGGTACGCTTTATTAAGGCAGCTGTACCCAAACTGCCATTAGTTGAAGCCCTTCACATAGCAATATGGGACAAAATAGGAAACCTTATAAAACTCAAAGCTCAGGGGGGAGACCCTCAAGCTAACAATGCTTTCCCAGCCTGGCAAGCCATAATGTCTGCACTAAGCAGAGCACACAAACGGATGACACACACATCCAACATCAACACACACCCCCTCGCTCACACTGCTGGCAGCAGCCCGATTTTTAGGCGTAGGAGCTTAAACACACAAAGTCCGGCGGGGGGAGGGAGAGGAGCCGTTCGTGATTTAAGTATTGGGTCGGGAACCGAGACCCAAAGGGACGCAGGTCAGCGGGAGGGGACGGGGCCTATGATGCGAGATCCCAGCCCGTGGGACCACCGCAGAGGGCCCCATAATAGCGATGGGGGGGGTAACCCAACATATTTGCCACCCTGCACTGCGGATGATTGCTGGCCATGTGCTCAGGGATGGGTGCCACCATCTTGCCCGCCACATGGACCGGAAACTGACCCGTCTCTTCCGGCCCCAGCGCTGCCCAGCCCCACCCATAGGCACAAAGGGGGAGGTAACCCCACCCCCTCGCCGCCTCCACCGCCCACCACCACTTCCCCACAGGGAACCGGGTTCACTGGGGCCACAGAGGGGGAGGGATGGGGGGATGAAGAGGAAGAACCAGGATGGTTCTGCCGGGAGGGAGCGAGGTAGCAAACGGGAAAGGATTGGTTCATAAGTATGCCACACGATTGGAGGACAACGTGTGGCTAGCCGATTTTAGGGAGAATTGCTCTGCTTATGCCAGTGACCCACAGGCAGGTGTAACAGCACATCAGTTAACCAGAGATGGAAATTATAGTTCAATAGATACACAATCTAAATACCATAGAGAGATATATGGTGTAATAACCAAAAAAGCCCTGAAAGCTATGAAAAACCTTCACACTACAGACCAAAATAGCAACCTACCCTCCACAAAAGCATTACAAAATTATTCTGAATTATTCAAGATGTTTAGATTGGCTGCAATCTGTTTTAAACAAACAAATGGAATACAATAAAGCCAGAGACTTGCTGTATAAGCAATTGGTTTTTGAAAAGGCAAGCTCAAGCTGTGGAGAAGCGCTGCAAACCCCTCTTGAAAGGGAAGGCTACAGCATTGCTGAGTTAGTTCAACCCTACCAAAGAGTTAGCTCTGTGAAACACCAATCTAACCCTTTTGCTATAACCCTAAAAGCCCAGTTAGGAGTAAAAGAAAAGGCCAGACACAGAGCTAGTTGTGTTACATGTGGTGACAGTAACCACTATCAGAGAGATTGCCCTTGGAGACCCTTAGCAGCAACATCCCACAACTACCTAAGCAGCAGGGAACAGGCTGGCAATTTGTGCCCCCCCACCTCAGACAGCGCTTTGTGCCCCTCCACCTCAGACAGCGCTGGGCTGGACTTATCCAACCGGGACTCAGTCTTCATAACTTCCACAGAGGTAGTGCTAATCCTGACTGGGCGTTGGGGTCCCCTTAGCCCAGGGGTACACGCACTACTGATTGGAAGGTCCTCCACTACCAAAATGGGTTTATTTGTGCTGCCTGGAGTGATAGACTCATATTCTCATAGTGAGATTCTAATAATGGCCTGGACCCCTTCACCCCCCTGTTTCATTCCAAAGGGACAGAAAATCGCTCAACTAATCCCCTTCTACAGTGCGTCCCCTGCGGGAGAGGGGGAGAGGGAGCGGGGTTCAGAGGCCTTTGGTAGCACAGGACAGCCACAAGTTTACTGGGCAGCAGCCATCACAGCCACACAGCCACTCATGACGTGCCAGGTTAATGGGCACAGATTTACAGGCCTTGTGGACTCGGGAGCCGATGTTTCCATCATAAAGGACTCCGAATGGCCACTTGACTGGCCCACTGTTTGCCCAGCTGCAACCATTCAGGGGGTGGGAGGGGCACACAAAGACCCAGACAGAGTGCCCAAGTACTCACTGTCTTGGGACCAGAGGGACAAATAGCCAAGGTAGCTCCTTTTGTTGCTCCAATTCCTTGTTCACTGTGGGGGAGGGACGTACTCAGGCAGTTTGGCACTGTCATGCAAATTCCTCCTGCAAGCAGCCAGGTTTTTCAATAGGGGCCATTGGTCAGCCGTCCCAAGCACCAATTAATCTGGTCTGGAAAAGTGACCAGCCAGTCTGGGTAGATCAATGGCCTATGAAAAGGGAACGGCTTGAACATTTAAAAAAGCTTGTAAGTGTAGAAGATATTGCAGAAACCTGGTTGGTAGAGAGAGGACACATTAAAGATTCTATACCGCTGGTCTCACGCTAAAGCAAGAAAACTATTAGAAGGTCACTGATCAGTGTGTTTGTGAAACTGCTTTGTCTAAGAAACTGCAAGGCTGCATTGTCTGCTGTGAAGCTGTATTGTTTAAGAAACTGCATACGTGATAGAAAAATTAGAGCAACAGGATGGGAAAGGTAGAGAAAGTAGCAAATAGTAAATAAAGTAACTATAGCCATGAGAAAGAGGCAGCATTTGCGCAAATATAACTTAGGTAATTAGGAGCCAATGATGAGCTTGTATTTGGAATATTAATGAGCCTAATTATTAACCTTTATAAGCATGGAGCTTACAGCAATAAAGTTGGATTAGTCATGATCAATACTGTGATCGTGTGATACTTTCCCATCGTCCGCAACAAATGGTGACCTCCGACGTGATAATTTAAAGAAACGGGGGAATCCACGGTTGGGATGGCATAGTGTCGGAGCCTTAGCAGCGAAGGCTGGTCAAAAAGTCAAATTGAGGAGTGACTTGGACCTGGAACTGGTCAAAAAGTCGGCAGAATTTGCGACTTCAGACCCGGATCAAAAAGTGGGCAACTGCAACTTCGGATCCTTAAAGCGTCACTTGGGACGATTCCACCGTACATGCTGCCGGACCCTGGAGGCTGCAAGAGCGCGCTAAAAATAGGTAAAAAATGGAAAGGGAAGCAGCATATAGTTTATTTTCTGAATTTTTGCAGAAAAAGGGTATTAAAGATATAGATTTAAAAAAGGAATTACCAGGATTGCTTGCTTTTGGGTATGCAAAAGGGTGTTTTATCAACCCGCATACCGTGCATTCTTTAGAAGAGTGGCGAAAATTTGGAAATAAAATATGTGAGGCCATTCTAGAAGAGGATAAAGTTGCAAAAAAGCTGGGAAAGTTTTGGAAAGTTGTGAATGATACATTGTTACAACATGAGGCAGAGAAACGAGCTGCTGAGCAAGCTCGAGGTATGCAGCAACACAACAGAGACTGGTTCTCTATTTCCCCGACCCCCCCTGCATTTCAATCAGTTATGCTCCCAGCACAGCCGTCTGCCCCCCCTCCTAATGAAAATACGGCTCCCCCTTCTGCAACCCCTCCTGACCCTCCTGCCCCTGCAGAACCTTTAAGCAATAACGCTGATCCATTGCTGGAGCCACCAGCACCCCCTCCTCCTGCTTTAGATGTTGTGATGCCTGTCCCTGGGGCAAGCACTGACCCGGCGGGGGCCATAGCCAAGGAGAGGAGAGATACATGGGCAGCGATTGCTAAACATTGCCTGTCAGAAGAATTGCAGGGGGCAGAGGGCATGGCATTTCCAGTTATTTATAATCAAATGCCAGGGGGAGGGCTAAATGCCACTATAACTCCATTAGATTGGAAACTTTTGGCACAACTGCGGAGCACTGTAAGTGAATTTGGTTTGCATGGAGAACCTGTTAAACAAATGTTAGATTATTTCTGGGCCACTCAACTTTTACTACCCTCAGATCTCCGTTCCATTTCGAGAATGATACTTACAGAACATCAGCAACTTTTGTTTAATGCTTATTGGCAAGCATATGTTAATGAAAGTGTTGCTGTGATCAGGCAACCGGGGGATCCTTTACACGGCGTTACAGCAGACGAACTAATGGGAACAGGTCCATATTCACGAACCGAAGCACAAGTACACATTGGGGCAGATAAAATTAGAGAGGCCATGGACCTTGTAAGGAAAGCATTAAATAGGGTCAAGGAGCCAGGGGGAGTGCCATTATATATGAGCTTAAAACAGGGATTTGGCAAGATCCAGCAAAAGTACTCTATTGGGGAAGAGGTTATCTTTGTGTTTCTTCACCACAGGGACCTCTTTGGATACCTGCCAAGTGGACTCGAGCTGCTGTGAATGTCTCGAGCCCTGCTAATGCAAAGTCACCTGAATGACTTTGAAGTTCAAAAAGATCCCATTAGGGGATGGCTAGCAAAATTAGGTTTAGGACCATGGCTTGCGGAGATCACTAAACAAGCAATTTCGCTTTTACTAATACTGCTGGCTGCTTTATGCATTGTTCCTTGTGCTTTTAAATGCATTCAAAGCATGCTAACAAAGGCAATGAGTGACGTGTTTTTAACATTGTCTAAACAGAGCGGGGGAAGTGTAGAAGATATTGCAGAAACCTGGTTGGTAGAGAGAGGACACATTAAAGATTCTATACCGCTGGTCTCACGCTAAAGCAAGAAAACTATTAGAAGGTCACTGATCAGTGTGTTTGTGAAACTGCTTTGTCTAAGAAACTGCAAGGCTGCATTGTCTGCTGTGAAGCTGTATTGTTTAAGAAACTGCATACGTGATAGAAAAATTAGAGCAACAGGATGGGAAAGGTAGAGAAAGTAGCAAATAGTAAATAAAGTAACTATAGCCATGAGAAAGAGGCAGCATTTGCGCAAATATAACTTAGGTAATTAGGAGCCAATGATGAGCTTGTATTTGGAATATTAATGAGCCTAATTATTAACCTTTATAAGCATGGAGCTTACAGCAATAAAGTTGGATTAGTCATGATCAATACTGTGATCGTGTGATACTTTCCCGTCGTCCGCAACATGTAAGAGAACTGTTAGAAGCAGGACATACTGTGCCAACAAACAGTCCCTGGAATACTCCTGTGTTTTGCATCTCCCAAAAAAGTGGCAAATGGAGGATGCTACAGGACCTCAAGGCAGTAAACACAGTCACAAAGTATACGGAAGCCTTGCAGCTTGGACTGCCCTTACCTACAAGGCTCCCAGCAAATTGGCTGCTAATAATAATTGATTTAAAAGACTGGTTTTTTTACCATCTTCCTGCACCCTGAGAATGCGCCAAGGTTTACATTTTCCATCATGGCCTTGAACAATGCACAGCCCATGCAAGACCACCAGCACTGCTGGGCTGTCCTTCCTCGGAGGATGCAAAACAGCCCAACGAAAAATCAGACAATTATCATACATCATCATATAGATAACACATTAATAACCACAGCCACAAGAAATGAACTGCCATTTGTTATGACTGCTCTAACCAAAACTGTCCAAGATGCAGGACTTCAGGTTCTTTCAGAGAGGATCCAACCATCACAACCCTGGACTTATCTTGGATGGAGGATCACACAGCAAGAAATTTCCACACAGCCACTGCAGCTAGAGGTAAAGAACACTTTAACTTTACATGAGTTGCAAAAACTCCTGGGGGCCATAAATTGGTTAAGGTCTATTTTAAGCATAACCACAGAGGAGCTACACCCTCTATATGTGCTGCTAAGGAGGGACTCAGCCTAACGTCTAACAGATCTCTGACAGCAGAGGCAAAGCAGGCGTGAGACATTTGTGCCAAGGCGATAGAGAATAGGCAGGGCAGAAGGAGAAATCCTGAACTGCAAATCTGCCTAGCCTTAGTTCCCAACAGGTACCAGCCATTTGCAGTCTTGTTTCAGTGGGATCAAACTGAGAAAGACCTGCTGCTAATTCTGGAGTGGCTCTTTCTGCCCCACACACCACCTAAGACTGTGTGGCCCATTAACGAAGTGTTTGCTAAGCTTGTCATTAAAGGCAGAGGACGACTGCAGGAACCGGATGGAAGGGATCCTACAATCATCTTCATCCTGGCTACAAAGGACAATTTGAATTGGATGTTGGCTGAGGATGCAGGATTCCAAGCTGCCTTAGCAAGCTTTGGTGGTAATATTTCAATCCATCTCCCTAAACACAGATTGTGGGCAGAAATCAGTAATTTGCCTTCAAAGGTCACTACCAGATGCAAAAATAAACCAGTAAAAGGCCTCAGAGCCTTCACACATGCATCTGGAAAAAACATGAAAGGCTGCAATGACTTGAGTAAGTCCTGCCACAGAACAGTGGGAATGAGAAGTACAGACCATGAACCAAACTTCTGTACAGGTTCTGGAACTGACTGCCATTCATATTGCCTTGGGAAAATTTTCTGAACAACCCTTTAATGTTGTAACTATGCCTGTTATACTATAAGGTTAATCCCCCGTCTTGAAAGTTAGTTTCTTTGAGATATTGTTAACCCTCACGTGTTGTTTGAAATGCGTTCTGCTTGGTTTCTTGTGATTCATAGAAGGTTTGATTTCTATATAATACACACAAAATCACATGCTAACATGCCAGGGCCAATGACTGACAGAAACTAAGATACACATCCACAAAACATAACTGCCTGTCCTAGTTAGAACAACTGGGACCGATTCATCACTGGATAGGTATAGCCCAAAACTGTATTCTATGGCCCTCCATGCCATTTCCCAGAAACTGTTGTTGGGGGGGGAGGGGGGCCCTGCCTGTGTGGGGGGATGTTCCCGTCCTCATACCCTTTTATGGAATTCCCCGCTCTGAGCATCCTCATACCCTTTTATGGAACTCCCCGCTCTGAGGGAAGGATTGACCATTCCTGCCTGAACTGGAGAATATATAAACCTGGAGTTTCAGAACTTTTCTACCACTCGTGGGATCCAGAGGAAGACTGCAGCTCACAGCTCTCCCAGACTGCAACAGCTCTCCCACCAGCAGGTTCTTCCCCTCTCCCTTTACTTTGGACTCAAGGGGGGGCCCAAGGAACACCACTTTGTTCATGCCCCAGGGTGCTGGGTTATACATTTGGGTTTTGTGGGTTAAGACCAATTGTTTGTTTGTATGATTGTACTTACTGTATTATTTTAATAAATTGTTATTCTGACTTATAATCTCTCGTTTGAGTTGAGTTCATTTCCCCTGCTGGTTAACTCTTAAACCAGCACACTGCCACAGCATCCACTGTACAAAACACCAAAAGTGTAAAACACAGTGTCTTAGTTGCTTAGCAACCTTTGGTACCCCAAAGCAGATTAACACTAATAATAAATCAGTTCCACTTCCTATCAAATAGGAAAATTCTCACGTCACAGGCATTCCACACTAGCCCATAAGACAGGCAATTATTGAAAGAGCACATCACACACTGAAACACATGTTCAATGAACAACAAAAAAGGGGGAGAATCTGTATAGCCCGCAAGAACATCTGTAAAAAGCTATGTATGTTATCAATTTTTTAAATTGTGACAGCACTGAAAAGAGTAAGTATGAAAGGCAAAATAGACCTCAAGCTTCTGCCTCTCCCAAGCCACCAGTCATGGTAAAAGATTTAAATTCGGGACAGTGGATGAGATCCCTAGATTTTGTGACTTGGGGACGAGGCTATGCCTGCGTGGCTACAGGAAAAGAAGTTTTATAAGGTTTACCATAGAGGTATAAGAAGCCAAGCAAGCGATGTGCTGGGTCATTGCAAGCTTTGGTAGTTTACAATGTACTGTTCTGATTGTTTGCACTGTTGTTATTACACTGTTTTTGTGACCTTCTTAAATAATTGAGAGGGGGGTGATGTAGGAGACGTGTCCAAGGCACGGGGGACGTGCCAGGGCTGAGAAGCCCAAAGGAGCATGCGTCTAAATGGATAACCCTATTGGTTAGAAGGTCACATGATATCAGGGTATAAACGGAAGTGCCAAATTTGAAATAAAGCCTCTTTGTCTCACCACCTCACAAAGAGCGTGCATCCTTCTTTACCACGTAAAGTACGCCACGCTACACACTCCAGCTGAAAAAAAGAATCCAAGTCATGGGAAAACACAGACAGATAATCAAGGCTCAGGCATGAGAGAATCCAACAAACTGTGGGACCAACATACACTTTATGAATTCAGGAAGAAAATTTTGCCTACACTGAGAGGGTCTCTGTTAGAAAGTTGGATTATCTTTAACTAAATGAAAGCACACACTTTCATGCAGGAAATTTCATTGTATGAGGGTCAAGAAGGTGAAGTGCCAGGTCCTGCACTTTGGGCACAGCAGCCCTTTGCAGAGTTGGGGTAGAGTGGCTGGAAAGCTGCCTGGTGGAAAAGGACCTGGGAGTGTTGGTCAACAACTGACTGAACATGAGGCAGCAGTGTGCCCAAGTGGTCAAGAAGGCCAATGGCATCCTGGCTTTTATCAGCAATAGTGTGGCCAGCGGGACTAGGGCAGTGATCATTCTCCCTGCATTCAGTGCTGGTGAGGTGGCGCCTCAAATCCTGTATCCGGTTCTGGGCCCCTCAGTTCAAGAAGGACATAGAGGTGCTGGAGTGTGTTCAGAAAAGGACAACAAAACTGGTGAAGGGTCTGAAGCACAAGTGTTATAAGGAGTGGTGGAGGGAGCTGGGGGTGTTTAGCCTGAAGAAAAGGAGGCTCAGGGGAACCTTGTCATTCACTACAGCTACCTTAAAGGAGGTTGTAGCCAGATGGGGGTCAGTCTCCTCTCAGGTAACAAGTGACAGGATGAGAGGAAATGGCCTCAAGTTGTACCAGGGGAGGTTTAGATTGGATATTAGCAAAAATTTATTCACTGAAAGGGTAGTCAGCTATTGGAATAGGCTGCTCAGGGAAGTCGTGAGATCACAATCCCTGGAAATGTTCAAAAGGTGTGTGAATGTGGCACTTGGGGATATGGTTTAGTGGTGAACATGGTAATAGGTTAATGGTTGGACTCCTGCCAACCTTAACAACAATATGATTCTATGACTCTAATTAAGACTACAAGTAGAAATATATCTTGTCTCTAAAACCATGACAATTAGTTGTGAAAGAAATGACATGGCAAATACAGACATTATAAATTATATCATGTTCTCTGACAGACATTTTAGCTTTCTGAAATCAGGTAGAAGCAGGAGACTTGGAGTGCTACATGAAAGGACATACAAGAATGCGAAAGTGAGAGAAATCTGGTTGGTTTGGTTTTCCCTGAGACATTTTTCCTTCCTGTTAGTTCTATTGCTACTGCATATAGTGGAAAAAACCAAACCACAACATAACAAAACTCTCAGAGTTCCTCCCAGGGTAAGGACAGTTCATCAGAAGTCAAACCCATCCATAGATGCAAGTCAACTGACCAGCAATGACTGCAATAGAGCATCACCAAATTACACTACTAGCGTTTAAATTACCTTCTGTTTTTGGGGGTTTTTTTTGTAATTTAGATGGTATAAATGATTATATTGTAAAGATCTCCTCTGCTGGCTTGGTCTTTCTAGCATAAATCAGTTTTTATAACAGAAAATTAGTTTTCTTCCATGTTCTGACAACTACTTCCTTTCCTTTTCTAAGAAAAGATTTACTGAATTCAAAAATTCAGGAACACTGCCAAAGTCCAATCCCTATAAACTTTCTATGAAAGGATTCTTGTCATTTCTGTTTAACACATGTAACAACTACTAGCAATAGGAAGATGAAATTCACACCCTCATTCTAACGCACTGCATGACAAATATCTCTAATCTAATCTAACAGTGAGAAAATTGTGAATAATCATTTTGCTGACAGGACTGCAACAGTATAGCACAAACCAAGTACACAAAATTTTCCACATGTACAGAAACTGAAGGATTTTGTTTGGTTCGTTTGTTGGGGTTTTTTTGGGGTGGGGCGTTGATCTTAAGTTATCGACATGTTGGCCTAAAGCTGGAGGAAGACACCAGCAGAACACATTTCTTTCCACATCTGTGAGGTTTTTTCTTTGGCATTATAGCAACGATCCTTCTATACCTTAATAATGAAATAAAACTATATAGAGTACATTCAAACCCCCTTGCCTCTCTCCCAGAGAGACTATAAGGCAATCAGAAAAGCATCACTGTAAAGACTATTATTCTCTGAGTAACCAAAAACAATACAAAAATTGCCTTTAACAGAATTAGTTGCAGATGCAGGATACTTTGTCTTCCTATACTCTGGCTGACTCAAGCACTGAAGCTGTTGCCAAATTTTTGGACAATGCTGCCATCCCTGCCCGGAGGATTGGAGCTCAGATGCGTTACATGAAGCAGGCCAAAAAGACAAAATTCTGAAAATTATTTCTAGAAAAACTTGGAGTCATCATGGTTAGAAGGCTCCATAGGAGAGATTTAATGAATCCTAATTCTTCCTTATCTCTACTTCCTTAAACATTTTCCCCAAATATGGTTGCAGAAAAAGAAGTATCTTCAGACTAGAATGAAATAAAGAACGTGTTGCACGTGCTCCTCATTTCCTAATTCTACACTACTGAATGCATCCCTCCTGTCCAAAAGGCCCTCTTGAATCTCTAATGCAACAAATCTGAATGACCACTGGGTCATGACAAGCTTTGCAGAATCACAGAATGGGTAAGGTTGAAAGGGACCACAGTGGGGCATCTAATTCAATATCTCTGCTCAGGTAGGGTCCCCTAGAGCATGTTACTCAGGAGCGTGTCCAAATGGCTTTTGAATATCCCCAGGGAAGGAAACTGTACAACCTCTTTGGACAGCCTGTTCCAGTGCTCAGTTACCTGCACAGTGAAGAAGTTCTTCCTCATGTTCAGGTAGAACTTCTTCCGTTTGAGTTTCTGCCTATTGTCCCTAATCCTACTGCTCATCACCACTGAGAAGAGCCTGGCTCCTGCCTCTTGCTACCTTCCCTTTCAGATACTTATAGACAATTGATAAGGTCCCCTCTCACTCTTCTCTCCTCCAGGCTAAATAGTCCCAGCTCCCTCAGTCTTTCCTCATAAATGAGGTGCTCCAGTCCCTTCATCATTTTTGTTGCCTTCCACTGGACTTGGTCCCAGAGCTCCATGTCTCTTCTATTGAGGAGCCTAGAAATAGACACAGCACTCCAGATGCAGCCTCACCAAGGCTGAGTAGATGCGTAGGATCACCTCTCATGACCTGCTGGCCACTCTCTTCCTAATGCACCCCAGGATACCATTGGTCTTGTGCCACAAGGACATACCTCTGGCTCGTGGACATCCTGTTGCCCACCAGGACCCCCAGGTCCTTCTCTGCAGAGCTGCTTTCCAGCAGAACAGCCCCCAGTCTGTCCTGGTGCCTGGGGCTATTCCTCCCCAGTGCAGGACCTTGCACTTGCCTTTGATGAATTTCAGATGGTTCTCTCTGCCCATCTCTTCAACCTGTTGAGAAAATGGCAGTACAGAACTCTGGGGTATCAGCCACTCCTGGATCCAGTATTTCTCCCTGGAGGACATCACTAGTGACAGGCCTCCAACTAGACTCTGTGCCAATGATCACAACCCTCTGAGACCTGCCATGCAACCTGTTCTAAACTCACCTAACCATCCAGCCCGCATTTCCTGAGTTTGCCTATCACGATATCATGGGCGACAGTGTCAAAAGCCTTGATGAAGTCCAGGTAGATGACATCCACTGCTCTCCCCTCATCTATCCAGCCAGCCATTGTAGAAGGCAATCAGCTCCAATTTGACATCCTCCATAGTTAAAATGGCATGACAGTAAACCATACAAGTTCATAAAATACAGTCTTTAAATCTGTTAAGGATAAGGAAAATCCAACAACCTGGTATGAAAAGTGGGGAAATCCAATATTCTTCTAGTGAACTGCAATAAATTGTGCTTAAGATTATCATCAATAATACATCACAAAGTGAGAGATTACTTATTAAATAACTAGGAGTTGAACACACACATCCTCCCATTCTAGGGAAAGGAGAGCCAAACATTTATGGTACCAGCCCACATAGGCTAACAAAGTTTGTTTCCCTGACATAAATACCTATGAAATACCCCACATAATACCTACGAAAGCCAGAATTTAGATTTAAGCTTCTATCAGAGAAGCCAAATGCACCAGAAATTCTTCATGCATTTATTTGCCCCATATTGCACCCAGCTGTATAGTAGGAAGATTATTGTTTTACATATGAAGCACTGAACATAGAGATGCTGAAGTCCAGATCACGTAAGCTATTTAGCCACCTAATCTCAGATGAGTTCAGCATACCACAGTCTGTGTCTAAATTATTTGAACTGGGTCATTTATGATGCTTGTTCTAGATACAATATTTTTTCCATAGCTTACAAAGTTGAAACAATTTCAGTCTTACATTTAGTCACTGCCCTGTGCCCATTTGAGAACTGTCATTTAAGAAAGACTACAAAAAAATCTCACCCTGTCACAAGTGTTAACTGAGGTCCATTGCTTGTTCCCAGCTTTGTTTTTCTTAGGAATGCAGAGTACCTTCTATTGTTTTCTCTTTCTAATCATAATTTCACTCCTTTTGAATTCCCGTGGCCTTAAAAAAAATCAGACTCTATGCAAGGGCTTTGTCAAAAGCAGCATTAAAATAAGGATCAGTAATGTAGTGTGTAACCAGAAAGCAAGGAAAACAAGAGAAGGTTATAAGTAAATTTCCACACCATGCGAAAAAAAAAAAGAAGAGGAGGAAACTGCAAAAAAGAACATCAAGGGACACAAGAGGCAGAGTATGTGGGAGTGTCACAATGTTTATTCCAAGGTTATTTGATTATCACATCCTATATTGGATAATAAAAAGAAAAGGAAGGAGACAAACACACGGATATAAACCCTGATTAATTACCATTAACAAAGACAGTAACCAGAAAAAAATAGAGCCAAAAACATCTGGTTATTCACAATAATTGTTGGGCTACCAAGAAATGGCAGGTTACATTGGCTTTGTTTGGGACAGAATTAGTCTTCTTCATAGTAGCTCATTGTGCTGGTTTAAGAGTTAACCAGCAGGGGAAATGAACTCAACTCAAAGGAGAGATTATAAATCAGAATAACAATTTATTAAAATAAATTGTATTGTACAGTGAGTAAATATGATTGTACAGTGAGTACAATCATACAAACAAACAATTGGTCTCAACCCACAAAACCCAAATGTATAACCCAGTACCCTGGGGCATGAACAAAGTGGTGTTCCTTGGGCCCCACTTGAGTCCAAAGTAAAGGGAGAGGGGAAGAACCTGCTGGTGGGAGAGCTACTGCAGTCTGGCCAAAAGTGGTGATTGCAGTCCAGTGGTGGTCTAAGTCTGGTTGAGAGCGATGAGCTGCAGCCTTCCTCTGGATCCCACGAGTGGTTCAAAAATGTTCCAAGACTCCAAGATTATATATCCTCCAGTTCAGGCAGGAATGCTCAGTGCTTTCCTCAGGGCGGGGAGTTCCACAAAGGGTGTGAGGACAAGAGCATCCTCCTATCTCACAGGCCTCTTAACACCTAGTTTATAGCCTGAGGAGTCAGGCTCTATGGGCAGAGGGTGCGAATAGTCTATTCGCACTGACAACAGTTTCTGGGAAATGGCATGGAAGGCTATAGAATACATAGTTTTGGGTTACACCCATACCATGATGAACTGATCTCAGCTGTCCTAACTAGGACACTCATATGGTGCTATATTCTGGATTTGTGACCAAAACACTCTTGATAATACAGGGATGTTTTTGTTTTTACTGAGCACCACTTAACAGTGTCAAGGCATTACTCTCACACTGCCCCACCAGCAAATAGGCTGAGGGTGCACAAGTAGTTGGTAGAGGACACAGCTAAGACAACTAACTCCAACTGACCAAAGAGATATCCCATATCATACAGCATTGTGTTCACCTCAGAGAAAAGCAGAAGAGAGGGAATTTGGAGTTATGCAGTCTGTCTTCCCAAGTAAGCGTTACATATGATGGAGCCCTGCTTTCCTAGGAATGGTTAAACACCTGCCTGCTCATGGGAAGTACTGAATGAATTCTATACTTTGCTTTACTTGCACATACAGCTTTTGCTGTACCTATTAAACTGCTTTATCTCAACCCAAGAGTTTTTTCACTTTTAGCCTTCTGATTCTCTCCCCCATCCCACCAGGTGTGAGTGATTGAGTAGCTGCTTATCAAGGTCAACTCACACCACAGGCAAAATGGAACGCTGCAAATTATAAAGATGCAAACCTCAGGGGCCAGCATGTTGGAGGGAGTGGGTGGAAATATGACAACTGATGAGGCAATGTGCAGGGCAAGGGAGAGCTGAGAGGAACAAAGGGAGAGCAGGCAGAAAGCCCTATAAATGCAGTCAGTCAATACACTCATCACTGCAAATCTATTCTATCTTCTCATTAACTCCTTTCTTCCTTATCTCTGGATAGCCTACCTCGCTCTCCTTCCTGTGTGTCTATGTGCTGCAAGGATTAGGTGCCAGCTACAGATGGGATCAGCATGAGTGAGATTGGTGCCAGCTGCTAGAATCAGACTGGAGGTGTAAGTGCCTCAGGGCTGTGGTGTCAGCTACTGGAGCGAATGTGGGGGTCCCAGTCACCAGCCACTGGTGTGTGTCCCAAACACCAAGTACTGTGTGGAACTGCCATGACTGAGGCAGGTGTGGAGCTTAGTACTTGTGGCTAGGGCCGGACTGTAGGTGATGTACCTTGTGCCCATGTACCTTGTGCTGGATGATGCAGGTCAAATGTCTGCGTTCCCCAAACTAGGTGTGCTTGGGGTGAGCATTTACTACCAAACTCAAAGCTCGATGAACCAGTGAGCATGAGGGCTTGGGGCAGGCTGGGGTATTAGGCAGGTGAAGGGTCTGTGATTATATTCAGAGTATGGGATGCCTGTGGAACGAGAGTGTGAACGCTGCTAGTGAGCACCAACCTGGACAAGACAGTGAATAAGGGACCAATATGGCAGGTAAGAGAGCAAGGATCTGTGCAAGGGTGCTAGGCACACAGTGCCAGTACTCAAGGAATCTATGAACATGTGCTTGTGAACCTAGAGAGCATTGTGTGTGTGCCTGCATTACGGCCCTTCTGCCTTTGCTAGACAAAGGGGAGGAAAGGGATGTGGCCACCTGAGCTTGTTTAACATAGGTCCTGTAGGTAGATGCAGGTAAAGACGCAGCTGTCTGTGGCAGCCTGTAAGTAGCCATGTCAGTGTCCTGTGTGCATGTCTGTACGTGTCTCTGAGACAAAAGCTCAGCTTCACTTCCAGCTGAACCAGCAAGTGGGAAAGTGGCAACTACATCATGCAGCCCAGGGTAAACACAGTCCTGGTACACAGGTACCTTAGACTAGGCTCCAGTAGCTGTGCAGAAGTGCTGAGCCAGAGCTGCTGAAGGTGGTAATCAGATTACATCCTGTAATAGAAATGTGTGTTCAGAGAACAAAGCGTTGAAGAGGTGAATTGTCTTAGTTATTTTCTAGTCCCATCAGCAGCTCCAAACCTTTTTGTCTTGGTGGCTTAAGCAACAACAATAATCTTCTGGCATAAAACAATTGGTTCACCATGTGGAACCAACCAGGGCTGATAATGACAAATAGTTCTTCTCATTATTGGTGTTAGGGAGCAGGAAGTGAGGCTGTCCCAGGACTGAGGAAGCCAGAAGCAGAGGATGGCCACAATGCAGGCTAGGCAGCACCCGTAAAACTGGGGCACAGGCTCATAGAACCTAAACCAGGCAGGCAAAACCAAGTGGTGAGAGCAACAACTCCCATCTGAAGCCAATCCAGGAAATCCAAATGCCCATAGGGCTGGGCCCAGGCATAGTTTAGGGGAGTACAGGATGACACAGAGTTGAAACACCAGCTGTGGGCCCACGGATGGGGAGCAGTCTCCCTGGTGAGACTGGTTAGGGCTATTAAGGCCCAATACTGTCCTCAGGGCTCTGACGACTGGTTCACAGTTGACAGCTGGTTTAAACCTGAATAAGTAGTATTTTTCCCTCTGATCAGGAGGGTCAACTGGATTGCAGGTCTGAGCTGTATCCATGTGCTGTACTTAGACGAGGAGGGTAAGAAAGTACTGAGGCTGGAGAAACTACACCTGTTGCTCTGTCTAGCCTCCTCCCCTCCAGAATATGAAATGGACATGTCACTGCATACTCTTGACATGTACCAGCATTACTCTCATATTTATTTATTTATTAAAAAAAAAAAAAAAGGCAACCATTTTCTTGTGATTGTAACTTCTGATCTCTTTTAAAACTAACAATTGCAAAGCCTGCACAGAGGTCATTATTACTAGTTTTTATACTATACTAGAAAAAGTAATTTCCATCAGGTTACATTATACACACATTTTTCAAACAGAAATGCAAACATTTCAAAGCCTACCATCATAGTGCATGTTCTGTATTGCATTCTCATAGTTTTTTCCCTCTCCCCAGGAAAAAACCCAGGAATATTTACCACATACCTCTTACCATGCAATTCCTGTAAGCTGGAGTACACCTACTTTCATCTTACACAGATTTTTGGTGCAATTGAAGCTGCCCATGAAAACTAACAGGATTTGGAAGATGCTTCCTGGTTAGTCTCATGGTAATAGTGAAAGAAGGCAAAGAAGTGTAAAGATCTCCAGACTACTGCCTCTCTTTCAGCCTTCTCTTGACCCTTTGCATCTGCAAGAACAAAAGATTCATTGCTCCCTTACCCTCAGTGCCCTTTGAAAAAAAAAAGAAAAAAAAAAACCAACCAAAACCCCAGCACTTCTGACCATGACAAGTTACTTCCCAGCAGAAACTCCCAGTCGCATTTGGCAGCAAAAACTCACTCACTATTTCTAAAACAATTAAAAGCTATATGGAACATGTCCAGACAACAAATAAATCACACATGGAATAAGGAAGAACAGACCTCATAAGATAACCAGGAAGTAGAAGAAGGGGCAGTACTCCCATGAATGAGACTTAGTCTTGCTCTTGGTTGCTTGGCCTGAGCGCCTAGATGCAATCTCACCATGTCTGACACCATGACAACACATGTTGTACAATGCTTTCCATCTGAAAAGGGGAAAAAATGTGATTCACAGATAACTTGCCCTTTATTTCACACCAATTGCCGTGTTCATGCATGTCCTCATATGACCTTCATTTTGTACACAGATTTTCACTGCCCACATTAGCCAAGTAATCCAGACTGTTTAGCTCATCCTCTCAGGCCAAGAGCTAAACAAAGAGTAAGCACAGAGCTACTGAGTTATGTTGGAGCAAGTCAGATCAAAAGATACAACCAGGTAAAAAGAAATGCTCCTGAACTGTTGGTGCTCCTTAGCATCTGTTATATCTTGTTACTTGCTGGCAGTTAGATTTCTGCTGCACAACATTTAACAGCATCAAGTTCACATACATCGCTACTGGGACAGAATTCAATTTAGTACCACTTCACGAGGGCTGAAGTGTACCTGTTTAGGCAAATACCAATCTGCAACCCTCCAGAGGGCTCTCCTGCTCCATGGAAGTATGATGGCTTGCTTAGAGACCTCTTAACTTGGTAGCTGCATTGCCCAATACTGAATACACACAGCAGCAGCTCCAGAGATGCATTCTACCTTTATGTTTTTTGACAAAACCAAAATACTTCATTGCTATCCCCATAGCTCAAAGCATCCCAAAAGCACATTCAAATTTCAGTTTTGTTTCCCTTAAGACTGCAATATGTTAGCTTCCCAGAGGTACGTCTTTCCAAAACGGCTTTCCGGATGAGGAGGTATTATGAATAATTTCATAAATATTGAAATAATGTCCATCTGATGGCTGCTTCTAACAGTGTATCATGCGAAAATACTCCAGCAATTCAGGAAAGATTTCAGACTTCATGGAAAAGGCCTCAGGTTGGAAAATGCTCAAGATTCCAAAATATTCAGGCAAGTGCTGGAATAAAATACTGAAGTGAAACATCCTCATGCAGCAAGATGAAGTGGACAATTCTTTTACTTACAATATCTGTAAAAGAGAAAAAAAAATAAAAAACAAATCCATCCTAAAGCAGGAAAAATACATCTTCTACAGAATGCCACCATAAGAATACAATACTTTTACCACTTCTGACAGAAGGATGACTAGACATATTCAGGTCCTTGATGGTTTAGGAAGCATTAATAGCCTATGAAAGCTGATATCAAAAAGCAAATATGTAATAGGTATAGGTTTATAATGCTATACCCATTATTTAAATCTTCCTTGGGAAATTCTTAGCATCTGCACTAAACGATAATACACAGATGTTCTCAGGAAAAGCATACCGAGTTATTAAAATAGAATACAGACCCCTGCATAGCCTTCTGCTAGAAAGTACATACTGTTTCTATGGCTAGAAACACTAGCTGTATAAAAAGCATTTTGGTATTAGAATCAATGTAAGAAGGCATCCAAAGGGGGAAAAAAAAAACCACATGACAGTAAATTCCAGTTTATCCACTAGAACCTAAGGACTTTAAGACTTCAAAAAAATAATACCTCAAAATAATAATAAAAATAACAACTTCAAAACAAAGACAAGAAGACACCCATGATTTGTCAGTCTGATTATTCATCTTGATAAAAGGGCTTGACTTATTTTATTTTTTTTTCTTCCCCAAATGCCTTAAGTCTGAAGCTTACTGCCTAAAAATATGAATATTAAAAGTCATCAGGTACAGTAAAAATAGTTGAGTTTTAAACAGACAAAACAGAGGATATGCTGTTCTGCTGAGACTACAAGTACAGCAAACATCCCTCCTTGGAGTTTGCAAACAGAGCTGCTGAACTTACTGCACAATGCTTTTGTAGGATTGACCTGCTGTCCAGCAAGCAGCTGCTGCAGCTTCTTGATGTCTATGCGTGCCTCAGCCATACTTTCCAGATTTCTGCCTTGAGCAGAACTTTGACACCCATCTTCTGATGCTAAAAGCATAAGAACACAACACTTAAATAAGGAGTTTCAACACATACAGGGACACAACTGAAAACTGCTGAAGCATTGGAACTAAAATGGCTTGTTTTTCAGAAACAGTAGTGCAAGGAAAAGAAAGCCCAGTTTTCCTACAAAGCTGTCAACAATATTGGAAGAGATTTCCCACCCCTCTAAACATGAAACAGCCATAGGCCACGTTTTCTTTTAAGATTTCATTTGAAGACTTTAAAGTACTTGATGCTATTTTCTAAAGAATAAAAAGTAAGTACTGTTATAATCAACACACTTAAGTAATGAGATCAGACAGACACAAGAGGTAGCAAACAGAGAAACATACCCCAGGGAGGATTTCCCAGGTCTTTAAAATGTGTTGTTACAGATACTAAGTCAGTTTCTATTTTCAAGTTCATTTCTCCACTCAAGTTTGCTTCAATCACCTGCAACACAATCAATCTCGATTTTAGGCAACCCACTTTTACACTGCAGAATTACAGAAGAATACAGTTCAGTTTTGTTCAAATACAAGCTTCCAGAAGCACTTCAGTGCAGGTCAACCATACTTTCTGAACATGGTTTGAACATTCAAATGTTCGGCTACGAAGTGTATTTCTCATCCTTCCTGTATGAATTATCCGAGACCAAACTCTCAGAAATTATGAAAAGAAAGAAATTTACTTGCT